>NC_082704.1:70860305-71174570 GCF_949987515.2 Delphinus delphis
CAGGGCATTTAATGTAGTAGGAATGACATAGAGAATGTAAAAGGATAGCAAATAATTCAAGTCATCTGGAATATATGGTGCAGGAAGAGAAGTTTGGGAGATAAGGTTGGAATGGAAGTTTGAGGTCTTGACTGTGCAGGACCTGTTAAGTACTTCAGACTTTTCTTTATAGGCAGGGAGTATTAAAAACATTTTTGGTAGGAGAGAGACATGGTCTGAGCTGTGTTTTAGGAAGATTCATCTGAGAGTGATGTGTAAGATGTTCCAATTCTAAACAAATATTTGTGACTTTTTCGCAGTTTATTAGGAACTTTAAATTTTCTTTGATATAGCTCAGGGGTCAGCAGACCTCTTCTGTAAAGGGCAATATTTTAGGCTTTGAGGGCCATTCAGTCTCTGTGGCAATTATTTAACTGCCATTGTTGTGAGAAAGCAGCCATAGGTAATATGTACATGAAACGAGAGTGGCTGTGTTCTAATAAAACTTTATTTATTGACATTGAAAAGTGAATTTCACATAATTTTCACGTCACAAAAATAGTGTTCTTCCTTTGAATTTTTCAACTGTTTATAAATATAAAAACCATTCTCAGCTCACCTGGGGCGGTGGCATACAGAAATGGCCGTGGGCTGGGTTTGATTCATTGGTTGTAGTTTGCAGACCTCTGATACGAGTAGTTAACCTAAATGGATTTTTTTTATTGGTAAGGCAGTGAATATAGTTATTGCTAAAACATAATGCCATATTTCACATTTTCCATCAACTAATTTTACTTTGGTGTGCTGCTACTTATGCCTGTTCTGCATTCAGGGTTTGCAGGCCCAAATGCTGTCAGTGGCCAAGGAGAAAACAGAAAAGCATGAAGCTATTGGAAGTGGGTTAATAGGGCTGGAGTGATTGGGGTAAAATACAGCAGCCTCATCCCTGTAAAAAAGCCTTCGCTTTCTTTAAAAATGTGATAGCTAAATGAAATATGTTTACAGCCTGGATTCAATCAGGTTGCAACTCCTGAGCTAGATGATCTACTTCTAACAGTCTAGGAGTCTTGGATTCTAATGGGCTAGGAAAATGGAAGGTGATAGTCTCCAGACAGAGATTTCTCTGGGGAAACACACTAGATGCTGCAAATGAACAGAGGCAGAATGATGGTGTAGTGGGAAAAAAAACCTAGACATGATGGGTATGGTGATGGTTCTGCTACTAATGGGGTCTGTGACCTTGGTAAGTCATTTGCTGGGGCCCTTGGTGAGGGGCCCAAAGGTGAGGGTGGGTAGGGGATCTATAAGCCCACTTTCAGATCTAACATTCCATGATTTTTTTTCTGCATATTGTAGTTTAACCATTTGGGAAAGGAATGAGTAACCTCATTATAGGATCTTAATTTATACCTACATAAATTTTTGCCATTATATTAGTATGTTGACAGTATTAATTAAATATAAAAATTTAAACAAAATTTTAAAATAGCCTTTCAAAAACCAAGGATAACATGCTTTATATGTATGTATGTTTATATGTATAAAACAGATGTCAGAAAAAAGGAATTTTATCATTAAGCCCACACATACACATGCACAACCACAAATACACAGGCTGTCTTGGACTAATGAAAACTTATATCTTAAAAGAATGCAAAAATGTCACTTTCTTACATTCTGTACTTTTAAAGACAAGAGTTTTAGATGTTTACGTTAAGGATACTTTTTAGGGTACCTTTTCAGCTGTTGCTTTGGCAACTGGGGAATCTATTCGGTAAGTAATTGCTTTTCTGAAAGGATGGGTCTTTGAGGCAAATTTGATATTGAATATACTTAGTGGAGCCATCTCTAGCTTTGCACACAGGGAACCTGGGTACTAGTTCCAACTGTGCCACTTCCTAGCTGTATGACTCTGAGTAAGTCTTTAGTTTTGCAAACCTAAGTTTTGCCGTTTCTAAAATTAGAAGTTTGGTCAGTGAGCTTTAGGGTTCCTCCTGGCTTTCTCATTCAGTTTTCTGGGCTGCCACTGTCTTGCACAAATAGTCAAGCAACCTAAATTGATTCCATCGTAAACTTTGGAGCCAGTTCTTCGTTACTCTGGGAGAGTGGGCGAAGGGAAAATCCAACTGATATGTCCAGTGTGAGTAGATGACTTGAATCATGCTAGCCTATTTGATTATCTGCTTGGTGAATGCTTCTTGAGAGGTGCCAACCTGGTGTCCTTCAGTTCTGTCCTGAATAGCTCTATAGTGGGGGAGACCAAAGCTTTTAATCCCTTTGGACTGAGTGTAGTGCTATGGTGTGCAGGGAGAAATTGGTGATGTAATATACATTCTCAGTCAGCAGATATCCTGTCATTATCCTGGTGATAGTTAATCAGTGACTTGGAGGACATGGAGTTGCAATCGGCTCTCTGTATCTGCAGGTTCTGCATCTCTAGATTTAACCAATGGGGGATCGAAAATTCCAGAAAGTTCCCAAAGCAAAACTTGATTTACCACATGCTAGCAACTGTTTACATAGCATTTACATTATATTAGGTATTATAAGTAATAGGAGGATGTGGGTAGGTTATATGCAAATACTACACCATTTTATATAAGGGACTTGAATATTTGTGGATTTTGGTATCCACAGGGGTCCTGGAACCAATTCCCCACACATAATGAGGGAAGACTGTATTTTAGATATTCTGTAGAGTCGCTCAGATCAATGTAATGAGTATGTCGTAGGGTACTGCTGTTAGTAGATATGAAGCAGTGTCAAATGGAATTTGGTGGAGGCAATATTACCATATTCATAGAAGGTCCTCAGAAGACCAGATTCCAGAGTAGCTGGACTGGAGTGCTGTGGGGACTAGGGTGGAAAAGTGAACCAAGCCAGCCTTTCAGTGTGACCACTTACAAGAAGCTGGTAGGTTTTTACTTTTTTTTTTTATGGATGGTGAATGGTATAGGGGTAGGGTAGGGAAGATTATGGCTTGATCTTATTAAGAAAAGTTTTTCAGAGTTAAGAGTTATGAAGGAAAATTACTTTTCAGCTTCATTTTTATAGCATCATTTTTTAAAAGCATAACCCAAAACTTCTGTTTAATCTGGCACCTGCTTCTCTAATCAGTAACTATAGAAGTTTCCTAAAAGCCCACGATGATCTGGAAAGATACATGCTTTTCCAGGAGAGTATCCTGGAAATCTTGAGCTGATTTTTTTTCTAGTGGGGTGGAGGGCCCTCATGATACGTTATTGGGCTTGTATCAAGTGCTAAAGCCTTACATGTTGTAAAAATAATTAATTTTAATTCAACAAGGATTTACGAAGCACCCACTATGTGTCAGACAACTGGACAACTGGAGATATAATGGCGAATAAGGCTTATATGGGCTCTGCCCTCTTGGAGCGTACTTTAAACATCTGATTACTCACTTAAATAATTGAATTACAGTTGTGAGAAGAGCTATGAAGAAGTTCAGGATATGGTATATATTCTATCACATGTTATAAAGTGGGTCTTTGTCGGGGGAAAAATGAGCTAGACTGTGGAGATGCAACTGTCCATAGGAAAAAAAAAACTGAGAAGGAAGAGTTCCTAAATCAAAGCTATCTGTTTTACTACTGTGGTAGTTAATGGCCCTGATAATGAGCAAGATTCTTTAAGCGAATGGAGAGTTTGTCAGAAATAGGGTGTAGTATATCTCCTGGGGTCTTTGGCTGTGCTGTGCGGCTTGTGGGATCTCAGTTCCCCAACCAGGGACTGAACCCGGGCCATAGCAGTGAAAGCCCAGAATCTAACCACTAGGCCACCAGGGAACTCCCCTCCTTCTTCTTTTATAAGTATATTAAAAATGTTTTTTGAGTAAGTAACGCATGAACATGGTACAAAATTCAAAAGGTCCTCCTCTTGTGTCCCAGTTCCCCAGTTCTTCACACTAGAGGCAACAACTGGCAACTTTTTGCTTACCTTTTAAAAAGAATTTTCCTGGTGCTTTTTTCAACTTCTGCTTCCACAGGAATGTGTTCATTGTGGGCAAATTCTCAGCCACACTGGGGCAAGATTTCTTTAGGATAGTACTTGGAGCGAATGGTAAATTAAAGACCTCATAAAATCAGCTCCTCCATAAAAGCAAAAAGGACACTGGCAAAAATTGTCAAAATCAACTTTCTCAGAACTCTGTAAATTAACCAAAAGGCTTGCAACAATCTGAAGAATGTTTATTGATGGAAACATGTTGAACCTTTGTAACAGCAAGTTTTGTGGCATTTTAACTTACCCTGCCTCCCATTCCCTTCTCCAGAGCTTTGTGGAAGCCTTGAAAACCTACAGCCCCATAACCATAGTAGCTGTGGAAACCAGTAGCCTTTAGCATCTGAGGGAGAAGAATGGGTTTGTAGTTCCTCAAAGACTCACAGACCTATAGTCTTGTCACTATCTAACCTGTCTCAAAGCTACCTAGAAAAGCCCTATTCACACAGCTTCTCATTACTTCATCTGATTTAGAGTTAGCTCAGTGGGAAAAGTTCTAACCCCAAGGTGTTTAACATCACAGGTGACTTAGACTAACTGACACCAGTCAGGGCAAGCAAAATCCTGGCCAAAAACATAAAAGGGGAATGAGATGTCTACTGGGGGCTTTGAAAAGCTCTGACATATTCCAGCAGATCTAGAAGGCCATGTGCATGCCCAGGGCTGTGCATGTGCCTAGAAAATACCTGAGAGGGCCCCAATTTCTCTCCTATGGCTGAACTTGAGGCAGAGTTATAAACTGCTTGGCTGAGTGTTGAAGAAATGACCCAGCATGCACACAGAACCCCTCAGAAAAAAGTGGAAGACTTAATGGTTCAAGACATTTAAGGAGATCTCTGAACAGTTACCAGCTGGCTACTAAACTAACCAAGCAGAGACTTTAGGGGCCACACACTACAAGGAATACAGACATTACAGAATTTGTCCAAGAAATATGATAAACAAACAAACAGCAACAAAAACAATGACAAAAACAACAATAACAACAGAACCTGGGGGAATCTGATTTCCAGAAGTACCACATTACATTGTCTAAAATGTCCCATTTTCTACAAAAAATGATTAGATATGCAAAGAAACAGAAAAGTATGGTTCATACACAAGAAAAAAGCTGTCAGTAGAAACTGTCCCTGATGGAGCCGAAATGTTGGAATTTAGACAAAAAATTAAATCAGCTAATATAAATATATTCAAAGAACTAAAGGAAACCATGTCTAAAGATTTAAAGGAAAGCCTGAGAACAATATTTCACCAAAGAGACAAGGAAAGCCTGAGAACAATGTTTCACCAAAGAGACCATATAAAGAGATAAAAATTATAAAGAAGAGCCAGATAGAAATTCTAGAGTTGAAAAGTAAAATAACTAAAATGAAAAATCCATTAGAGAGGTTCAACAGCAGTTTTGAGCTAGCAGAAGAGTCATAGAACTTGAAGATAATCCAGTCTGGGATTATCCAATCTAAGCAAAAGAAAGAAAAAAATGAACAGAGTCCCAGAAATTGTGTGACACCATCAAGTGTATCAACATATGTGTAATGAGAGTCCCAGAAGGAGAAGAAAGATAGAAAAAAGCAGATAGAATATTTGAAGAAATAATGGTCAAAACTCCCCCAATTTGATGTGCAACACTAATCTCCAGATCCAAGAAGCTCAAAAAACTCCAAGTAGGATAAACTGAAGAAGATCCATACCTAGATACATTATAGTCAAACTGATGAAAACCAAAGACAAAGAGAGAATCTTGAAAGAAGGAAGAGAAAAACAATTCATCAGGTGAACAGAACCCTCAATAGAATTAAGAGCTGATTTCCCATCAGAAACCATGGAGACTGGAAGGCAGTGGACTGACATATTCAAAGTGCTGAAAGAAAAATAATGTCAATCAAGAATTCTTTATTCATCAAAACTATTCTTTTAAAACAAGGGAGGGGCTTCCCTGGTGGTTCAGCGGTTAAGACTCCATGCTCCCAATGCAGGGGGCCTGGGTTTGATCCCTGTTCAGGGAACTAGATCCCGCATGCCCACAGCTAAGAGCCTGCATGCTGCAACTAAAGATTCCACACGCTGCAACTGAAGATCCCGCATGCCGCAACTAAGACCTGGCGCAGCCAAATAAGTAAATAAATAAATATTTTTTAAAAAAGGGAGAATTAAGACATTCTCAGAATTAAAACAAAACAAAACAAAACTGAGAATTGGGGCTTCCCTGGTGGCGCAGTGGTTGAGAATCTGCCTGCTAATGCAGGGGACACAGGTTCGAGCCCTGGTCTGGGAGGATCCCACATGCCGCGAAGCAACCAGGCCCGTGAGCCACAACTACTGAGCCTGCGCATCTGGAGCCTGTGCTCTGCAACAAGAGAGGCCGCTATAGTGAGAGGCCCGCGCACCGCGATGAAGAGTGGCCCCCGTTTGCCACAACTAGAGAAAGCCCTCGCACAGAAATGAAAACCCAACACAGCAAAAATAAATAAATTAATTAATAAACAAACAAAAAACAAAAACAAAAAAACACTGAGAATTGGTCACTAGCAGAACTGCCTTACAGGAAATACTAATGAGAGTCCTTCAGGATGAAATGAAAGAATGATGTATGGTAATTTAAATCTGCACCAGTAAATGTAACTACATAGGTATATATGAAAGACACTATAACTGTCTGTTTTTTAGTAACTCATTTCTTCTCTATTTGGTTTAAATGACAGCTGTGTTGTATAAAAGTTATAAAACTGTTGATCTTATGATATATAAAAATGAAATATGCATGCAATACTGTACAAAGGATATGGAGGAAGCAATTATATGGTAACAATGTTTCTGTATGCTTTCTAAGTTAAGTTAAAATTAATCTGAGCCATATTGTAATTTTAATCTTGAGGTCAGCCACTAAGAAAATAACTAAAAAATATATAGTGAAAGAAATAACACAAGAATCAAAATAGTACATTAGACAATATCTATTTAACACAAAAGGTAGTAATGGAAAAATAGAGGGAAAAGATGACAGCTAGAAAACAAAGTAAATGGCAGACATAAATCCTATCTTATCAGTAATAGTAAATGTAAATGGAATACACACTTCAGTAGAAAGGCAGAGATTGGCAAAGTGGATAAATTGATCAAAAATGGATTAATTGATTGAAATGTATGCTGTCTTTTAAGAGCCACATTTTGTGTTCAGAGACACAAATAGGTTGAAAGTGAAAGGATAGAAAAATATACCAGGCAAATAGTAACCAAAGAGACTTAGGATGGCTATATAAACATCAGAATATATTTTAAGACAAAATTTTTATGACATTCAAACAAAAACATTGTATAATGGTAAAACTGTCAATATATCAGCAAGATATCAAGTTATAAACATATGCACCTAACAACAGTGCCCCAAAATACATGAAGCAAAAGTGGACAGAATTGAAGGGAGAAATAGGTAATGTAACAGTAATAGTTGGAGACTTCAATACTGTACATTCAATAATGGGTAGAACTACTAGACAGAGCTCAGTGAGTAAATAGAGGAATTGAGCAACACTATAAACCAAGTAGATCTTCTACAGACATCTGTGGAACACTCCACACAACAGCAGAATACAGTTCTTAAGTGCACATGGAACATTTTCCAAGACAGACCCTCTGATAGGCCACAAAACTTGCCTGAATATATTTATTTATACAAATTATGTTCTGTAGCCACAGTGGGATGAAATTACAAATCAATAGCAGAAGGATATTTAGGCAGTTCATAAATATGTGGAAATTAAATATCACACTCCTAAGTAACCAGTGGGTCAAAGAAGAAATCACAAGGGAAATTAGAAAATACTTTGCAATGAATAAAAATGAAAACACAACATGCCAAAACTGATGGGATGCACCAGAAGCAGTGCTTAGGGGAAAATTTATAGCTTTAAACACGTACGTTAGAAAAGAAGATCATAATTCAATAAGCTGACCATCCACATTAAGAAACTAGAAAAAGAACAAATGAATCCCAAAGCAAATAGAAGGAAAAAAATGATAAAGTTAGAGTAGAACTAAATGAAATAAAGAATAGGAACATCTATTTTCTCTATTTAAAATAGAGAAAATTAAAAAAAAATCAAGATTTGGTTTTTAAAAATAACATTGAGAAACCATTAGCTAGACTGACAAAGACAAGAGAGAAAAGACTCAAAATATTAAAAGTATGAATGAAGGAGGAGACACTACTACCAAACTTACAAAAATAAAAAATGAATAAATGGGAATACTATGAAAACTGTATGCTGATAAATTATATAATTTAGATGGAATTGACAAATATCTAGGAAGACACAAACTACCAAAATTGACTCCACAATAAATGGAAAGTCTGTGTAGACCTATAACAAATAAAGGCATTGAATTAGTAATCAAAATACTACCCACAAAGAAAAGCCCAGGCCTAGATGGCTTCACTGGTGAATTCTTCCAACCTTTAAAGAAAAATTAATACTCATCCTTCTCAAACTTCCAAAAGTTAGAAGAGGACACTTCTTAACACATTTTCTGAGGCCACATACCAAAACCAAAGATATCACAAGTAAACTCTTGACCAAATTCCCTTAAGAATGTAGATGCAAAAATCCTCAACAAAATACCAGCAAAACCAAATCCAGCAACATATAAAAAGAGTTATACACCATAACCAAGTGGAATTTATTCCAGGAATGCAAAGTTAGTTTAACATCTAAAAATCTGTCAGTGTAATAGTATAATATACCAAATAACTAGAATAAGGGAAAAAGCATTATTATATCAATAGATGCAGATATTTTAAAAAGTCCACTACTTTATTATGCTAAAAACACTAAACAAACTAGGTATGTCAGGTTAGTGATTGTCTAAGGCTGGGGGAGAGGATCAGGGCATGTTGTGACTAGTAATGGGCAAAGGATTTCTTTTTGGGGTTGTAAAATTTTTCTAAAATTAGATTGTGATGTTAGTTGCACAACTCTGTGAGTATACTAAAAACCACTTAATTGTACACTTTAATAAGTGAATTTTATGGTATGATTGTGCTTGGAGAAACAGAGGTGCTTGGTTTATGTACTGATACCTTCCTTTGGCTCTTCCTTATAGAACAACAGAACTGGGAAGTTGTTTAGAAAGCTTCACATCCACTCTGTTGAGTTTATATCCAGGGAAAGGAAGCCAAGAGAGAGAACTGACTGTTCCAGAGATCTAGAGCTAGAGCCTGAATTGGGACCAGAATCAGATTTTCTGGTTTCCCATTCCAAGGCTCTTTCTGCACTGTACTCTAAAGCAGGTACCTTGCATTAAAACCGTGTGGATGTTCTTTATTGGGGCTGGGGGTTCTTTTGTTTGAAGTGACCCAGTTGGCAGTGAAGAACTGTGCTAGTGGAAAGTTTCCTTTCATTCTCTTTCCTCCATTATCATGGCTGGGATCAGGTGGTTTCCATGTTGAGCAATCTAGCCCCATTTTAATTAGGGCCTGGTTATGTTTTATTTTTGTCACAGAAGAATGACAGTATATTACATCTTGGTGGTGTGCCACCTGTCCTCTTTGTTTCCTGCTCCAAGAACCTACACCAGCTGGTTGGGCAGTTCCAGAGGCCTACGCTCTTCTCTGCTCACCTGTTGACTTCTTACGGCAGATGCAGCTGCTTTTCATGTAGCGGATAGTGTATATTGGGAAATATGTGGCGTCACTAAAGGGTGACAAAGTCCTCCCTCCATATTATTTTTATCCCTAGGCACCATGGAATTTCTCACTAGTGGCAAGCAGTAGGCCCAGCACTATAGTACCATATTAGGAACTTCAAGGCAGTTATTTGCAAGAGGTTTTCATTAAGGACTTCCCCAGAAGCAGGAGGGCCACATTTCAGCTTCCAACTCTCCAGCGCCAGGCTCTCGTGGAAAAGCCTTTCCCTGTGATTGGAAAAGTATGTATTATGCATGTGGCAGTTGACAGATGGAGACTAATCCTGAATTCATCCATCCTGAATTCATTAGGTGGGGGGAGGAGGGTGGGTAACAAGCCAGCGAGGTGTTTTATAGCTGCCCCTTACAACTTTTGCTTAAAGCAGGAAAAAAAAAAACTGGAAAGAGAGTTCTGAAGAGAATGTTTCTGTTACCATTATCACCATGCTGAATTTCTCTTTTTCTTAACATGGGAAATATTGATATCTTTCCATATTTGGTTTATCTGGAGTGATTTGTCTTCTAGAATCCAAGCCCAGTGTTTCAGGGTTTTTGGAAGGGGTACCAGTGTGCTAATTGGGTAACAGCTCAGCCAGGGAGTGTATGGCTGCACCAGCAGAATTAAAGGGGAGGGAAAGCTGGGCTTTCTTGGCATTTTGTTTGCGTTTCCTTTGTGAAAAGCAGATGCTGTTTAACTGTTCCCTTTTCTTTTTGATTAATGGGCAGTATCTTGCTGGGAATGGACTCATAGAGTTCTAAGGGACTTAAGAGAACATTTTGTTTAACTCTTCCATATTTCAGATGAGGAAGCAAACCTAAGAGGGGGTGTTCCTTGTCCAAGGTCACTGAGACAGTTAATCACAGAGTCAGTACGGGAACCCAGTAATCAGTCCCACTCTTGGGCTCTGTGCAATGTCACTGTGCCTTACGAAAACAGTCTCTACCCTTCACCAATCTCTTTTTGCTGAGCCAGTGATTTTTTTCAGAATCACTTTCAGCTTGTGAAAGAAAAGAATTGTTTTCTCTTCACTGCCTCTGGCCACGAATGCACCTCCAGTGTTGGTCTGAAGGCAGCCAAGCATTTCACAGACCTGCAGGAATGGAGTAGGGGAAGGTCAGGAAATCTGAAGTCACTGCTGTACTTTTTCTGGTTGGCCCTTGCCTAGTAGGAACTTGATGAAATAGAAGATCAAGAGACAGACCTTCTATAATAGAACACTTACCCCTAGATATGTGGAATTTAGAGAATGAAATTATGAATGAGGAAGAAACAACTGTAATACAAATTGAGTTGGGATTTAGGTTTGGTAATGTTTGTGCTGGGCAACAGCAAGGCTGGGATTTGTGAACGTGATCTCACTCAGGTTGACCAATTACCTGGATGTGGGCATAGATATAGATATGGGCATAAGCTAATATTTACAGAGCACTTTATAATATACAAGGCACTTTCACATACATTCTATAACTTAATCTGGGAAGAAAAGTGTTATCTCTATTTTATAGATGAGGAAACTAAGACTTACAGAGTTTAAGAGCTTTCATGCTACTAGTCAATAGTAGAGCTAAGACTTAGATTTTCTGAATATTTCCACTGTTCCACTTTGATTTTATTTCCTTTAATGATGAAAGAGAATATAAGTGCTGTTCAGAGCAACAGGTAGTTCAGAAAGTAGAGTTAATGAAGAAGAGATATGGGGCCTTCCGTAGAGAAATGGGAACAGCCATTAGTACGCATCTCCACAGGAAGTGGCCATTAGGAAAGGTGTGAAAGCTGGAGAATAGCAGTAGAGGAGTGGGTAGCTAACAGGACCGATACACCAGAGCTTGTGGTAGAGTTTCTGGCGTCATCAATCTTGGGCTATTCTGTGAGCTCCTGTGGGGAAGACTCTCTAGACCAAGGTAGAAGCTTAAAAGCAGAATTCTCTGAAGCCAACGGAGGTGGTTAAAAGGAATTAGGGAAGCTTCATATTGTGATGAGGGAGAGTGTGACCCTGGGCCTTTTTATTACATCTTTAGGATGGAAAATAAACCTAAAAATTGTAAATTAGTTAACAAGGAAGAAAAATAGGGACATATTTTAATAGGCTGCTCAGTTTTTGATTCTGAAAGTTTCATAGGTGGTACAGACATTATTTAGCCCAAGTTATCCGTGAATGGTGAATTTTGGGGCTAATACACATCTTGTTTAAAACCAGTTTCATTCTTAGATGGAGTTATGTATTTGAACTGATGCCATACATAATACTGCTTCATAAAAATAATGAAAATATAACATCTTTCATAGTATTTTTCAGTTCACCAAACAGTTTGACCTATGATCTCAATTTGATCTTTAACAACAACCCTATGAGCCAATCAGGCAGGGTACTATTAGTGTTCCTCTTATGTAGGTGAAGTAACAAAGGGAAGTAATGGTTTCACAGTTTTACAGATGAGGAAATTGAAAATCAGAAGTTGCTCAGAGTTACTCAGCAGTGTGTGGCAAATAGGGGTCAAAACCCAGATCTTCTGGCTCCTAAGGGCAGCAAATTTTCTACTGTATTCCGATGTATGCTCTGTTGAAGGGGGTCAGTGCTTATGCCTTGCAGGGTGAGTATGGGAAGTCTGTGCCTCTGGGCTTTCCTGTATGGTCCCTTCCTGTGGTAGTTACCTGATTCTTCCCGATGTCTGTCTCAGCTCTGACCTGGCTTTGCACTCAGCCCTCTTCTGCTCCTTGAGCCTTTCCTCCTAACACCATCTCATATGCAGCTCACTGTAAAACCCTCAGTGTTGCCTGTTGCCAGTTGCCATCTCCTTCACCCTCCCTCTCAGAGACCTTTTGCCTTAATGTGCCTTGTTTTTTTGCCTGGTCACCTGTCCTTGCTCTGACTCACCTGCCATTCTCCAAATTGTGATTTAAATTCTTTTGGACCCCCTCATGCCATGTGTTAGGCAGCCCCCATTCAAAGGAGCTCATAAATATTGGTGTGCCATGGCGATATTTAGGACCAATCCATTTGCCTTTCTCTTACCCCTGTGCCTTTAATCAGCTTCTGCTCCCCTGCCAGTATGGAGATGTCATGTTTCTTAGGCAGAGCCCATTATATAGATTTCCTTTACAGCAGGCAATTTTGCCCTAGTCCATATCTGGCATTATTACCAAAGCTATTGCTGTTGTTTCGTCAGGTCTAACAAGTCCAGCAGGATCTGGCTGATTGAAGCCTTAAACCAACCACTGGGTAAGGAGGCACTTGCTTGGCAAGTCTCTCTAGAGAGAATTCTTTTCTTTTTGTAGTGGTCTCACCCTCAAGGAGTTAGTAGCCCCTTTCAGGACTGACTTTCCCAAAGTTTGGCCCTCCAGGAGCTTCTAGGTGTTCTGAAGGCTGCTGGCCAATTGTGGCTTTGATGTTTTTTATGGGATGCTGTCTGAGTTTCTGCACCAGGCAGGAATTAATAGCATGATGTTTAATAAAAACCATGTGTCATCCCCCTGGCACACCAGAGAAGGTATCTCTGGTCTCTCCACTAGACGAGTGAAGAGTTTTATTTTCTAATGGTGACAAGTACAAGTAAGTAGAATGGATATTCACAGGTCTTGTTTACTTTGAAGTGTTTTTTAGCCTCTAATTTTGAGAATAACTGATTGAAGGAAACTTTCTAGCCTTGCACCTTTGCTCTTTGTTCCTTCTCAGGAGTCCTGAGAAGAAGGGTGAGGGAAAAAGGAATAGTAACTTGATTTCTCAAAGCGGTCTCCTTGCTTTATATGAACTAAAGCAGGGGTCAGCATACTAGGGCTCATGGGCCAAGTCCTGCCCACCACCTGTTTCTGTAAGTAATGTCTGTTTTTGTAAATAACATTTTATTGGCACCTAGCCACACCTACTTGTTTATATACTGTCTACAGCTGCTTTTGCCCTAAAATGGAGGAGTTGAGGGCGAGTATAGCCCTTAAAGACTAAACTAGGCTGTTCATTAATTGGCTGTTGTTGAGTACAGCAGAGCATTGAGTTCCATGAGTGTTCCTTGGACCTTCTTGTTGTCCAGCTTCAGCTGAGTGTGTGTAGAGAGGTATGCAAGGAAATGGTTTTGGAAATAGCCTACTTCCTCATACATAATGAAGATTTTAGAATCCATATGGTGCTACTAGGTGTTTTCCTGTTTGAATAGGCAAAGTCTCCATTACCAGTGTTGCATCCCTAGTACCTACCCCAGGGCCTGACACAATCTCAGCTCTCGTATCAAGAAGTTATCATCCAGGGGTTGTGCTTTCCCCAGTGGCCAGTCAGAAACACACAGTTTGCCCTTTTTGATTGTCTTTTGATATTTGGTCATGAACCCCTGTTTCTTTCCCATTATAGACAGTCATTGGGATTTTTTACAAAGCCCCTGAATAGTTTATAAGCATTTGTTGATTTTGAATTAGTATATTATGCCCTAAGGTATATGGTACAACTAAGTAATACATAAGTAATGTATGGCTCTGCTGGAAGGGAAACCCATGATTTTTGACATATTATTTATCATAAGAGATAAATAAGATAACAGGAATCTCTTTCTCTCTGTCAGATTTGGGAACTTCTGGTTCATTAAAGGGGCCAGACCAGCATTTCCCTTTATAGTTAATAATGATGTAATATACCAAGTGGTGAAGGCCACAGGACAGGAACCACAAAAGTCACAACAGGCCGTGTTGTCCAGTCAGACTTTCTCCAACTGGTCAGATATTTCACTGAGGTCTAAAGAAATGAAATGTTATGAACAGGAGTACCTCTCAGCTTTCCTGGTTCTTATTTATTCCTTGTGATTGATTGGTATGATTCTGGTATTTTACTATGATTATTTTGGTATGATTTAAAAGGAATTTTTAAAATGTGGCAGTTGTTAGATGCAATTTCATGTTATTGGTGGTACTTTTACTAAAATGGATTAACTTGGCATCTAAAACCTAGTTTTATAGTTTTAAAAACTATAAAGGTTCTCCTATATAAGTAGGGCAAAGAGAATAAGAACTATAGTGTTAGAGGGGGTCTGGGTGTTCATGGAGTCAACTGCTTTGTTTTCCAGCCATCTAAACCAGCCAAGATAGGTAAGAACTAGAGAAAGAATGGAATTAGATTGTTGCCTTGGGGATGTTTTTCATCATTAACTTCTGTCGTTTGGGAGCACTAGAAGCTAGTTAGGGAAAATATAACATTTGGACCCCAGAGCTTTAATTAAGTCTCCTATTTTTTTTTTGTTTGTTTTCAATCTAACCTGCATGACACTTGGGACTAAGGGGTTAAAGATAGTCTTGGTTGAAGCTATCTATGTTACTGAGTTTAGCTTTCAGCATATTCTCTATCTAGGAAGGAGAGCTCATCAGCAAGGCAGTATGGTGAGGCTTAGCACAGTGGTTGCTGCTGTGGGAATAAGTGTTGTCATTGGAGGAATACAGACCTGGTTTCAAATTCCATATCTGCCATTGACTAGTTGGGTGACATTTGGCAAGCTACCAGCCTCTTAAAGTCTCAGTTTCCTCAACTATAATTGGAGACAGTAATACCAACATTGGCCATTGAGTGTATTAATAAAATAACATATTTAAAAGTAACATGCCTTTAATAAGTCTCTGTTATCTAAGAGTTTTCTTAAAAAACATATTTTTTATTAAAGTATAGTTGATTTACAATATCATGTTAGTTTCAGGGGTAAAGCACAGCAATTTGGTTTTATATATATATATACATACACACGTATACACACATACACACACACACACACATATATACATATATATATATTCCTTTTCAGATTCTTTTCCCTTATAGGTTACTGCAAAATACTGAGTATCGTTCTCTGTGCTATACAGTTAAAAAACATATTTATGGCAATACTTGTGCCATAAATAAATTTTATCAGTAGTAGTCAGCAACTTGTTTGGAGTTTCAATGTGGGTGATTTCTTGAGAATTCAAGAATACGTTTTACAAAGAGAAGAGCAAAGAATGCATCACATTGCTTTCTGTCATACAGCTCTGCAGATACTCTAATGAGAGTAAAGTAGGGACTGATCAGAAAGCCTTCTAGGCTGGCTTATGAAAGCAGTTTCACTCACAAAGAAAATATCAGTGTGCCTGGTCTTGGTCTCTTTTTCTATAATAACCATTTGAGAAAGATTAGCATTGTTATTTGTCATGTCCTTGAATGTGATGTTGTATCTTTGCTTTGATTCTACTGGCACTGAGAAAGGGAATACTAGTTAGGTCTGGTCAAAGTGCCTAACACAGTGCCTGGCCCTCAGTATTCTCTAAGTATTTTATTTAAATTGAATAATGAGATCTTATTTTATAGCAGATAAATTGAGACACAGAACAGTTAAGTGGCTTATCCAGGGATTAACCTTGTGGCCTTGTCCATATGGGACCTGGTCTCCTGCCTTGGTTTCTTAACACAAACCCTTCCCTTTCCCACCTTTCTCTTGCTCCAAGCATATTGTGCAGTGTAATGTAAAGACTTCCTTCCCTCTTACCAGCTGGTGATATGCTTCTACCTAAATTAGGAGAGTGGGTTAAAAATGCAGTGAGAGTGCCATATGGCAATTCAAATGTTTTATCTAGGATTTCAATAGTTGTTGAAATTACAACAAATAGGGAGGACTCTTTTTTTTTGTCTGTTTCATCAGAGCTGAAGCTGAACAAAGGGGCTTGGGTTGGGGTGTGGGGAAGGATGGGTGGCCATGGCATAAATTTTATAGGCAGATGGTGTTGGCTTGGAAGAAAATCAAGCTAACAGTGATGTGTGGATGTGGGTATAGAGAGTATATCTCCTTCTACAGCCTGAATCTTTGAAGCTGATTACATTCCCCAGGGACTTCACATTGATTAACAAAGTTCATTATTCTGATAGAGAAAGTCATGGCGCAAGGCTAATGTACATTAGCGGAGCTGTGTGTAGAAACCTCTCCCTGAATATACAGACATCCTCTGTCTCTAGAAAGCTGGCCTCTGTTTGAACTTCTCACTATGCCCCAGTTGTTGCAGAAGTAATTTAGAATCCCCAGAAGAAATACGTAAACAAGGTCTGTTACACACTGGGCTTAAACAAGTTGGAGAGGAATAATTTCACATTTAATGACAGGCTGTTTGGCTTGTTTGTCTTTCCTCTCCTTTTGCTTCCTGTCTGGCATTGAGTCACTGCAACAGCTCTTTATGATTGTAGGGAGCCTTGGCCAAGGAGGAAATAGAGCCCAGGTATTTTGATTCCTGATCTGACATCTGGACTACCTTTAGAATGCTTCTGGAACTTGTATAAATGAAGAAATGCTTTGAAGATTAATACTAGACAAAAAATAAACACTTCCACATGAAAAGCCCGCTTTAGTTGCGTAGTTGTTTTCTCCCCTTTTCAGGTCCCAAGTGCACAGCTGAGATGGGCTTATTATCTTTCTTTCTATGTACTGTTTTAGACAAGTTCTTCTCTGTTTATAAAATTTCCTTCTGATTATCAATACTCCTTATGAGGTCAGGAAAGAGGTATGTTTAATAGAGTCTGAAAAATAATTTGAAAATTATTTTTAATTGTGGTAAAATATATATAACATAAAATTTACCATTATAACCACTTTAAGGATACAGTTCAGTGGTATTAAATAAATTCACATTGTTGTGCAACCATCACTACCATCCATCTCCAGAACTCTTTGCATCTTCCAAAACTGAAGGTCTATACCTATTAAATAGTAACTCCCATTCCTCATTGCCTCAGCCCCTGGCAACCACCATTCTACTTTCTGTCTCTATGAATTTGACTATTCCAGGCACTTCATATTATGAACTTACACAGTATTTGTCTTTTTGTGACTGGCTTATATCACTTAGCACAATGTCTTTAAGGCTTATCCATGTTGTAACATGGATCAGAATTCTCTTTCTTTTTTAATTGAAGTATAATTGAATTACAATATTATATTTGTTTCAGGTATATAGCATGGTGATTTGATATTTTTACACATTACAAAATCATCACCACAGTAAGTCTAGTTGCCATCTGTGACCATAGAAAGTTATCACAATGTTATTGACTATATTCCCTATGCCATACATTAATTACATCTCTGTGACTTATTTATTTTATAAGTGGAAGTTTCTGCTTCTTAATTTCCCTTACCTATTTCATTCATATCCCCACCCCACTCTCCTCTGTCAACTACCAGTTTGTTCCATGTATCTATTAGTCTTTTGCTTTGTTGTATTATGTTTGTTCATTAGTTTTTTTTTTTTAGATTCCACATATAGGTGAAATCATATGGCATTTGTCTTTCTCTGTCTAACTTATTCCACTTAGTATACTACCCTCTAGGTCCATCCATGTTGTTGCAGATGGCAAGATTTCATTCATTTTTATGAGTGAGTAATACTCCACTGTATGTATATTACACATCTTTATCCATTTGTCTGTTGATAGGCACTTAGGTTGCTTCCACATCTTGGCTATTGTACATAATGCTGCGGTAAACATGGGGTGCATATAGCTTTTGAAATCAGTGTTCTGTATTTTTTTGGAAAAATACTGAGAAGTGGAATTTATGTATAGTATGGTAGTGCATTTTTAATTTTTCGAGGACCCTTCATATTATTTTCCACAGTGGCTTCACCAATTTACATTCCCACCAAAAGTGTATGAGGGTTCCTTTTTCTCCACATCCTCGCCAACACTTACTTGTCTTTTTGACAGTAGCCATTCTGACAGGGGTGAAGTGATATCTCATTGTGGTGTTGCATTGCATTTCTCTGATGATTAGTGATGTTGAGCATCTTTACATGCGTCTGTTGGCAATCTGTATGTCTTCTTTGGAAAAATGTCTTTTCAGGTCCTCTGCCCATTTTTTAATTGTGTTGTTTATAGTTTTGATGTTGAGTTGTATGAGTTTTTTGTTTATTTTGGATATTAACCCCTTATCAGGTATATTGTTTTCAGATATCTTCTCTCATTCACTAGATGGCCTTTTCATTTTGTTGTTTCCCTCGGTGCAAAAGCCTTTTAGTTAGATGTAGTCCCATGTGTTTATTTTTATTTTTGTTGCCCTTGCTTGAGGAGACAGATCTAAAAGAATATTGCTAAGAATGATGTAACAAAGCTGCCCATGCTTCCTTCTAGTTTTATGGTCTCAGGTCTTGAGTTTTTTTTTTTTTTTACAGGTTTATTGGACTATAATTGCTTTACAATGGTGTGTTAGTTTCTGCTTTATAACAAAGTGAATCGGTTAAGCATATACATATATTCCCATATCTCTCCCCTCTTGCATCTCGCTCCCTCCCACCCTCCCTATCCCACCCCTCTAGGTGGTCACAAAGCACCGAGCTGATCTCCCTGTGCTATGCAGCTGCTTCCCACTAGCTATCTATTTTACGTTTGGTAGGGTATATATGTCCATGCCACTCTCTCGCTTTGTCCCAGATTACCCTTCCCCCTCCCCATATCCTCAAGTCCATTCTCTAGTAGGTCTGTGTCTCTATTCCTGTCTTACCCCTAGGTTCTTCATGACATTTTTTTCCCTCAAATTCCATATATGTGTGTTAGCATACTGTATTTGTCTTTCTCTTTCTGGCTTACTTCACTCTGTATGACAGACTCTAGGTCCATCCACCTCATTACAAATAGCTCAATTTCGTTTCTTTTTATGGCTAATATTGCTTTGTATATATGTGCCAAATCTTCTTTATCCATTCATCTGATGATGGACACTTAGGTTGCTTCAATGTCCTGGCTATTGTAAATAGAGCTGCAATGAACATTTTGGTACATGACTCTTTTTGAATTGTGGTTTTCTCAGGGTATATGCCCAGTAGTGGGATTGCTGGGTCATATGGCAGTTCTATTTGTAGTTTTTCAAGGAGTCTCCATACTGTTCTCCATAGTGGGTGTACCAATTCACACTCCCACCAGCACTGCAAGAGTGTTCCCTTTTCTCCACACCCTCTCCAGCATTTATTGTTTCTAGATTTTTTGATGATGGCCATTCTGACTGGTGTGAGATGATATCTCATTGTAGTTTTCATTTGCATTTCTCTAATGATTAATGATGTTGAGCATTCTTTCATGTGTTTGTTGGCAGTCTGTATATCTTCTTTGGAGAAATGTCTATTTAGATCTTCTGCCCATTTTTGGATTGGGTTGTTTGTTTTTTTGTGATTGAGCTGCATGAGCTGCTTATAAATTTTGGAAATTAATCCTTTGTCAGTTGCTTCATTTGCAAATATTTCCTCCCATTCTGAGGGTTGTCTTTTGGTCTTGTTTATGGTTTCCTTGCTGTGCAAAAGCTTTGAAGTTTCATTAGGTCCCATTTGTTTAGTTTTGTTTTTATTTCCATTTCTCTAGGAGGTGGGTCAAAACGGATCTTGCTGTGATTTATGTCATAGAGTGTTCTGCCTATGTTTTCCTCTAAGAGTTTGATAGTTTCTGGCCTTACATTTAGGTCTTTAATCCATTTTGAGCTTATTTTTGTGTATGGTGTTAGGGAGTGATCTAATCTCATACTTTTACATGTACCTGTCCAGTTTTCCTAGCACCACTTATTGAAGAGGCTGTCCTTTCTCCACCATACATTCCTGCCTCCTTTATCAAAGATAAGGTGACCTTATGTGCGTGGGTTTATGTCTGGGCTTTCTCTCCTGTTCCATTGGTATGTCTTTCTGTTTTTGTGCCAGTACCGTACTGTCTTGATTACTGTAGCTTTGTAGTATAGTCTGGAGTCAGGGAGCCTGATTCTTCCAGCTCTGTTTTTCGTTCTCAATATTGCTTTGGTTATTCGGGGTCTTTTGTGTTTCCATACAAATTGTGAAATTTTTTGTTCTAGTTCTGTGAAAAATACCAGTGGTAGTTTGATAGAGATTGAATTGAATCTGCAGATTGCTTTGGGTGGTAGAGTCATTTTCACAATGTTGATTCTTCCAATCCAAGAACATGGTATATCTCTCCATCTATTTGTATCATCTTTAATTTCTTTCATCAGTGTCTTATAATTTTCTGCATACAGGTCTTTTGTCTCCTTAGGTAGGTTTAGTCCTAGATATTTTATTCTTTTTGTTGCAATGGTAAATGGCAGTGTTTTCTAGATTTCACTTTCAGATTTTTCATCATTAGTGTATAGGAATGCCAGAGAGTTCTGTGCATTAATTTTGTATCCTGCCACTTTACCAAATTCATTGATTAGCTCTAGTAGTTTTCTGGTAGCATCTTTAGGATTCGCTATGTATAGTATCATGTCATCTGCAAACAGTGACAGCTTTACTTCTTCTTTTCCATTTTGGATTCCTTTTATTTCCTTTTCTTCTCTGATTGCTGTGGCTAGAACTTCCAAAACTATGTTGAATAAGAGTGGTGAGAGTGGGCAACCTTGTCTTGTTCCTTAACTTAGTGGAAATGCTTTCAGTTTTTCATCGTTGAGGATGATGTTGGCTGTGGGTTTGTCATATATGGCCTTTATTATGTTGAGGAAGTTCCCTCTATGTCTACTTTCTGCAGGGTTTTTATCATAAATGGGTGTTGAATTTTGTCGAAAACTTTCTCTGCATCTTTTGAGATGATCATATGTTTTTTTCTCCACAGTTTGTTAATATGGTTTATCACATTGATTGTTTTGCATACATTGAAGAATCCTTGCATATCTGGAATAAACCCCAGTTGATCATGTTGTATGATCCTTTTAATGTGCTGTTGGATTCTGTTTGCTAGTATTTTGTTGAGGATTTGTGCATCTATGTTCATCAGTGATATTGGCCTGTAGTTTTCTTTCTTTGTGACATCCTTGTCTGGTTTTGGTATCAAGGTGACGGTGGCTTCGTAGAATGAGTTTGGGAGTGTTCCTCCCTCTGCTATATTTTGGAAGAGTTTGAGAAGGATAGGTGTTAGCTCTTCTCTAAATGTTTGATAGAATTCGCCTGTGAAGCCATTTGGTCCTGGGCTTTTGTTTGTTGGAAGATTTTTAATCACAGTTTCAATTTCAGTGCTTGTGATTGGTCTGTTCATGTTTTGTATTTCTTCCTGATTCAGTCTTGGCAAGTTGTGCCTTTCTAAGAATTTGTCCATTTCTTCCAGGTTGTCCATTTTAGTGGCATAGAGTTACTTGTAGTAATGTCTCATGACCTTTTGTATTTCTGCAGTGTCAGTTGTTACTTCTCCTTTTTCATTTCTAATTCTATTGATTTGGGGCTTCTCCCTTTTTTTCTTGATAAGTCTGGCTAATGGTTTATCAATTTTGTTTATCTTCTGAAAAAGCCAGCTTTTAGTTTTATTGATATTTGCTATCGTATCCTTCATTTCTTTTTCATTTATTTCTGATCTGATTTTTATGATTTCTTTCCTTCTGCTAACTTTGGGTTTTTTTTATTCTTCTTTCTCTAATTACTTTAGGTGCAAGGGTTGGTTGTTTATTCGGGATGTTTCCTATTTCCTAAGGTAGGATTGTATTGCTATAATCTTCTCTCTTAGAACTGCTTTTGCTGCGTCTGATAGATTTTTGGTCATCGTGTCTCCACTGTCATTTGTTTCTAGGTATTATTTAATTTCCTCTTTGATTTCTTCAGCGATCACTTCGTTATTAAGTAGTGTATTGTTTAGCCTCCATATGTTTATAATTTTTACAGATCTTTTCCTGTAATTGATATCTAGTCTCATAGCATTGTGGTTGGAAAAGATACTTCAAACAATTTTAATTTTCTTAAATTTACCAAGGCTTGATTTGTGACCCAAGATATGATCTATCCTGGAGAATGTTCCATGAGCACTTGAGAAAAATGTATATTCTGTTGTTTTTGGATGGAGTGTCCTATACATATCAATTAAGTCCATCTTGTTTAATGTATCATTTAAAGCTTGTGTTTCCTTATTTATTTTCATTTTGGATGATCTGTCCATTAGTGAAAGTGGGGTGTTAAAGTTCCCTACTATGAATGTGTTACTGTCGATTTCCCCTTTTATGGCTGTTAGTATTTGCCTTATGTATTGAGGTGCTCCTATGTTGGGTGCATAAATATTTACAATTGTTATATCTTCTTCTTGGATCGATCCCTTTATCATTATGTAGTGTCCTTCTTTGTCTCTTTTAATAGGCTTTATTTGAAAGTCTATTTTGTCTGATATGAGAATTTCTTCTCCAGCTTTCTTTTGGTTTCCATTTTCATGGAATATGTTTTTCCATCCCCTTACTTTCAGTCTGTATGTGTCTCTAGGTCTGAAGTGGGTGTCTTGTAGACAGCAAATATATGGGTCTTGTTTTTGTATCCATTCAGCCAATCTGTGTCTTTTGGTGGGAGCATTTAGTCCAGTTACATTTAAGGTAAGTATCGGTATGTATGTTCCTATTCCCATTTTCTTAATTGTTTTGGATTTGTTATTGTAGGTCTTTAACTTCTCTTGTGTTTCTTGCCTAGAGAAGTTCCTTTAGCAGTTGTTGTAAAGCTGGTTTGATGGTGCTGAACTCTGTCAGCTTTTGCTTGTCTGTAAAGGTTTTAATTTCTCCATCAAATCTGAATGAGAACCTTGCTGGGTAGAGTAATCTTGGTTTCAGGTTTTTCTCCTTCATCACTTTAAATATGTCCTGCCAGTCCTTTCTGGCTTGCAGAGTTTCTTCTGAAAGATCAGCTGTTAACCTTATGGGGATTGCCTTGTGTGTTATTTGTTGTTTTTCCCTTGCTGCTTTTAATATGTTTTCTTTGTATTTAATTTTTGACAGTTTGATTAATATGTGTCTTGGCGTATTTCTCCTTGGATTTATCCTGTACGAGACTCTCTGTGCTTCCTGGACTTGATTAACTATTTCCTTTCCCATGTTGGGGAAGTTTTCAGCTATAATCTGTTCAAATATTTTCTCAGTCCCTTTCTTTTTCTCTTCTTCTGGAACCTCTATAATTCGAATGTTGGTGCATTTAATGTTGTCCCAGAAGTCTCTGAGACTGTCCTCAGGTGTTTTCATTCTTTTTTCTTTATTCTCCTCTGCAGTAGTTATTTCCACTATTTTATCTTCCAGGTCACTTTTCCGTTCTTCTGCCTCAGTTATTCTGCTATTGATCCCTGGATTATTATTCTTTATATAATATCTTATTGCTTCCCTTAGCCCATTATGTCCTAAAAGTTTAGGAAAAATTTCTTGGGTGAAGGACGTACATAAAATGAATTAAAGGACAAAGATGGGAATGTGGACACTCTTTCCTTTGCACTCATGCACTCACCTCAGGTTGCTTGCATCCTCTGTGAAACCTCACCTACCATCTCGATCTGATGAAGATAGAGATCAGTTATTCTACAGCAGCCTCTGCTTTCAACAAGGTCGGGATTTGGGCCCCTCCCAGCTCTTCTGCTGACATCTAGGAAATCCCAGGCATGTACAATTCTGATGTCAGCTATAATATAGGAGTGTGGCTGTGCCAAGATAGAGAAGAAAGAAAAGAATCTCAGAGACTGTAATGAGTGCAATAGGGGGATAGATGGTCAATAAGCAAATAGTATTCATTTATGTACAACTTTATTATTTCAAAGTAAATAATATGTAGTACTTTTATGATCATGTTTGCATCTCATACCAATTCTCTGAAATAGGTAGGGTTGTTATCATTAACACTGTTGTACAGATAAAGAATCGAAATGACTTAAATATACACAGTTACCCAGTGGTGGAGCTGAGACTTAAATCCAGGTCTTCTGACTCTGCATTCAGTATCTCATTTCCTCCTTATTAGTCCCCTGCTTGTGCCATCCCTCCGGTGCTCTTGAGATGTGATTATGGTACTTGCCTTTCAGAATTTTCCTTGATCCTACGTGGCACAGCTGTACCCTTTGCTCAAGAAATGCCCCACCCATCAGGCATTGTGTCTGGTACAGTTCCTGACTTTGTAGAGGTCAGAATGCTGCCTCAGTTGAGATTCATCACTGCTCCTTTGCCTTGTGCTCTTGAGCCTGGGATTGCTTACAGGGCATATATAAGGAGGCAGCCAATTGGCATAGCTCTTTCAGCAATAGGGAGTTTTCCTTTTTTAGAGTTGAAATGCACATTTGGTCTTTGATTTAGATGCTGAGCACTGAGTCTCCCCTTAGATTTCTGCAGATTTAAAGCAGATATCATTTCAACATCAATTCCTCCAAAAATATCTTATGTCTGCACTCATGCAAAATGATTGCTGATCTGTAGGGAAGAGTGACAGTTTGAAAAAAAAAGCAAATGATTTTTATATTTCAATTGTAATAATAAACACTATCCTTCTCTCTGGGAATGCTTCCTATGAGGAGTTGTGTCTCCCTGATTTGAGTTTTTTAGATTTGGTTTTCGTTTTATTTGGTGCCTTTTTCTCCTTCTGTAAGGATCATCTCAGTAACGTATTGTGCTAAGGTTAAAGGCACTTGACACTGGTTCTGTATCTGGGCTCTGAGGCAGTGGTGTGAAACCTTCTAAGATAACACCTCTGAGTCATAGATTCCTGAATAAAGTGTCCTGCTGGAGTCTGCAAACTTGAAACATTTGGTGCTGTGCTCCTTTTCCTATTCAGCACACAGGAACAGTTGGCAGCTTGGACTGTATCTTAATTCTCTGTCCTAGACTTTGTTTTCTTCATCATCTTTCCACCTCACCCACTTCATGCTGGCCTGTTCAAGTTCCATCTTCTAGGAAACTGTCATTTTTCTAGGCAGGCTATCAATATGTTCAATCTTTAGAATTTTGTGGAAATCCCCCAATTTTATATTGTAATGTGTGAGTATGTGCTAATGTATGTTTTTCTCAGGGAGCAAGTCTATAGTGTTCAATCAATTTCCAATGTTTAAAAACTACTGGCCATATTCAGAAGGGAGTGGTATGATATATGTAAAGTGATGAGAGGAAAAAAACCTACAGCCAAGAATATGTACCCAGCAAGGTTTACATTCACATTTGAAGGAGAGATCAAGAGTTTTACAGGCAAGCAAAAATTTTAAAAGGTCAGTACCACAAAACCAGCTTTATAAGAAATGTTAAAGAAATTTCTCTAAGCAGAAATGAACAGGCCACAACGAGAAATATGAAAATTATGAAAGAAAAAATCTTCTTGGTAAAGACAAATATACAGTAAAGGTAGGACATCAACCACTTGTAAAGCTGGAAGGAAGGTTAAAAGACAAAAGTGGTAAAGTCATCTATATCCACAATAAGTAGTTAAGGGATTCATAAAACAAAAAGATGTGAAATATGATGTCAAAAACATTAAACATGGTTGGGGGGGCAGTAAGAATGCATTTGAACTTAAGAGATCAGCAACTTAAAATAATCACATATACATACATATTGGTATATGTAAACCTCATGGTGACCACAAACCAAAAATGTATAATAGATACACACACACAAAGAGTAAGGATTTTAAACATAACACTGAAGATAGACATGAAATCACAAGGGAAGAGTGCAAAAGAAGAAGAGAGGAAAAAAAAAGAAGTACAAAACAACCCCAAAACATGTAACAAAATGACAATAAGTACATACCTATCAATAATTATTTTAAATGTAAATAGACTAAATTCTGTAATCAAAAGACATAGAGTGGCTGAATGGATACAAAAGCAAGACCCATCTATGTGCTGCCTACAAGAGACTCACTCCAGAGCCAAAGACACACACAGACTGAAGTTAAAAGATGGAAAAAAGACATTCCGTGCAAGTGGAAACCAAAAGAATGTTGGGGCAGCAATACTTATATAAAACAAAATAGACTTTAAAACAAAGACTGTAGCAAGAGACAAAGAGGGTCATTACATAACAATAAAAGGATCAATCTGAGAAGATATAACAGTTATAAATATATATACACCCAATGTAGGAGCACCTAAATGCATAAAGCAAATATTAGCAGACATAAGGGAGAAACTGACAGTAACACAATAATAGTAGGGGACTTCAACACCCCACTTACATAAATGGACAAATAATTGAGACAGAAAATCAATAAGGAAATACTGGCCTTAAATGACACACTAGATGAGATGGACTTTTTATATATATGTATAAAACATTCCATCCCAAAGCAGCAGAATGCACATTCTTTTCCAGTGCACATTGAACTTTCTCAAGAATAGATCACATGCTAGGCCACAGAACAAGGCTCAATACATTTAAGAGATTGAAATCATATTAAGCATCTTTTCTGACCATGTTATGAGACCAGAAATCAAATTAAAGAAAAAAATTCCAAAAACACAAACATGTGGAAGCTAAACAATATGCTATTAAACATCCAATGGGTCACTGAAGAAATCAAAGAAGAAATAAAAAAAATACCTGGAGACAAATGAAAATGAAAACACAATGATCCAACATCTAATGGATGCAGCAAAAACAGCTCTGAGAGGCAAGTTTATGTTGATGGAAGCCTAACTCAGAAAACAAAAATTTCAAATAAAGAACCTAAACTTACATCTAAAGGAACTATAAGAAGAACAAACAAAACCCAAAGTTAGTAGAAGGAAATCAATAATAAGATCATAGGAGAAACAAATGAAATAGAGACTAAAGCAAACAGTAGTAAAGATGAATGAAGCTAAAAGCTTGCTCTTTGAAAGATAAAATTAAAAATATTTAGCCAGACTCATCAAGGAAAAAAAGAGAGTGGGCACAAATCATAAAATCAGAAATGAAATAGGTGAAGTTACAAGTGACACAACAGAAATACAAACGATCATGGGGATTACTATGAATAATTATATGCCAATCAAATGGACAATGTAGAAGAAATGGACAAATTCCTAGAAATGTATGATCTCCTAAGACTGAACCAGGAAGTAATAGAAAATATGAACACACCAATTACCAGTGTGAAATTGAATCAGTAATAAAACAACTCCCCAGAACAAATGTCGAGGACTTGATGACTTCACAGGTAAATTCAGAGAAGAGTTAACACCTATCTTTCTCAGATTATTTCAAAAAACTGCAGAGGAAATAATGCTTTTGAACTCATTCTGTGAGGCCAGCATTACCCTAATACCAAAAGCAGAGAAAGATATCACAAAAAAATTTAGAGACCAATATCACTAATGAACATAGAGGCAAAAATCTTTAACAAAATGCTAGCAAACCAAATTCAACAATACATTAAAGGGATCATACACCATAATGAAGTGGGATTTATCCCAGGGATGCAAGGATGGTTCAGTAGCTGCAAATCAGTCAAAGTGATACACCACATCAACAAGTTGAAGAAGAAAAATCATACGATCATCTCAATAGATGCAGAAAAATTTTTTGAGACAATTTGACATCCACTTAGGACAAAAACTCTCACAAAGTCAGTATACAAGGAACATATCTCAACATAATAAAGGCCATATATTTCAAGCCCACAGCTAACATACTCAACTATGAAAAGATGAAAGCATTTCCTCTAAGATCAAGAACAAGACAAGGATACCCTCTCTAGCCACTTTTATTCAACATAGTATTGGAGGTCCTAGCAATCAGACACAGCAGTCAGACAAGAAGAAGAGAGAAAAGGAATCCAAATTGGAAAAAGGAAGAAATAAAACTGTCACTATCTGCAGATGACACTATACTATATATAGCAAATCCTATAGGCGCCATCAAAAAACTTCTAGAAGTCATCAATGAATTTGGTAAAGTTGCAGGATACAAAATTAATGTACAGAAATCTGTTAGTTTCTATGCACTAACAATGAAGTATCAGAAAAAGAAATTAAGAAAAAAATATAATTTACAATTGCATTGAAAAGAATAAAATACCTAGGAATAAGTCTAAGGAGGTAAAAGACCCATACGTGGATTACTGTAAGACACTGATGAAAAAAATTGAAGGAGACACAGATGGAAAGAAATGATGTGCTCATGGCTTGTAAGAATTAATGTTAAAATGACTATACTACCCAACACAATTACAGATTCAGTGCAATCCCTATCAAAATACCAACGACAACTTTAACAGAACTAGAAAAAATAATTCTAAAATTTGTATGGAAACACAAAAACTGCAAATAACCAAAATAATCTTGAGAAAAAAGAACAAAGCTGAAGATATCATGCTCCCAGATTTCAAACTACATTACAAACCTACGTAATCAGAACAGTATTGTACTGGCACAAACACAGAGACATAGATCAATGGAACAGAATAGAGAACCCAGAAATGAACCCACACTTATGTGGGCAATTAATCTATAACAATGTAAGCAATAATTTACAGTTGGGAAAATACAGCCTCTTCAATAAGCGGTTTTGGGAAAACTGGACAGCTACATGAAAAGGAATGGATCTTGAACACTATCTTACACCATATACAAAAATAAACTCAAAATGGATTAAAAACTTAAATGTAATAAATGAAATCATAAAACTCCTAGAAGGAAGCATAGGCAGTCAATTTTTAAAAATCAGTTTTACCAATACTTCTTATGATCTGTGTCCTCAGGTAAGGGCAACAAAAGCAAAGATAAACACATGGGACTACATCAAACTCAAAGGCTTTTTCACAGCAAAAGAAAATATGAAGAAAATGAAAAGGCCCTCTACTGAATGGGAGAAGATATTTTCAAATGATATATTTGATAATGGGTTAACTTCCAAAATATACAAAAATCTCATGCAACTCAACATTAGAAAGCAAACAACCTAATTAAAAATGGGCAGAAGAATTGAATAGACATTATCCCATAGAAGACATACATATCGTTAACAAATACATGAAAATATGCTTAACATCACTAATTATCAGGGAAATGGAAATCAAAAGCACAATGAGATATCACCTCACACCTGTTAGAATGGCTATCATCAAAAAGAAGACAAAAATCAAATGTTGGCAAGGATGTGATGAAAAGAGAACCCTCATGATCTTTTGGTGGGAATGTAAATTGTTACAGCAATTATAGAAAAGAAAATGGAGATTCATCAGAAAGTTGAAAATGAACTAACATACTATCCAGCAATTACACTTCTGAGTATTTTTCACAAAGAAAACAAAAAACACTAATTGGAAAAGATATATGCACTCCTATTTTCCTTGCAGCATTATTTACAGTAGCCAAGATATGGAAGCAACATAAGTGCTCAGTGATAGACAGATGGATAAAAAAGATGTGATAGGGAGTTCCCTGGTGGTCCAGTGGCTAGGAGTCCATGCTTTCACTGCTCAGGGCCTGGGTTCAATCCCTGGTTGGGGAACTAAGATCCCACAAGATGCATGGTGTGGCCAAAAGCAAAGAAAAAAAAGATTAAGAAAAAGAAGATGTGATAAATGCATACAATGGAGTGTTACTTAGCCATAAAAAACAATGAAATCTTGCTATTTGTGACAACACGGATGGACCTAGAGGGAATTATGCTTAATGAAATAAGTCAGACAGAGAAAGGCAAATACCATATAATTTCACTTACATGTGAAATTAAAAAAAAACAAAAGAGCTGAACAAGCATAACAAAACAGAAGCAGAAAACAAACTGATGGTAGCCAGAGGGGAGCAGGATGGTAGAGGAGGTAAGTAGGCAGGGAGGTTAAGAGGTACAAACTTTCTGTTACAAAATAAATGAGTCACAGGCGTGAAATGTACAACACAGGGAATTTAGTCAATCATAATTGGAATATCTTTGTATGGTGACAGATGGTAACTAGACTTATCATGGTGATTATTTTGAAATGTATAGAAATATCAAATCACTATGTTGTGTAACAGGAACTAACATAGTGTTGTAGGTCAATTATACTTCAAAAACAAACAAACTCATAGAAAAGAGATCAGATTTTTGGCTACCAGAGGTGGGATGAGGGGGAGGGGGAATTAGATGAAGGTAGTCAAAAGGTACAAACATCCAGTTAAAAGATTAGTAAGTACTAGGGATGTAATATACTGAATGAGAAATATAGTTAACATGGCTGTTTGTTATATATGAAAGTTAAGAGAGTAAATCCTAATAGTTATCGCAAGGAAAAATACTTTTTTCCATTTCTTTAATTTTCTATCTGTATGAGATGATTGATATTCATTAAACTTATTATGGTTATCATTTTGTGATGTATATATCAAATTATTATGCTGTACCCCTTAAAATTATCCAGTGCTGAATATCAATTATATCTCAATAAAACTGGAAGAAAGAACCATAATACTAACCCCCCCACACCCTGCCACTGGCGCTATGTGGAACCTATCTTGGCCCTTTTCATTATGAAAATGTGTGGAATTATTTGCAAACTTGATCTTATAAGAAATCATCTGAATATCTTATCAGGGCGTATTTCTTTGGTCTCTAGTTCTTATTGGGCTGTTTGAAGAGAACAGATCATGATGCCTGTCGATGTAAGGTATGCAACAGGATTTATTTATACCTGGGGTTTAACGTTCTGATTTATGCTGACATTTACTCATCATTTACTTTGAGTCAAAACCCAGCTATGCATTTTCCCCACATCCTGCTGACTTCCTTATTTTGGTTCATGGCATCCCCAATCCTGCTAGTTGGCCAGATTTGAAACTTTAGACAGCTGCTCTTTCTTTCTCCCATGAACCTCACATCCAATAAATGACAAAGCCTGGGAGGTTTATTTTCAGCAGTGTCTTTTGCATTTATCTCCACCTTTCTCTTGCCTTCCCCCTCACACCACATTTCAAACCACTTTTTCTTTTTGCCTGAGCAAAAACTGGTCCCCAACTGTTTATCTCTTTTTCGTTTAGTTCATCCTATAGCAGTTCCAGATGAATAATTCCAAACCAAAGCACACATCATGCCATTTCCTGTGCAGATAGGTTAAGTGGCTTCTCATTCTGTGAACTTCTTTTTTTTTTTTTTAAAAAAAGGAATGTTCAGCCTGACCTTCAGGGTTTTCCAGATTATGCACTCAACTGTCTTTTTCAGCCTCATCTGCTACTTCCATTTCTATCCTTTGCTTTCAAGCTAAATTGGACTCCTCCGTGTTCTACAAACCTGTGCTCAGCTGTGTTCCACTTCAGTCCTTTTTGCTCAGGCCATTTATTTTTCCTGGAATGCTGTTACCTCCATCCATCTCTGTTGTAATCCTTCCATCTTGCAAGGCCCATCTCAAATCTCACCTTTTTGTATTCATCCCAGGTACTCCCAACTGAATGTGATTTTTTCCTCATTTGAGTTGACTATCTATGTCACATGATGCTTGTGTGAGCCTTGATGTTAGGTATTTATATACTCATCTTCATTGCTACATTGGTTACTGTCCTTGGAAGACAAGAGTTGTTTCTTAATAATCTTTGTATTACGGAACAATATGAGGCCTAGACCTTGCATATATCCAGAAATTATTTGCATATAAATTATTTGCATATATCCAGAAATATTTCTTTCAGAAATTATTTGTGCAACTGAGTAGAATTTTCTTTATTGTTTCAATAGTCTTTCTCGAGTCTTTGTAGACCAGTCCCCAATACCACCTTCCCAGTTAGAACTACTACTCCCCCCTTGATGGTCACTTATATGTTGTTTATACAGTCATATATCTTGTTAGCCATATTTGTGAATATCTTCCCTACCTTCCTGGGGGGGGGTAGTTCTGACTAATTTTTATATATCTCATGCCACTTAGCACAGTACCTGGCTCACAGAAAACATTCAGTGACTTAGTTGAATTGAGTAACTCAATACAATTATCTTAAAGTTTCTATTTTGTTCTCACGTTTCTTTTTAACATAGGTATTCTTGTGACCAATGAATTTAGGTGAAACAGTTACCTATTGTAGTCTTGATGGTTTGTCCTTAGGTGGGAGCATCCCTGTGCAGACTGCATGTGCCCAGTGCCTTTGGTGGGAGAGCTGGATTTGATGTGGACATAAGTCATGTCTTTCTTCAGGGTGTGCTTGCAGCTATCACCTTTGTAGGGGATGGGGCTGAAGATGGAGGGGCTGTAGCTGGATCTAGGTGTGAGGTGGGACTTCCCCTCTTCTCAGTGGCCATCACCACCCTATCAGGGTGTAATCTGATCCCAAGTTGCTAGAGCAGCAGTCCTGAGGGCCAGGGCTGAGCTGGCTTAGTTTCCTTTAAGTGTGTGCTTTCCCCTCTCCCAGCACTGTGACCCTTGCCCCAGAGTGAGTAGTGCTGAAGCAAAGATGGCCCATGTGGGCTCTCCACTCATGTTGGCTGTAGACAGAGTTCCAAGCTGTCTCTGATGTGCTGCCTGTACAGGCGCCAGCAGTTGTTTCCCTCACTCTGTTCAGGTCCAGCCTTGTGTCCAAGTCCCCTTTGTCCCTCACAGCCAATCACTCCCCCCAGCCTCTGCCACCCCTGCCCTGTTTGGAGCCGAACCACAAGGCAGGTGGACCCCACGTGGACTCTCGGCCTATAAGGGGTCATGAACTGTGGTGACCAGCCACCATCAGTGTTCTGGGCTGTTGTTAGCTCTGCTTGAGTATGTGCCAACAATGGCGGCTGCCTCCTCACCCAGATGCTGCCCCAGTACTGAGTCGCCTCTGTGTTCCACAGCTGAGATTTTTCCTTGGTCATTGCAGTCCTAGATCCAGTGCTGTGCTGTGTTGTTAAGTAAGCAGGACTGGGGTGTTTGCTGGGGTGTGCTCCGAGGCAGTCACAGGTACCCTGGCAGCCACTAGAGCAGTCTTCAATCTGCCCTGTCTGCCCTGCTTCTGGGGGAAAGCTAGCATGTTTATGCTCCTCACAAGTGGAGTCCAGGCTTCCACAGCCCTTCTGGTAGTCCCGGTGGCCCTCCAACCAGCCAAGGGAGCTCATCTCCCCTGTGTAGGACCACAGGACTGGGGCACCCAATTTGTGGCTCGAACCAGTCACACCCCAGGGCGTGTCTCTGCCCGTGTAATCTCCCTTTTCCTCTGAGTCCCCTCCAGACTGAGCACAGGTGCCAACTTGATTGCTTTTCTTCTCTTCCTACCCGATTATGTGTGGATTTTTCTTGCAGCCTTGGTTGTACAGGAGTCCTTCTGCCAATTTCCAGTTAGTTTTCAGTGAGAATTGTTCCAAATGCAGATGTATTTTTTGATGTGTTTGTGGAAGGAGGTGAGTTCCATGTCCTCCTACTCTGCCATCTTGATCAATTTCCCCTAAGGTTTATTTATTTTTTATCATGATGCATGTCCTTGGAGGTTTGGCTGGGCACTCTGCCTATCAGGGACTGAGGCTGATGGAGCTCCATTTTGATACATGCTTTCATGATTACTGGGGCAGGGGAAAAAGAACATGAGGGTTTGCTTTGTGGCTCTTAAAGCTTCTACTAGAAATGACACATATCACTTCTGCTCATATTTTATTGGCCAAAGTAAGTCACATGGCCATATCTGCCTTCATAGGAAGTGGGGAAGTGCAACCCTAGCAGATGACTTGATGGAGGAATCAGCAATATTTGGTAAACAGCACTAATATCTACCACATATGGTAATAACTTCATGAAAGGAATATCACGAAAACCTAATTCAGGATGCTTGGGAAAGGCAGGGGAGACAGATAAGAAGTGTTTAGCTCAGTCGGAACTAAGTCCTTAAGAAGTACTTATCGAGCACCTTTTATATACTAGGTGCTGGATAGTGTGGTGAACAAGACTAACATGGTCTCTGCCTTCAGGGAATGTATATTCCAGAGGCAGGTAAACAACAAGTAAGCAAACAAATAAAATAATGGTAAGTTGTGGTAAAATTGTGAGGGGAATAAACAAAGCCTGAGAAAATAACAGAGGAAGGCTTTCTTTTCATAGTGTGGTTGGGGAAGGCATCTTAGAAGAGGTGATGTATTTTTTTAAAAATATATTTATTTATTTTAAAATTTTGTCTATTTTAACATTTCTTTTTCTTTCTTTTTTAACATCTTTATTGGAGTATAATTGCTTTACAATGTTGTGTTAGTTTCTGCTTTATAACAAAGTGAATCAGTTATAAATATACATATATTCCCATATCTCTTCCCTCTTGCGTCTCCCTCCCTCCAACCCTCCCTATCCCACCCCTCTAGGTGGTCACAAAGCACCGAGCTGATCTCCCTGTGCTATGTGGCTGCTTCTCACTAGCTATCTGTTTAACATTTGGCAGTGTATATATGTCCATGCCACTCTCTCACTTTTTCCCAGCTTACCCTTCCCCCTCCCTGCATCCTCAAGTCCATTCAGAAGAGGTGATACTTAAGTTGAGAAATGAATGTTAAGAAGGCACCAACCACACAAAGATCTGAACAGGGTATTAGGAAGAACATTCCAAGCAGAGGGAACAGTGTATGCAGAGACTCTGAGGCTGCAAAGACTTGGGTTTTTTCCCTCTTCAAGATACTAAAAGAAAAGCAGTATAGTTGGAAGGGTAGGCCAGGTAGGGAGATATAGTATGATCCCATCAGAGGGTTTAAAGCAGGAATATTTAAGTGATGTGATTTATATATACATATATATATATATATATATATATATTTTTTTTTTTTTTTTTTTTTTTTTTTTTTTTTTGCGGTACACGGGCCTCTCACTGTTGTGGCCTCTCCCGTTGCGGAGCACAAACTCCGGACACACAGGCTCAGCGGCCATGGCTCACGGGCCTAGCCACTCCGCGGCATGTGGGATCTTCCCAGACTGGGGCACGGACACGTGTCCCCTGCATCGGCAGGCGGACTCTCAACCGTTGAGCCACCAGGGAAGCCCGTGATTTATATTTTGAGCTTACTCTGGTTGCACTGTGGAGAGTAACTTCAGGAGGGGCAAGAATGGATGAGGGGAGACTGATTATTAGGTGGTAGTTGCAGTAGTACATATGAGAGATGATGATGTCTTAGATTAGGGTGGAAATGGAGAAAAGTGTATTAGAGATATATTTGTGAGTTTAAATCAATGGGATTTGGTGATGGATTGGATATGGAAGGTGAGGGAGAGGGAGATATCATGGATGACTACCTGGTTTCTAGATGGGTGGTGGGGCCATTCTATGAGATGAGGGATTCCTGGAGAGGACCAGTTTTGTGGGGAAGATTGGACATTTGATTTTATATATATTGAGGAGTCTTCCCAAATCACAGTCTGAGGCAGCACACTGTCTCTTGCTTAGCACTGTAGCTCTCTGATATTGCATAAATGTTACCCTCATTCAAGGCAGGGGTACCAGAGCAAGTTACGTCTTTACAAGCCTGGCAGCCCTATGTTTCTATGTGGTTTCTTCTCTACCATTAAATGCATCGTTGCCACAGGAATGGAACACATAGAAAGAGTTGGAGAACATTTTTGTGGGTTTGAAAATTTCAAGTGAAAAATATTTCCAAATATTTCATATTTGCAAACCATTCCATAAGGTTATTATAGCTGCAGCTGACATCAATTAATGGAGCAGCAGATGAAAATCCAAAACATCTAAAGATTGTTCAAGCCCTGGGGCCCTGTTGAAGAGGGTGATCTTTAGGTGGACCTTTCTCCCATTGGATAGAGCATAAGTTGAGGAAAATATATACACATGCAGTCATGAGCAGCTATAAAAGTATCTCCTAAAAATAATAGCAAATAAAAGCTAGTAAATGGAGATGGAGAGAAAAGGCAGGAGGCAACATAAGGTCATAGTCAGCTCCAGTTTCTTTGCAGTACCTTGTACCCCAATCTGGTAATTTTCGTGCACATGCTATAGTCTGGAAACAGCTGGCTTCTCAGTCTTTCTTCAGATGCCCCCCTCCCCCTGCAACCCCAAGCAAAATCATTGAATTATATTTTTGTTAATGTTACAGGATAGAAGGAGCCTGATCCGAGAAGAAGAAAAAAAAAGTAGCAAGGAAGAGCAATGTTAGATATACCAGTGCTAAAAGAAAGATGGTGGTGATAAAGAAAAAAAAAAAAAGCCTTGGGAATTACGAAAGGGTTAACTAGTTAACCTAACAGAAAAATAAAAAGCCAAAAGAAACAGGCTCTCCGGCTGTGTTGAGGCCACAGTGTGGAAATTCATCAGGTTGCCTGAAAATCTGCAGATTTGCAGTGAAATGTAATTGGCTTCACTGATAAGAGTCCTGGGGCACTGGGGGAAGCCTATTTTGTAAACTTGTTGGGAATCCTTTAGCAGAAACCTGTGGTCCCTAGTTTACAGCCAATTAGAAGTTAGAAGAAAAAAACCCAAAAATGAACATTGTTAACCTTGCTATGATTTTGTCTAAATAGAACTTGCATTACAGGTAGAGAGAAGATTAAAGAAATCTGGGTGAACTGTGCTGGAGGCTGTTCCAACACAGCTTTTGCTAAGCAGTCTTGGTATTGTGCCCAAGGTGAGAGCTACTCACAATGGGAAGATAGTTTTCACTAGCCACACAGAGAAGATTAACCACAGGTTCGAGTTATTTGCACTTTCCATGAGCCCTTCAGTCTAGAGACAGTTACATGCTTCTGGGGGCAAGTTCCCCTGAGAAGGTGGGGAGTGATGGGTAACCTTCTAGCCAGTTACTATTGACTGGGTGCTCAACCTGCAAGACAAGGGTGTTCATTAGTGTTCAGAGTCAGGAACTCCCTAGCAGTCCCTCACACAAAGTCTCAAGCCCTAGATATGAGGAGAAGGCATGTGGATTTACCTAGCCTCCCCAGCCTTGATGCTTATTGGCTGTACAGGGAAGTCCTGCCTTATTCTGTCTCAGGGAGGAATGGCAGAGGGTCCTACCAGCCAACCTCCACCCTCAGTAATCTTTTGGTTTGAATCCTTGAAATGCCTTCAAAGAAGGACCCTAGACTCCTCAGGTATCCTGAAATCATCCTGAAATTGCCTTCATATAAAATACTAACAATCAGAACATATAATGGAAGGAAAGACCCCATTTAATTATCAACAGACAGGAGAAAATACCTAAGAATAAACTTAACAAGCAATATACAAGTTCTACATGAAGGAAAAAAAATATTAGTGAGGAACACCAAAGAAGACTTAGACTAATAGAAAGACACATTATATTCTTAAATGGAAAGATAATATAAAAATATCAATTCACTTAAGTAAATAGGATAAATTAAACTCAGTTCAAATAAAGATACATATTTCTGTTAATATGGTTGTAAAATTCATATGTAAAAACAAGCAAGCATGAAAACCTAGAGAAATTAGGAACAGGGGAGTAGTTAGGGGAAATTAGTTTTATCAGAGATTAAGAATAAAATGTCATTAAGCTGCAATAGTTAAAACAGTGTGGTACTGGTACATCTGATAAAGATGGCATTTCAGATTAGTGGGGAAAAAATGAATTATTTAACAAAGGTTGTTGGGACACCTTGGTAGACATTTGGGAAGAAGAGTTATTTCCATACCTCATACTTAACACGCAGGTAAGTTACAGATAAATGAAATAATTAAATGTGAAATATAGGGCCATAAAACTACAAAACATGGGAATGGTTAAAATTAATTTTAGAGTGGGGAAGGATTTTAAAAATATGTTATAAAATTAGGAAGCAATAAAAGGAAAAGATATCTCTGAGAGCATGAAACTCAAACTTCTGTATGGAAAAAGAGCATTATGAGTAAAGTCAAAATTGAAATGTCATTCATACATTGCTGCAGTAGAAATTGGCACCTCTGGGGAGGGAGTTTGGCAGTTTAAGTCAAAATTTAAAATGCACATACCTTAACCCAGGAATTCTACTTACTTGATTTTATTCTATAGCTATACCCAATATATCCATACATGTGCAAAAATATATATATGCAAAGATCATCTCCATTGCCACTGTAACAAATTACCACAAACTTAGTGGCCTAAAACAACACAGATTTATTCTCTCATAGTTCTGGAGGTCATAAGTCCAAAATTAGTTTCACTGGGCTAAAGTCAAGGCATGAGCAGGGCTGGAACTTTTTGGAGACTCTAAGGGGAGAGTCTGCTTCCTTGCCTTTTTCAGCTTCTATTGGATACCTGTATTCCTTGGCTTGTGGGCCCTACCTCCATCTTTAAAGAGCATCACTCCATTCTCTACTTCTGTTGTCACATCGCTGCCTTCTCTCCCATTAACCCTCCTGCCTCCCTCTTAAAAAGATCCTTCTGATTATATCTGGGCTCATCAATCAGTGACAATCAGTGATAAATGCCCCATCCCCAGATCATTGAATTAATCACATCTGCGAAGTCCCTTTTGGCATGTAAGGTAAGATATTAATAGGTTCTGGGGATTAGGACATGAACATCTTTGAGGGAACATTATTCAACCTACCATAGACATGCTCTTGCATACTCTATCTCTAGAAGAAGAAGAAATTGCTAATGATAAATGCCTTTTAGAAAGAGCAACCTGGGGGCTGAGGGACAAGAGTGAGACAAAGACACTTTACTGCATACCCCTTGTACTTTTTGTGTTTATGTATTTGTATTCTCTATTTTTCAAAAAGTGACATATGCTCATTGTAGAAATTGCAAAAAAGAGAAAAGCATAAAATATTAATCAAAATCCAACCATACAGGCTGAACAACTGTTAATATTTTTGGTATATTTGTTTCTATCATCTTTTTGTATTCATAATTATGTCTGTGGTAAACAGAATAAATGGCTTCCCAAAGATGTCCAAGTCCTAATCTCCAGGATCTGTGAATATGCTGCTACACATGGCAAAAAGGACTTTTGTGCTTGTAAGTAGAAATTGTGAGGTAGGAAGATACTCCTGGATTATCTGGGTGGGCTTAATGTAATCACAAGGATCCTTATAAAGGTGGGGGCAGGAGGGTAAGAGAGGGAGAGAAGGTGATGTGTAAAGGGAACCAGTGGTCCAGTTATGCATCCAGGAGCCAAGGAATGTGCACAGACTTTAGTAGTTGAAAAATGGAAGGACTGAATTCTTGGACTTCTGACCTCTTTAAATGATAAGCATTTCCCCACGTGCTTTAACGTTTTTTGTGCACACTATAATGACTCCTTACTTTAATGTTATTACTTATTTCTTTATTAGCCTTCTTTTCTAGACTATAAGTTATACAAGGGCAAGGACCATTTATGTCTTTTCCCCCCGCTTTATTGAGATATTATTGACATATATGTATGTTTAAGGTGTACAACCTGATGATTTGATACATGTATATATTGTGAAATGATTACCACAATAAGGTTAGGTAGCACCTCCATCTTCTCACATATTTTTTTTGGTGTGTGGTGATAACATTTAAGATCTACTCTGCTCACAGCTTTCAAGTATATAATACAGTACTGTTAATTACAGTCACCAGGCTGTCCATTAGATCCCCAGTATTTATTCATCTTATATCTGGAAGTTTGTAGTCTTTGACCAACATGTCCTCACTTCCCCCAACTCCTAACCCCTAGTGACCACCAATCTACTCTCTCATCCTTTTTTTTAAGTGACACATCCAGCTGTATTAAGTCAGTAACAGGTGAATTCATATTCTGACACTTTTTTTATACCCAGTAGTTTGTACCTCTTAATCCCTTTCCCCTATTTTGTCCCTCCCCTCACACCTAAACCCACTGGTAACCATTAGTTTGTTCTCTATATTTGTGAGTCTGTTTCTGTTTTGCTGTATTCATTCATTTGTTTTTTTTTATGTTCCACATATAAGTGAAAACAAAGTATTTGTCTTTCTCTGTCTGACTTACTTTGCTAAGCAAAATACCGTGCAGGTCCATCAATATTGTTGCAGATGGCAAAATTTTCTTTTTTATGGCTGAGTACTATTCCACTATGTGTGTCTCTGTGTGTGTGTATCACATCTTCCTTATTCATTCGACTGTTGATGGACACTTAGTTTGCTTCCATATCTTGGCTATTGTAAATAATGCTGCTATGAACATTGGGGTGCATATATCTTTTTAAATTTGTGTTTTCATTTTCTTTGGGTATATACCCAGGAGTAGAATTTCTGGATCATATGGTACTTTTACATTTTTGAGGAACCTCCATACTGTTTTCCACAGTGGCTGTACCAATTTACATTTCCACCAACAGTGTACTAGGGTTCCCTTTTCTCCACATCCGTGCCAACATTTATTGTTCGTTGTCTTTTTGATAATAGCCATTCTGACAGATGTGAGGTGATATCTCATTGTGGTATTGATTTGCATTTTCCTGATGATCAGTGATGTTGAGCATCTTTTCATGTGCCTGTTAGCCATCTGTATTTATTCTTTGGAGAAATGTCTATTCAGGTCCTCTGCCCATTTTTTAATTGTGTTGTTTTTTTTTTGATATTGAGTTGTACGAGTTCTTTATATATTTTGGATATTGACCACTTATTAGACATATCGTTTGTAAATATTTTCTCCCATTCAGTAGGTTGTCTTTTCATTTGTTGATGGTTCCTTCACTATGCAAAAGCTTTTAAGTTCATTAGGTTCTATTTACTTATGTTTGAATTGACTGAAGAGACAGATCCAAAAATAATATTGCTAAGACTTAATGTCAAAGAGTGTGCTGCCTATGTTTTCTTCTATGAGTTTTATGGTTTCTGGTCTTACATTTAGGTCTTTAATCCATTTTCAATTTATTTTGTATACGGTATGAGAAAATATTTTAATTTGATTCTTTTACATGTAGCTGTCCAGTTTTCTGAACACCACTTATTGAAGAAAATGTCTTTTCCCTATTGTATATTTCTGCTTTCTTTGTCATAGATTAATTGATCATATATATGTGAGTATATTTATGGGCTGCCTCTTCTGTTCCATTGATCTTTTGTAGGTATTTTATTCTTCTGATGTGATTTTAAATGGGACTGGTTTCTTGCTTTCTCTTTCTTATTGTTCATTATTAGTGTGTAGAAAAACAACAGATTTATGTATATTAATCTTGTATCCCACAACTCTACTGAATTGGTTTATTAGTTCTAATATGGTGCATATTTTAGGGTTTTTTATATATATATTTATGTGTATATATATATATATATATATATATATATATATATTATCATGTCCTCTGCAAGTAGTGACAGTTTTACTTCTTCCCTTCCAATGTAGATGCCTTTTATTTCTTTTTCTTGTCTGATTGCTGTGGCTAGGACTTCCAATACTATATTGAATAGATGTGGTGAAAGTGGGCATCCTTATCTTGTTTGTGATTTTAGAGGAAAAGCTTTCACCTTGTCACCATTGAGTATGATGTTAGCTGTGGGTTTGTCATAAATGGTCTTCAGTATGTTGAGATATGTTCCCTCTTTTACCACTTTCGTTGAGAGTTTTTATCATGAATGGATGTTGAATTTTGTCTTGTGCTTTTTCTGCATTTATTGAGATTATCATGTGATTTTTATCCTTCCTTTTGTTAATGTGGTGTATCACATTGATTGATTTGTGAATATTGAACTATCCTTGTGTCCCTGGAATAAATCCCACATGATCATGGTGTATGATCCTTTTTGTATATTGTTGAATTTTGTTTGCTAATATTTTGTGAAGTTTTTACTGCTATATTCATCAGAGATATTGGCCTCTAATTTTCTTTTTTGGTAATGTCTTTGTTTGTTTTTGGTGTCACAGTAATCGTGGCCTCATAAAATGAATTTAGGAATGTTTCCTCTTCAATTTTTTTGCAATAGTTTAAGAAGGAGAGGTATTATGTTTTCTTTATATGCTTGGTAGAATTCCCCTATAAAGACTTTTGGTCCTGGACTTTTGTTTTTTGGGAGTTTTTTGATTACTGATTCAATTTCAATCCTAGTAATTGGCCTGTTCAGATTATGTCTTTCTTTTTGATTCAGTTTTGGAAGATTGTATGTTTCTAGGAATTTATCCATATCTTGTAGGTTGTCCCATTTGTTGGCATATAACTTCATAGTATTCTCTTATGATTGTTTGTACCTCTGTGATATCTGTTGTAATTTCTCCTCTTCCATTTATTAGTTTGTTTATTTGGTTCCTCTCTCTTTTTTTCTCAATGAGCCTAGTTAAAAGCTTATCAGTTTTTTTTTTTTCCAAAAACACAGCTCTTGGTTTCACAGATCTTTTTTTGTTTTTCTTTTTTTTTCTTTTGGTCTCTTTTATTTATTTCCACTCTGGTGTTATTTCCTTTCTTCTGCTGACTTTGAGCTTTGTTCTTCTTTGTTAATTCCTTTGGATGGTAGGTTAGGTTGTTTATTTGAGATAGGCATGTACTTATTGCTATTTTGTTACTTGTTTTCTTGTTGTTTTTGTAGTTCTTTTTTTGTTCTTCTTCTTTTAGTGTCGGTCCCTTGTGGCTTGATGATTTTCTTTTGTGTTATGTTTGTGTTCCTTCCTCTCTAGTTTTTGTGTATCTATTGTACATTTTTGATTTGTGGTTACCATGGGGTTTTAAACTGAAAATCCTTTAAGTTCAAACACTTTCCAAAAGATCTACATATTTTAGTCCTGCCCCACATTTTGTGTTTTTAATGCCATATTTTACATCCTCATGTCTATCCCTTAACTGTTTATTGTAGTTATAGTTGATTTTACAGTTTTTGTCTTTTAACTTTGTACTAGGTTATTTAAGTGATCGATCCACAGTTTTTACTATATATTTGCCTTTACCTGTGGGTTTTTTCCTTTCTTATAATTTATTTCTTGTAACCTTTTCTTTTTCACTTAAAGAAGACCCTTTAACACTTCTTGTGAGGTGGTTTAGTGTTGATGAACTCTTTTAGTTTTTGCTTGTCTGAGAAGCTCTTTATCTCTTTTTCAATTCTAAATCATAATCTTGCTGGGTAGATTATCCTAGGTTGTACATTTTTTTCCCATTCAGCACTTTAAATATATCATGCACTCCCTTCTGGTCTTCAAAGTTTCTGCTGAAAATTCAGCTGATAGCCTTATGGGGGTTCCCTTATATGTGACTTTCTGTTTTTCTCTTGCTGCCTTTAAAATTCTCTCTTTATCTTTTGCCATTTAAATTATGATATGTCTTGGAGTGGGTCTCTTTGGGTTCATCTTGTTTTGGACTGTCTGTGCTTCCTATACCTGGATATCTGTTTCCTTCTTCATGTTTGGGAAGTATCCAGCCTTAATTTCATTAAATACATTTTCTATCCCTTTCTCTTATCTTCTTTTGGGACTTCTATAATATGAATGTTTGTGTGCTTGATGTTGTCCCAGAGGTCCCTTAAACTATTCTTCAAAAATTTAGTTTTCTTTTGCTGTTTTGATTGGGTCATTTCAAATATTCTATCTTCTAGTTCACTTATGCATTCTTCACTATTACCTAATCTGCTGTTAATTCCTTCTTGTGAATTTTTTAATTCAGTTATGGTATTCTTCAGCTCTGACTGGTTGTTTTTATATTTTCTAATTCTTTGTTAAAATTCTCACTGTGTTCATCTATTCTTTTCCTCAGTTCAGTTAGCATTCTTATTACTATTGCTTTGAACTCTTTTATGTATCTGTTTCATTAGGGTTTTTTTCAGGTATTTTCTTGTTCTTTTGTCTGAAATTATTCCTCTGTCTTTTCATTTTGTTTAACTTTCTCTGTCTCCATGATGTTAGGTGAAACAGTTACCTATCCTAGTCCTGAAAGGTGTTCTTTTGTGGGAGCATCCCTATGTAGTCTACATGTGCCCAGTGGCTTTGGTGGGAGAGCTGGATCTTAAGTGGGCACAGACTGCATTTTTTCCTGGGGTGTGCTGGCAGCAGGTAGGGCTGGAGTTGGAGCAGCCAGAGCCAGAGGCAGAGCCAGGTGTGAGTCAGAGCTTCTCCTATTCTCAGTGGCCATTATTGCCATATTGGGGAAAGTGGCAGGGCCTGAGAGGCTGGAACAGGAGCCCTGAGGGAGTTGGGTTTCTCCTGGGTGTGATGGTAGTCTCTGCCTTGGTTGAGGTCCTGGTTGGGGCTTGAGGGCTTGGGGCTGCACTTTTGTGCTGGTTTCACTTTTTCTCTGGTGTGTGTGCCTTGGTTAGAGACTGGGTTGGGGCCAGAGGAGTTGGTGCCACACTAATGAGCTGGTTTCCCTTCTGCTGAAGATGGCAGTCTCTACCCTGGAGCTAGGTTTGTTTCTCTGTAATCTTGGTAGGGACACATGCACTGGCAGTGGCTGCCTCTGCCCTGGTTAGAGGCAAGGCTGGGGTCTAAGCTGGCTGCATTCCCTTTAAGTGTGTGCACACTCATTGGCAAAGGCAGCCTCTGCCTTAGTCGATAGCAACATCGGAGAAAGAGAGCTGGGACAGGATCCTGGTGTGGGCTGGGTGTGTGTAGTGGGACAGTCCTAGCAAGCTGCCAGAGCCCCAGGCAGTTTTCAATCTGCTGCTTCTGTGTGCACGTTCTTCAGTTTCTTCTAGCCTTTTGGTAAGCCTCACTGGTTTTCAAACCAGTTAAGGGGACTCATCTTCCCAATGTTGGATCCTGGGGCTGGGGTGCCTAATATGTGGCTCAAACCCCTCACTTCCCAGGGAGGATCACAGAGCCTGTGATATCCCCTTCCTCTTCTGGGTCTTCCACCATGGGTGCATGTCCTGACCAGATCACTTTTCTTCCCTTTCTACCTGTATGGATCTTCCTTTACAGTCTTGATTGTAGGAGAGCTGTTCTGCCAGTACCCAGGTCAATTTCACATGTAGTTGTATTTTGGATGTGTTTGTGAGGGGAGGTGAGCTCAGCCTCCTCCTGCTCAGCCATCTTGATCTCTCTCCCTTACTCTCTATTTCTGAGTTTGCCTTTTTAGATTCAGCATATAAATGAGAGTATATAGTATTTGTCTTACTCTTTCTGACTTATTTCACTTAGCATAATGCCTTCAAGGTCCATCAATATTGCTGTAAAATGCAGGATTTTGTTCTTTTTAAATGGCTAATTAGTATTACATTATATTTATACAGGCAACATTAGGTTGTTTCCATGTCTTGGCTATTGTGAATGAAATGAACATGGGGGTGCAGATATCTCTTTGAGATAGTGATTTCATTTCCTTTGGAAAAATACCCAGGAGTCGAATTGCTGGATTGTATGGTAGTTCTATTTTTAATATTTTGAGGAATTAAATAATGTTTTCCTAAGTTGCTGCAACAATTTACATTCCCACAAACAGTGCACAGGGGTTCCCTTTTCTCTACATCCTCTCCAACACTTGTTGTATTTTGTCTTTTTTTATAATAGCCATTCTAATAAGCATGAGGTGATATTTTATTGTGGTTTTGATTACATTCCATGATTAGAGATATTAAGCAGGTTTTTCATGAAATGTTGGGTATTTGTATGTCTTCTTTGGAAAAATATCTGCTCAGGTCCTTCGCTAATTTTTTAATCAGGTAACTTATTTTGCCTATTGAGTTGTTTGAATTCATTATACATTTTGGATATTAACTTACCTGATGTATAGTTTGCAGATATTTTCTCCCATGCTATAGGTTGTCTCTTCACTCTTTTGATTGTTTCCCTTGCTTTTGCTTTGCAAAACTTTTTTAGTTTGATTCAGTCACATTTGTCTAGTTTGCTTTTTTTGCTTTCAGTTTTATTGTCATATCAAAAAAATGCTTTTAAGACCAATGTCAAGGAGATTTTCCCCTCTGTTTACTTCTAGTAGTTTTACAGTTTCAAGTTTACATTCAAGTCTTTAAGCCATTTTGAGTTAATTTTTGTGAGTGGTATAAGATAGGGGCCTAATTTCATTCCTTTGCATGTATATATTATTTTCCCAGCACCATTTATTGAAGAGACTATCCTTTCCCCATTGAGTATTCTTGGCTCCTTTGTCAAATATTAGTTGACCACATATATTCATGGGTTTATTTCTGGGCTCTCAGTTCTGTTCCATTGGTCTATGTGTCTGTTTTTTTGCCAGTACCATTCTGTTCTGATTACTATAGCTTTGCAATAAAGTTTGAAATCAGGTATTGTGATGCCTCCAGCTTTTTTCTTTTATCTCAGGTTGCTTTGGTTATGGGGGTCTTCTGTTGTTCCATATCCTAAAAAACAATTTTAGGATTGTTTTTTTCTATGACTCTGTTTATGACTTTGGGTAGTATGGACATTTTAATAATACTAATTCTTCCAATCCATGAACAGGAGATATATTTCCATTTATTTGTGTTTGTCAGTTTTTTCATCAGTGTCTATAATTTTCAGTGTAGAGGTCTTTCATTTTCTTGGTTAAATTTATTCCTAATTATTTCATTCCTTTTGATGCTATTGTAAATGGGATTGTTTTCTTTATTTCTTTTTCAGTAGTTCATTGTTAGTGTATAGAGATGTAACTGACTTTTATGTAGTGGTGCACACAGCTGCCTTCTGTTTATGTCTTGATCAGCATTATAGTTCCACTGTCTTTTCCACAGTGGGCCCTTAATAGCTGTTCATTTAATAAGTCAATGAATTTGTCATATCTTACCATTATTTTAGATATTAAGATATTAGATATTTTTTCCAATGTTTTGCTTTTTTTAAGTAGCTCTAGCCAAATACAGATGATACTACTACTACTACTATTACTATTAATCTCTTAAGTGCTTTAATTATTTTATTTCAGCTTAATCTTTACAGAACCCTTATGGGTTCTGTAAAGACGCTATTATTCTCTCCCTTGTCCTGCGTCACACAGTAAGTGGCAGAAACCTAGTTCTGTCAGACTTCAGATCTAGCACTATTGATTGCTCCATCCTACAGCCTGTACAAAAAATTGGATCATACTGTATATGCTCATTTTGATAACTTGCTTTTTTACTAAATTAGACATCATAAGTATCTCCCCATATCATTACAAAATTTTTACCATCATGTAAAAATGTTGGTTAATATTTCATTGTATGTATCTACTATAGTTTATAGGTCCAAGATCTTATTACTAAATATTTTAGATTTTTCCATTGCAAATGTAATTAAATTTGTTTCCAGTTTTAACACAGAAAATTTTTAATATACACAAAAGTAGAGAGGATAACATAAAGAACACCTATGCACCCATCAATCAGCTTCAATGATTACTAACATATGGCCTATCTGTTTTATCTATAATCCTCACCCAGGCCTGGATTACTTTGAATCAGATTTGCAGACTGTCATTTCATCTGTAAATACTTTAGCATTAAACACTTTTTTTTTTTTGTGGTATGCGGGCCTCTCACTGCTGTGGAGCACAGGCTCCGGACATGCAGGCCCAGCGGCCATGGCCCACGGGCCCAGCCGCTCCACGGCACGTGGGATCCTCCTGGACCAGGGCACGAACCCGTGTCCCCTGCATCGGCAGGCAGACTCTCAACCACTGCCCCACCAGGGAAGCCCCTAAACACAGTTTTTATACTATACAATTATAGTGATAGTATCCTAGTAGCTTACTAATTTAAGTTACTCTAGAAATGAGTATTCAGAGACAACCTGGAAAATGAGTAGAGCTAATGATCTCACTTGGGTTGGGAAAAGCACAGCTGGATGTCCATCATCAGTGATTTGCAAATGATAATTCTGTGTATTACAAGAGGGGAGAAAGTCCAGATCTACGGTTCTTAAACTTGGCTGAACATTGGAAATACCTGAGGTACTTTCAAGGTACTGATGACTGAGCCACTCCCAGAGATTCTGATAGAATTGGTCTAGGATGGGGGCCTGGCACTGAGAATTTTTTGTAATTTTGGTAGAATATACATAACATAAAATGTATAATTTTAACCATATTTAAGTGTACAATTCAGTGGCATTTAGTATATCCACAATGTCATGCAACCATCACCAACCCACATTTCCAGAACTTTTCATTATCTCAAACAGAAACTCTGTACCCATCAAATAATAACTTCTTGTTTCCCTGTCCCCTCAGCCCCTTGCAATCAACATTATTCTTTTTGTCTCTATGAATTTGCCTATTTTAGGTAGCTAATATAAACTGGAATCATATAGTATTTGTCTATTCATGTTAGACTTGTTTCACTTAGCATGATATTTTCAAGGTTCGTTCACATTGTAGCATGCATCAGAATTTCATTCCTTTTTGAGGCTGAGTAATATTTCACTTATGTATCACCACATTTTGTATATCTGTTCGTCTGTTGATGGACATTTAAATTTTTTCTGCCTTTTGGTTATTGTGAATAATGCTTCTTTGAATATTGGTGTACAGTTATCTGCTTGAATTCCTGCTTTCAGTTCTTTTGAGTATGAGCCCAGAGTGGAATTGCTGGATCATATGGTAATTCAATGTTTAGTTTTCTCAGGAACTGTCATACTGTTTTCTACAGTGACTGCACCATTTAATTTTCCCACCAGTAATACACAGGGTTCCAATTTCTCCACATCCCTGGCAATGATTGTTCTTTTCTTTTCTTTTTTTGATAGTAGCCATCTTAATGGGTATGAGGTGGTATATCTGGTTTTGATTTGTATTTCCATAAATGGCTAGTGATTTCAGAGTCTTTTCATGTAGTTATTAGCTATTTCCTATATCATTTTGAAGAAATATCTGTTCAAGTCCTGGGCCCATTTATGAATTGGACTGTTATGTTTTTTAAAAAAAATTATTGGAATATAGTTGGTTTACAATGTTGTGTTAGTTTCAGGTGTACAGCAAAGTGAATCAGCTATACATATACATATATCCACTCTTTTTAAGATTATTTTCCCATATACACCATTACATAGTATTCAGTAGAGTTCCCTGTACTATACAGTAGGTTCTTATTAGTTATCTATTTTATATATAGCACTGTGTATATGTCAATCCCAGTCTCCCGATTTGTCCCTTCCCTTCTTATCTCCTCGTAAACATAAGTTTGTTTTCTACATCTGTGAGGCTACTTCTGTTTTATAAAAGAAGTTCATTTCTACCCTTTTTTTAGATTACACAAATAAGTGATAACACATGATATTTGTTGTTCTGTGTCTGACTTACTTCACTCAGTATGACAATCTCTAGGTCCATCCATGTTGTGGCAAATGGCATAATTTTGTTCTTTTTTCATGCCTGAATAATATTCCATTGCATACATGTACCACATCTTTATCCATTCCTCTGTTGATAGAGATTAAGGTTGCTTCCATGTCCTGGTTATTGTAAATAGTGCTGCAATGAACACTGGGGTGCATGTGTCTTTTAAAATTATGGTTTTCTCCAGGTATATGGCTAGGAGTGGGATTGCTAGGTCATGTGGTAGTTCTATTTTTAGTTTTTTAAGGAACCTACATACTGTTTTCCATAGTGGCTGTATCAATTTACATTCCCACCAACAGTGTAAGAGGGATCCCTTTTCTCCACACCCTCTCCAGCATTTATTGTTTTTTGACTTTTTGATGATGGCCATTCTGACCGGTGTGAGGTGATACCTCACTGTAGTTTTGATTTGCATTTCTCTAATAATTAGTGTTGTTGAGCATCTTTTCATGTGTTTGTTGGCCTTCTGTATGTCTTTGGAGAAATGTCTATTTAGGTCTGCTGCCCATTTTTTGATTGGGTTGTTTGTTTTTTTTGATATTGAGCTGCATAAGCTGCACAATTGTATATTTTGGAGATTAATCCTTTGTCAGTTGCTTCATTTGCAAATATTTTCCCCCATTCTGAGGGCTGTCTTTTCATCTTGTTTATGATTTCCTTTGCTGTTCAGAAGCTTTTAAGTTTCAACAGGTCCCATTTGTTTATTTTTGTTTTTATTTTCATTACTCTAGGAGGTGGGTTATAAAAGATCTTGCTGCGATTTATGTCAAAGAGTGTTCTGCCTCTGTTTTCCTCTTAGAGTTTTACAGTGTCTGGCCTTACATTTAGGTCTTTAATGCATTTTGAGTTTATTTTTGTGTATGGTGTTAGGGAGTGTTGTAGTTTCATTCTTTTACATGTAGATATCCAGTTTTCACAGCACCACTTATTGAAGAGGCTGTCTTTTCTCCATTGTATATTCTTGCCTCCTTTGTCATAGATTAAGTGGCCATAGATATGTGGGTTTATCTCTGGGCTTTCTATCCTGTTCCATTGACCTATAGTTCTGTTTTTGTGACAGTACCATACTGTCTTGATTACTGTAGCTTTGTAGTGTAGTTTTAAGTCAGGAGCCTGATTCCTCCAGCTCCATTTTTCTTTCTCATGATTGCTTTTGCTCTTCTGCATCTTTCATGTTTCCATAATATTGTAAACATTTTTTGTTCTAATTCTGTGAAAAACGTCATTGGTAATTTGATAGGGATTTCACTGAATCTGTAGATTGCTTTGGGTAGTATAGTCATTTTCCAAGTATTGATTCTTCTAATCCAGGAACATGGTATATTTCTCCATCTGTTTGGTCACCTTTGATTTCTTTCATCAGTGACATATAGTTTTCTGATTACAGTTCTTTTGCCTCCTTAGGTAGGTTTATTCCTAGGTATTTTATTCTTTTAGATGAGATGGTAAATGGGATTGTTTCCTTAATTTCTCATCTTTCGTTTTTAGTGTATAGTATGCAAGAGATTTCTGTGTACTAATTTTGTATCCTGCTTTACCAAATTCATTGATGAGCTCTAGTAGTTTTCTGGTAGCATCTTTACGATTTTGTATGTATAGTATCATGTCATCTGCAAACAGTGACAATTTTTACTTCTTCTTTTCCAATTTGGATTTTTTAAAAATTTCTTTTTCTTCTCTGACTGCCATGGCTAGGACTTCCAAAACCATGTTGAATAATAATGGTGAGAATGGATATCCTTGTCTTGTTCCTGATCTTAGAAGAAATGCTTTCAATTTTCACCATTGAGAATGATGTTTGCTGTGGGTTTGTCATATACGGCCTTTATTATGTTGAGGTAGGTTCCCTATATGCCCACTTTCTGGAGAGTTTTTTATCATAAATGGGTGTTGAATTTTGTCAAAAACTTTTTCTCCATCTATTGAGATGATCATATGGTTTTTATTCTTCAGTTTGTTAATATGGTTTATCACATTGATTGATTTGCATAGTTGAAGAATCCTTGCATCCCAGGGATAAATTCCACTTGTGATTTTGTTGTTGTTGTTGTTAAATTGTAGGAGCTTTTAATATATTCTGCATATTAATCACTTATCAGATAAATGATTTGCAAAAAGTTTCATTCTATGGGTTGCCTTTTCAATGTCTTCATAGTGTCTTTTAATATACAAAAGTTTTAAATTTTGATGAACTCTGTTTTATCTATTTTTTCTTTTGTTGCCTGTACTTTCTGTGTCATATGCAGGAAATTGTTGCTAAATCTAGTGTCATAAAGATTTCCCCCTGTGTTTTCTTCTAAGAATTTTATGATTTAAGTTCTTACCTTTAGGTCTTTGATCCATTTTGATATAATTTTTGTATATAGTGTAAGGTAAGGGTCTATCTTCATTCTTTTGTATGTGGATATCCAGTTTACCCAGCACCATATGTTGAAAAGACTGTTCTTTCCCCAGTTAATGCTCTTGGCATTTATATTGAAAATCAGTTGACCATATATGCAAAGGTTTATTTCTGGGATCTGTATTCTGTTCCATTGGCCTGTCCATATGTTTGTCCTTATGCATGTACCAGATGGTTTTGATTACTCTACCTTTGCAGTACGTTTTGAAAACAGTAATTATGAGCCCTCCACATTTATTCTTCTCTTTCAAGAATTATTTGGCCATTTTGGGTTCCAAATTGTGGCCATTCAGATCTGTTATGGTTTTTTTTCTGTTTATGCAAAAACAATACTATTGGGATTTTGATAGGGCTTGCATTGAGTCTGTAGATTGCTTTGGCTAGCATTGCTATCTTAGCAGTACTACATCTTTCAATCCATAAGACTTATTGCTCTTCTTTAATCTCTTTCAGCAAGGTTTTATAGTTTACAGTATAGAAGTCTTTTACCTCCTTGGTTAGGTTTATTCCTAAGTATTTGATTTTTTTGATGTTATTGTAAGTGGAATTGTTTGCTTAATTTCCTTTTCATGTTGTTCATCACTAGTATTTAGAAATGCAACAGATTTTTGCATGTAAATTTTGTATCCTGCAACTTTGATGAATCTGTTTATTAGGTCTAACATTTTCGTGTGTGGAATCTTAGGATTCTCTCGATATAAGATCATGCCATCTGTGAACAAAGATAATTTTACTTCTTCTCTTCCAAATTCAATGCTTTTAATTTCTTTTTATTCCCTAAATGCTCTGGCTAGAGCTTCCAGCATTACTTTGTTTTTTTGTTTTTTACATCTTTATTGGAGTATAATTGCTTTACAGAGGTGTGTTAGTTTCTGCTTTATAACAAAGTGAATCATATATATATATATATACACACACATATGTTCCCAAACCTCTTCCCTATTGCGTCTCCCTCCCTCCCACCGTCCTTATCCCACCCCTCCAGGTGGTCACAAAGCACCAAGCTGATCTCCCTGTGCTATGCGGCTGCTTCCCACTAGCTATCTACCTTATGTTTGGTAGTGTATATATGTCCATGCCTCTCTCTCGCTTTGTCACAGCTTACCCTTCCCCCTCCCCATATCCTCAAGTCCATTCTCTAGTAGGTCTGAGTCTTTATTCCTGTCTTACCCCTAGGTTCTGCATGACATTTCTTCCCTCAAATTCCATATATATGTGTTAGTATACGGTATTTGTCTTTCTCTTTCTGACTTACTTTACTCTGTATGACAGACTCTAGGTCTATCCACCTCCTTACAAATAGCTCAATTTCGTTTCTTTTTATGTGAGTAATATTCCATTGTATATATGTGCCACATCTTCTTTAAACATTCATCTGATGATGGACACTTAGGTTGCTTCCATCTCCGGGCTATTGTAAATAGAGCTGCAATGAACATTTTGGTACATGACTCTTTTTGAATTTTGGTTGTCTCAGGGTATATGCCTAGTAGTGGGATTGCTGGGTCATATGGTAGTTCTATTTGTAGTTTTTTGAGGAACCTCCATACTGTTCTACATAGTGGCTGTACCAATTCACATTCCCACCAGCAGTGCAAGAGTGTTCCCTTTTCTCCACACTCTCTCCAGCATTTACTGTTTCTAGATTTTTTGATGATGGCCGTTCTGACTGGTGTGAGATTACACCTCATTGTAATTTTGATTTGCATTTCCCTAATGATTAATGATGTTGAGCATTCTTTCATGTGTTTGTTGGCAGTCTGTATATCTTCTTTGGAGAAATGTCTATTTAGGTCTTCTGCCCATTTTTGGATTGGGTTGTTTGTTTTTTTGTTATTGAGCTGCATGAGCTGCTTGTAAATTTTGGAAATTAATCCTTTGTCAGTTGCTTCATTTGCAGATATTTTCTCCCATTCTGAGGGTTGTCTTTTGGTCTTGTTTATGGTTTCCTTTGCTGTGCAAAAGCTTTGAAGTTTCATTAGGTCCCATTTGTTTATTTTTGTTTTTATTTCCATTTCTCTAGGAGGTGGGTCAAAAAGGATCTTGCTCTGATTTATGTCATAGAGTGTTCTGCCTGTTTTCCTCTAAGAGTTTGATAGTTTCTGGCCTTACATTTAGGTCTTTAATCCATTTTGAGCTTATTTTTGTGTATGGTGTAAGGTAGTGTTCTAATCTCATACTTCTACATGTACCTGTCCAGTTTTCCCAGCATCACTTATTGAAGAGGCTGTCCTTTCTCCACTGTACATTCCTGCCGCCTTTATTAAATATAAGGTGACCATATGTGCGTGGGTGTATCTCTGTGCTTGCTATCCTGTTCCATTGATCTATCTTTCTGTTTTTGTGCCAGTACCATACTCTCTTGATTACTGTAGCTTTTTAGTATAGTCTGAAGTCAGTGAGCCTCATTCCTCCAGCTCTGTTTTTCGTTCTCAAGATTGCTTTGGCTATTCAGGGTCTTTTGTGTTTCCATACAAACTGTGAAATTATTTGTTCTAGTTCTGTGAAAAATGCCGGTGTTAGTTTGATCGGGATTGCATTGAATCTGTAGATTGCTTTGGGTAGTAGAGTTATTTTCCCAATGCTGATTCTTCCAATCCAAGAACATGGTATATCTCTCCATGTATTTGTATCATCTTTAATTTCTTTCATTAGTGTCTTATAATTTTCTGCATACAGGTGTTTTGTCTCCTTAGGTAGGTTTATTCCTAGATATTTAATTCTTTTTGTTGCAGTGGTAAATGGGAGTGTTTTCTTGATTTCATTTTCAGATTTTTCATCATTAGTGTATAGGAATGCCAGAGATTTCTGTGCATTAGTTTTGTATCCTGCTACTTTACCAAATTCATTGATTATCTCTAGTAGTTTTGTGGTAGCATCTTTAGGATTCTCTATATATAGTATCATGTCATGTGCAAACAGTGACAGCTTTACTTCTTCTTTTCCTGTTTGGATTCCTTTTATTTCCTTTTCTTCTCTGATTGCTGTGGCTAATACTTCCAAAACTATGTTGAATAAGAGTGGTGAGAGTGGGCAACCTTGTCTTGTTCCTGATCTTAGTGGAAATGCTTTCAGCTTTTCACCATTGAGGATGATGTTGGCCTTGGGTTTGTCATATATGGCCTTTATTATGTTGAGGAAAGTTCCCTCTATGCCTAGTTTCCTGAGGGTTTTTATCATAAATGGGTGTTGAATTTTGTCGAAAGCTTTCTCTGCATCTCTTGAGATGATCATATGGTTTTTCTCCTTCAGTTTGTTAATATGGTGTATCACGTTGATTGATTTGTGTATATTGAAGAATCCTTGCATTCCTTGAATAAACCCCACTTGATCATGGTGTATGATCCTTTTAATGTGCTGTTGGATTCTGTTTGCTAGTATTTTGCTGAGGATTTTTGCATCTATGTTCATCAGTGATATTGGACTGTAGTTTTCTTTCTTTTTGACATCCTTGTCTGCTTTTGGTATCAAGGTGATGGTGGCCTCGTAGAATGAGGTTAGTCGTGTTCCTCCCTCTGCTATATTTTGGAAGAGTTTTAGAAGGACAGATGTTAGCTCTTCTGTAAACGTTTGATAGAATTCGCCTGTGAAGCCATCTGGGCCTGGGCTTCCGTTTCTTGGAAGAATTTTACTCACATTTTCAATTTCAGTGTTTGGTCAGTTCATGTTTTCTCTTTCTTCCTGATTCAGTCTCGGCAGGTTTGCATTTCTAAGAATTTGTCCATTTCTTCCAGGTTTTCCATTTTATTGGCATAGAGTTGCTTGTAGTAATTTCTCATGATCTTTTTTATTTCTGCAGTGTCAGTTGTTACTTCTCCTTTTTCATGTCTAATTCTATTGATTTGAGTCTTCTCCCTTTTTTTCTTGATGAGTCTGGCTAATGGTTTATCAATTTTGTTTGTCTTCTCAAAGAACCATCTTTTAGTTTTTATTGATCTTTGCTATCATTTCCTTCATTTCTTTTTCATTTATTTCTGATCTGACTTTTATGATTTCTTTCCTTCTGCTGACTTTGGTTTTTTTTTTGTTGTTCTTTCCCTAATTGCTTTAGGTGCAAGGATAGGTTGTTTCTTCGAGATGTTTCCTGTTTCTTAAGTTAGGATTGTATTGCTATAAACTTCCCTCTTAGAACTGCTTTTGCTGCATCCCATAGGTTTTGGGTCCTTGTGTTTCCTTGTCATTTGTTTCTAGGTGTCTTTTGATTTCCTCTTTGATTTCTTCACTGATAACTTCGTTATTAAGTAGTGTATTGTTTAGCCTCCATGTGTTTCTATTTTTTACAAATCTTTTCCTGTAATTGATATCTAGTCTCATAGCGTTGTGGTTCGAAAAGATACTTCATACAGTTTCAATTTTCTTAAATTAACCAAGGCTTGATTTATGACCCAAGATATGATCTATCCTGGAGAATGTTCCATGAGCACTTGAGAAAAACGTGTATTCTGTTGTTTTTGGATGGAATGTCCTATAAATATCAATTAAGTCCATCTTGTTTAATGTATCATGTAAAGCTTGTGCTTCCTTATTTATTTTCATTTTGGATGATCTGTCCATTGGTGAAAGTGGGGTGTTAAACTCCACTACTATGAATGTGTTACTGTCGATTTCCCCTTTTATGACTGTTACTATTTGTCTTATGTATTGAGGTGCATCTATGTTGGGTACATATATATTTATAATTGTTATATCTTCTTCTTGGATCGATACCTTGATTATTATGTAGTGTCTTTCTTTGTCTCTTCGAATAGTCTTTATTTCAAAGTGTATTTTGTCTGATACGAGGATTGCTACTCCAGCTTTCTTTTGGTTTCCATTTTCATGGAATATGTTTTTCCATCCCCTTACTTTCAGTCTGTATGTGTCTCTAGGTCTGAAGTGGGTCTCTTGTAGACAGCATATATATGGGGCTTGTTTTTGTATCCATTCAGCCAATCTGTGTCTTTTGGTGGGAGCATTTAGTCCTTTTACATTTACAGTAATTATCGATATGTATGTTCCTATTCCCATTTTCTTAATTGTTTGAGTTTGTTATTGTAGGTCTTTCCTTCTCTTATGTTTCTTGCCTAGAGAAGTTCCTTTAGCGTTTGTTGTTAAGCTGGTTTGCTGGTGCTGAACTGTCTCAGCTTTTGCTTGTCTGTAAATGTTTTAATTTCTCCATCCAAGCTGAATGAGATCCTTGCTGGGTAGAGTAATCTTGGTTTCAGGTTTGTCTCCTTCATCGCTTTCAATATGTCTTGCCACTCCCTTCTGTCTTGCAGAGTTTCTGTTGAAAGATCAGCTGTTAACCTTATGGAGATTCCCTTGTGTGTTATTTGTTGTTTTTCCCTTGCTGCTTTTAATGTTTTTGTTGTATTTAATTTTTGACAGTTTGATTAATATGTGTCTTGCTGTATTTCTACTTGGATTTATCCTGCAAGGGATTCTCTATGCTATCTGGACTTGATTAACTATTTCCTTTCCCATATTAGGGAAGTTTTCAAGTATAATCTCTTGAAATATTTTCTCAGTCCCTTTTTCTCTTCTTCTTCTGGAACCCTATAATTCAAATGTTCGTGTGTTTAATGTTATCACAGAGGTCTCTGAGACTGTTCTCAGTTCTTTTCATTCTTTTTTCTTTATTCTTCTCTGCAGTAGTTATTTCCACTATTTTACCTTCCAGGTCACTTATCCGTTCTTCTGCCTCAGTTATTCTGCTATTGATCCCATCTAGAGTATTTTAAATTTCATTTATTGTGTTGTTCATCGTTGCTTGTTTCATCTTTAATTCTTTTAGGTCCTTGTTAAATGTTTCTTGCATTTTGTCTATTCTATTTCCAAGATTTTGGATCATCTTTACTATCATTATTCTGAATTCTTTTTCAGGTAGACTGGCTATTTCCTCTTCATTTGTTAGGTCTGGTGGGTTTTTACCTTGCTCCTTCATTTGCTGTGTGTTCTTCTCTCTTCTCATTATGCTTATCTTACTGTGTTTGTGGTCTCCTTTTTGTAGCCTGCAGGTTCGTAGTTCCCGTTGTTTTTGGTGTCTGCCCGCAGTGGGTAAAGTTGGTTCAGTGGGTTGTGTAGGCTTCCTCATGGAGGGGACTTCTGCCTGTGTTCTGGTGGATGAGGCTGGATCTTGTCTTTCTGTTGGGCAGTTCCACGTCTGGTGCTGTGTTTTGGGGTATCTGTGGCCTTATTATGATTTTAGGCCACCTCTCTGCTAATGGGTGGGGTTGTGTTCCTGTCTTGCTAGTTGTTTGGCATAGGGTGTCCAGCAGTGTAGCTTGCTGGTCTTTGAGTGCAGCTGGGTGCTGGTATTGAGATGGAGATTTCTGGGTGATTTTTTCCGTTTGATATTATGTGGGGCTGGGAGGTCTCTTGTCGACCAGTGTCCTGAAGTTTGCTGTCCCACCTCAGAGGCACAGCACTGACTCCTGGCTGCAGCACCAAGAGCCTTTCATCCACATGGCTCAGAATAAAAGGGAGAAAAAGTAGAAAGATAGAAAGAAAGAAAGAAAGAGACAGAGAAAGAGAGAGGGAGGGAGTGAGGGAGTGAGGAAGGAAGGAAGGAAGAAAGAAGGGAGGGAGGGATGGAGGAAGGAAGCAAGGAGGGACGGAAGGATAGAAAGAAAGAAAGAAAAGATAAAATAAAGTTAATAAAATAAAAAATAATTATTAAGAAAAAAATTTATTTTTAAAAAGAAGAATAAAAAAACAGATAGAACCCTAGGACCAATGGTGGATGCAAAGCTATACAGACAAAATCTCACACAGAAGCATACACATACACACTCACAAAAAGAGCAAAAGTGGGAAAAATAATAAATCTTGCTCTCAAAGTCCACCTCCTCATTTTGCGATGATTCGTTGTCTATTCATGTATTCCACAGATGCAGGGTATATCAAGTTGATTGTGGAGCTTTAATCCGCTGCTTCTGAGTCGGCTGGGAGAGATTTCCCTTTCTCTTCTTTGTTCTCACAGCTCCCAGGGCTCAGCTTTGGATTTGGTCCCTCCCCTCCGTGTAGGTCGCCGTAGGGCATCTGTTCTTCGCTCAGACAGGACGGGGTTAAAGGAGCAGCTGCTTCAGGGGCTCTGGCTCACTGAGACCGGAGGGAGGGAGGGGCACAGAGTGTGGGGCGAGCCTGCGTCGGCCGAGGCCAGCGTGACGTTGCAGCAGCCTGAGGCGCGCCGTGCGTTCTCCCAGGGAAGTTGTCCCTGGATCCCAGGACCCTGGCAGTGGCGGGCTGCACAGGCTCCCCGGAAGGGGGGTGTGGATAGTGACCTGTCCTCTCACACAGGCTTCTTGTTGGCGGCAGCAGCAGCCTTAGCATCTCATGCCTGTCTCTGGGGTCCATGCTTTTAGCCACGGCTTGTGCCCGTCTCTGGAGCTCCTTTAAGCAGCGCTCTTAATCCCCTCTCCTCACGCACCAGGAAACAAAGAGGGAAGAAAAAGTGTCTTGCCTCTTCGGCAGGTCCAGACTTTACCCCAGACTCCCTTCCGGCTAGCTGTGGTGCACTAACCCCCTGCAGGCTGTGTTCACACGGCCAACACCAATCCTCTCCCTGCGCTCCGACTGAAGCCCGAGCCTCGGCTCCCAGTCCCGCCCGCCCCAGCGTGTGAGCAGACAAGCCTCTCAGGCTGGTGAGTGCCGGTTGGCACTGATCCATTGTGCAGGAATCTCTCCGCTTTGCCCTCCACATCCCTGTTGCTGTGCTCTCCACTGTGGCTCCGAAGCTTTCCCCCTCTGATACCCGCAGTCTCCGCCCGCGAAAGGGCTTCCTTGTGTGTGGAAACCTTTCATCCTTCACAGCTCCCTCCTACTGGTGCAGGTCCCGTCCCTATCCTTTTGTCTCTGTTTATTATTTTTTCTTTTGCCCTACCCAGGTACATGGGGGGACTTTCTTGCCTTTTGCGAGGTCTGAGGTCTTCTGCCAGCGTTCAGTAGGTGTTCTGTAGTTGTTCCATGTGTAGATGTATTTCTGGTGTATCTGTGGGGAGGAAGGGGATCTCTGCGTCTTACTCTTTCGCCGTCTTCCCCTTAAATCCCAGCATTACTTTGAATGGAAGTGGTGAAAGGAGACATCCTGGTCTTGTTCCTCATCTTAGAGGAGTTTTCAGTGTTTTCATGACTGAGTGTGACGTTAGCTGTGGGCTTTTCTTATATGCCCTTTATCGTGATGAGGAAGGTTTTTTCTACCTCTATTTGTTTGAGTATTTTTATCATGAAAGGGTGTTGAATTTTGTCACACTTTTTGCATCAGTTGAGATGATCATATGTTTATTTCTTCATTCTGTTAATGTGGTGCATTGCGCTGATCGATTTTTGTGTGTGTTTAGATATCCTTGCATTCCAGGAATAAAACTTATTTGGTCATGGTGTATAATCCTTTTAATATGCTGTTGAATTTGGTTTGCTTGTGTTTTGTTTAGGAGTTTTGCATCAATATTCATAAAGGATATTGGCCTGTAGTTTTCTTGTAGTGTTTTTATGTGAGTTTGGTATCAGGTTAATGTTGGCCTCCTAAAATCAGTTAGGAAGTGTTATCTCCTTTTCTATTTTTTGAAGAGCTTAAAACGGATTGGTCAATGAGCATTTTAAAAGCTCCCCATGTGATTCTAATAGGCAGCCAGGGTTGATAACCAGTGCTGAGCAGAGTGTGGTCCCTGTGCCAGTTGCATTGACATAACATGGGAGCTTATTAGAAATGTAGAATGTTGGGTCCCACCCCACACCTACTGAGTCAGAATCAGCAATTTAAACAAAATTCCCAGGTGACTTCTATGCATATTAAAGTTTGGGATGCTGGTGTTTATTAGGATTGTGACAGGTGTCCCAGATTACCTGATAAGACTCATGGGGTAATTGTTTCCCAGGCCAAGATAAGATTCACTGAATCAGATTCTGGAGGGGAGGAGCCTGCAAAGCTCTCTTTTAAAGCATTTTAAAAAGCACCGCAGGCAATTCTTATTTTCTGTGAAATTTTGGAAAAACTGCCTAGGTGATGGAGCTTAGCAGTGCAGTGATTCTCAACCTTGGGCATTCTGGAGCAAAGGGACATAGTTGAGGGACGGGTGGTGGGAGGTAATTGGGGAGTGGCTGTAGTTCTTGATGCAGGGGATGGGAAGAGTGACATGCTTGTAACTCATACCCTTCTGTACAGGTTGAGTATTTTTTCCCCCCATGAACATGTATTGCTTTCAAAGTAAAAAAATCCAAAAAAACCCCTAAAAGATAGGTTTTTTTACTTATATTCTGAGAGGTTTAGATTCAGTAGTTCTGGGGTGGAGCTAGAACTCTATGGTGTTTAAAAAAAAATCTCGCAACTGAATTGGTAGCAGTTTTCAATTGTTCTGCCTACCTCCAGTTTCTTCCCCACTTTAGTGCACTCTTGCTCCTGTTGCCTGGGTTATCTTCCTAAAAAACAAATCTGATCAGACCCTCAATAGATATTTCTTGAATGGATGAATCCCTTTTACTCTTTGCTTGTAGTTGACTCCCCATTGTCTATAAGAATTAATACCAAACTTTTTAATAAGGCATGTAAGACCCTTTATAATCTGACTGCAGCCCACATCTTCAATCTTCTTTTCCTATCATTTTCTCATCTCTTTCTATATATTTTCTATTCCACCCACCAAACTATTTACTGTTTCCTGAACATAGCTAGAATTCTTGTGCCCCATATCCTTGCTTAAGACTCCATTCTTTGCCTGTGTTGTTCTCTTTTCCTGCCATGCCACATCACACATTTTCTCATTCTGGAGTATGCACTTACTCTTCAGGTTACAGCTCAAGTTTATTCTCACCTGTGTAGCTTTCTGCATCTCACCCAAACACAGTTAGGAGACTACTCTATATTCTTCTAGTGCCTTCCAGTGATCTATCCTTTTTTTTATTGCATTCACAGCATTGTATTGTAATTATTTAATGTCTATGTCCCTCCTATGAGCTCCTCCAGGTCATGGACCGTGTCTTCTTTGTCTCTATCACACATAGCACCTAGCACAGTTTTGTCAGATAAGTGTTCACTGACAGTTTATAGAATAATCATTTATTCATTCATACTGAAAATATTTACTGAACATCTCCTGTATGCCAGGCACTGTTCTAGGTGTTGTAGATACAGTGGTGAAAGAGACAGACCAAGTCCTTTCTCTATGGAGCTTGAATTTTAAAGGGGAGAGACATAAAATACACTAGTAAAAAATTAAGATATTTTTTGATAGTTATTAGTTCTATGAAGAAAATACAACAGGATAATGGGATAGAGAATATGATATATTTTATATTTTTAAAAGATAATTCTGGCTTCTGAGAGTTTAATGGATTATAGGAGTAAGAATGGAAGCAGAGAAATCAGTTCCAAGGCTATTGAAATAATCTGGACAGGAGGTGATGATGGCCTGGACTAAAATACTGGTGGAGGTGGTGAGAAGTGCCTCGGGATTCAGGATGTACTTAGAAAGTGGAGCCATCATTGCTTATTACTTGCCAATGTATTAGATCGGGGGGGGGGGTGTGTGTGGGGGGAAGGGGAGGGAGAGGGGGAGAGGAGTCAGGGATGAGTCATAAGTTTATTTGGCTTGAGCACCTGGATCCTGCGTGTGTGTGTGTGTGTGTGTGTGTGTGTGTGTGTGTGTGTGTGTGTGTGTGTTTGAGAGAGAGAGGGAGGGAGAGAAGAGATATTGAGAGTTCTGTTTTAAAATTTGAGATGCCTATTTGAAATGAATAAAACAATGTTACCTTTTGTCAGTCTAAAATTTCTATCAGCTGTGTAGCATGAGGAACACTTCATTCCCCTTTGCTTATTGTTCTCTGATTTGTGAGAGCAGAGGTGAGCGAAGTAAGCATATTGACAGTTAAAAATCAGTTTGCTGAGGCATGAAAGTTGCTAGAGTTTACCTAGGTTTTTCTTATATCGTACCCTTTGCGAATATTAAATGGAGACAAGATGTTGTTTGCCCCTCCCCTTCCTTATTCGGTTTACAAAATAACCTGACCCACACAACTAGCCTTTAACAAGGGCTATGTATCAATAGGTCTGTGAAGGTTAATAACATGTGGATAGAATTAGTTAGGATAGGTTAACTGGTGTGTGGCAAGGAAAATAGCTGAATTGTCAGAGTCAAATATGGGTATTATATAGTTCCCCCAGTATAGATGAGAATTTACTGGTAGCAAAATATTCTTAGAAGTTAGACACTGCTAAACAGTAATGATGATTATCCAGTATTGGGTTTGGCCTTATTTGAAACATTAGACCCTAGAGTTTGGATACCAGCCCAGTGAGGCCACTGGCAAGAACTACTAGCACAGACACAGGAGTTTTAAATTTCTGGGACTCGAGGCTATATTCTAGGAGACTGCTGCCAAGGTGGGGCTGGCCACAGAGGTCTGCTTTTTCTACCACAGAAAATAACTGCTTTTTGAAATACATCCTTAAAAGGAAAGGATGGATTTTTTCACTATAACCTCTTGGCTAGTTTCAGGAAGGGGTTAAATTTGGCTTAGATAAGTAATGGGTTTGGATGGAGTTATTACAATTTGTGTCCAGAAAAATCAGAAGACCTATTTTTTTCTCAAAGCATCTTCTCAAAAGATTCTATTTAGCAGTTGGCCCTTCTATTGGGGTGTGAGAGGCTTTGATGTTCTCTCTCTGGCTGCTGGTATTGTATCAGTGAGTTAATTGCCACTTTACAACAGTTTGTAGTTAAGATCCTGGGATTAGAATTTTTATTCCAACTGATTTACTTTCAGATTGTTAAGAATGAGACACAAAGAGTTCATTGTTTCTAATCCATAAGGCAGAGTACACTATGCAGATTTGTGGGAAGAATTTCAGAGCAGGCATTAAAAATAGTAAATTATATTAATAAGCAAAGCCTCTTCAACTCCACCCTCTTGACTCTTGGGATGCAGCTGATAAACAACCACTCACACTTTTTTTTTTTTTTTTGAAATTGCACTGAAACACATGGATCCAGCAGGGTGAACATTTTGCTGTTTTATGAATACTTTAACAAACTTCTCTTACTTGCCCCTAACTCAGACTCACTTGGATTTCAAATGTGAACAACAGTCTAATGGAATTCACTGTTTGTGTTTTTTTAAACAAATGGTTGTTAAGGAACATCTGGTTACAGTTAATAAAGTTCCTTGTGTATGTGTGTGTGTGTAATATGTCTCCAGTTGTAAGGTTCATTTCATTGCCAGACTCAGATCTTCTTATTGCACTGGGTTCTAGAAAAGGTTTTGTTAGTTACACATTTTAGAGCATGATGAAATGCAGAGTAAAATTTTCTTTTTCTTTTCTTCTTCTTTATCAAGCAAAAGATGACTGATGTTTCCCCATTCTTCAGACTTAATAGGACAATCACAATGTAGCGGTATTCTTTGTTACATTGGCCAATGGGAAAAAGGATTTTAGGGGTTGATGAGATATTAATTATTTTATCCAGTTATTTCTGGGAGGAGCGAGTAATATACTCTTGACATTTTGGACAGCATAGTTCTTCATTGTGTTTGTCTATGTTCTGTACATTGCTAGATGTCAAGTATCCTAGCTGTCCCTCCCTCCCCTGCAAAAAATGCCAGTAGTGTTCTCTGAGTCATGATGCCAAACCAAATCACCTCCACACCTTTCCAGATGCCCCCTGGGAGTAATGCTACCTTGAGATTGAGAACTACTGCTCTACTTTAAACCCCTCATATTTCAGAGGAGGAGACTGAAGACCAGAGAGACCTGCTTAAGGTATACAGCTATTGACAAAACTGGACTGAAACCCAGCTCCCCTGAATCCTCGCCTAGTGTCCTTTCTTGCAATATATTTTGAAGGGCTCATTTGAATACTTTCATGCTGATGCCTTTAGTGGTTTTAGGGAGTTTTGACTGGTGGTAAGGTATTCCTAGGCATACATATTGTCAAAGGACAGTAGAATCTGGAATTTAATTAAAGAATAATATACTCTAATTTTATTCATCAAAGAAATTTTGTGCATGTCTGTTGTGTGACAGTTTGGAAAAATGGTACCTCTCATAAGTCTCTACTCTTGAAATAATATAAATGGGAAGGGCTGGTGATATGAAGAAAATTCCTGAAGCATCTAGACAGTGATCTATTTTAAGTTAATATGCAATGAAATGCTTACAATCCATTTTCTCCTTTCCTCTCCGTAGGTCCTTCCCAGTATTCACTAGGAATCACTAGCATTTTTTCTTCAGTTATTCCTCCTCCATAAGTTGTAGATGATGTACAGATTTCTCCTTATTTACTAGTTATTTAGTCCAGGTCAGAGTGTGGACTGATCAGGTGCCTGGCAAAGACTGTGGCTTTTGGGTCCTGGCTTTTTCACCAGTAAAACTGAGGCAAAAGGACTTCCCTGGTGGCGCAGTGGTTAAGAATCTGCCTGCCAATGCAAGGGACACAGGTTTGATACCTGGCCTGGGAAGATCCCACATGCTGTGGAGCAACTAAGCCCAGCACCACAACTATTGAAGCCTGCATACCCTAGAGCCTGCACTCTGCAACTACTGAGCCCACGTGCTGCAACTACTGAAGCCTGCACTCCTAGAGCCCATGCTCTGCAACAAGAAAGAAGCCACCACAATGAGAGAGCCCATGCACCACAACGAAAAGTAGCCCCCGCTCACCACAACTAGAGAAAGCCCATGTGCAGCAACGAAAACCCAACACAGCCAAAAAACAAAACAAAGAAACAAACAAAAAAACTGAGGCACAGAAGTAAACACAGAACAGTCTTCTGTATCATGAGGTTTCTGCCTGAGATTATTAAATGTGTTTAGATCTCTCATGGAGGAGAGAAAGAATTGAAAGTACAAGTTGGAGCTTTCTGAGGATCCCTGGGGACTTATCCTCTTCTGGACAGCCTGCTGTTTTTCTGTTTCTTTTTTCCTTGTTTTCCATGTTGAGCTTCCCTTTGGAGGATTTTTCTCTAACAGTTCCTGTTTAGTTCCTTTCTGATCATGCTGAAACTTTTCCTGAGTGGACTTAGGCAGTCTGTATTTGGGCTGAGATGAGAGGTGATCTGTGTTTCTCCCCCTTCATCTCTGATCCCATTCAGGAGCATTTTCAGTGTAAGTTCCATACTTAGTATGATGACTCTCCCTCTTCCTAGGTGGGCCAAACACTACAAAGATCTTGCCTGCCACGAGAAAGGAAAGTAAACCTCATGGATTCTATAGGCTTTGAGCAAATAGTGTTAATAACTTGATTTTGAGGAGAGACATTTTTATGTTCTACCTTCTGTTCCAACTCATCAATAGCTCCAAGACCTATTCTTTTTTGGCAGTTAATTTTAAAATAGCTTTATTTAGATATAATTCACATATCATATAATTCACCTACTTATCATGTACCATTCAGTGGCTTTTAGTATATTCATAGAGTTGTGCAACCATCACCGATCTTAAAATATTTTCATCTGTCCAAAAAGAAACTGTGTACCCATTACAAAGGCCTACTTTTTAGCCTAGGTCAGTGTCAATAGTAATAGCTAATATTTGGTGAGAGCTTATTCTGTGCACTGGGCTGAGTATGTGCATGTGTTATTTCATTTAATACTTGACACAACCCTGCAAGGTAGGGACTGATATTACCCCCATTTTACAGATGAAGAAACTGAGGCCAAGAGACATTTAAAACAGTTTATAAGGATTCAAACCCAGGCTATCTGACTCCATAGCTTTTTAAAAATATTAATTAATTAATTTTTGGCTGTGTTGTGTCTTCACTGCTGTGTGTGGGCTTTCTCTAGTTGTGGCGAGCGGGGGCTACTTCTCGTTGTGGTGCACAGGCTTCTCATTGCAGAGGGGCTCTAGGCGCACAAGCTTCAGTAGTTGTGGTGCATGAGCTTAGTTGCTCCACGGTATGTGGGATCATCCTGGACCAGGGCTCGAACCCGTGTGCCTTGCGTTGGCAGGTGGATTTTTAACCACTGTGCCACCAGGGAAGTCCTGACTCCACCGCTTTTAACAGCTCATCACACTGTCACGTTTTGGTCATGTGATAGGACCAAGCACAGTTCTCCCTCCTTTTCATCAATATGAACTATGATTTGAGATGTTCTATCATAAACAGGTGAGTGATTCATTATTTATTGATTAGGCACTGTGACAGAAGCAATGTGGCATGCAGAGAGAACTAAGAGATTGTGTCCTCTAGAAGCTTGACTATTTTTATAACATAGGGCCACACTTGAGAGATGCCATATATGCACCACAGATGGTCGATATTTTTAAGCTCAGTGGAAGGAAATATTAATGTGGACTGGAATGATTAAAAAAGACTTCCAGAAAGAAGTAGGTTCTAGCTGAATCTGGATGGGAATAAGATCAAAGGCATAGGGTTGGGAATGCCATGAAGCATGTTGGGAGGACCTTGAGATAGGTTGGAGATGGGGGAGGAGGGGTAGACCATTGTAGAAGTCAGACTGTGAAGTGCCTTGTGTGTCAGGCAAAGAGTTCATTCATTTATTTAACAGATGTTTTCTGAGCACTTATTATTTACCAAGCACTCATATAGACACTGAGGGTAGAGCAGTGAGCAAAAGACAAAAATCCCTGTCCTTAAAGAAATTGAACTCTATTTGGGGAAGTAGATGAAAAACGAGTCAGTTTTATGACCAGATGGTGTGATCAAAGAAAGGGGGATAGGGGGTGTCAGGTATAGTGGATGGTGGCTGCAGATTTAAAGAGTTTGAACTTTTTCCTATAGGTAGCAAGCAATCATTGACAAAATTCACACCTCATATTTTGGCATGGTGTTTATCCTTGGGATTGCCTAAGAGAAGAGTGCTTTAGAAGTGAGATGTGAGAGGCCTGGAGGCAGGTAAGAATGTCAAAGGCAAGTGGGAGCTAGGCCTGACTTCTCTGAGTCTAGCAGCTGTGGTATAGTGGAAAAAGCACTGGATTTGGATCCATATGGTTTATAACAAAGCTTTGAAGTTTCATTAGGTCCCATTTGTTTATTTTTGTTTTTATTTCCATTTCTCTAGGAGGTGGGTCAAAAAGGATCTTGCTCTGATTTATGTCATAGAGTGCTCTGCCTATGTTTTCCTCTAAGAGTTTTATAGTTTCTGGCCTTACGTTCAATATGGTTTAGACTCTGCTGGTAACCTTAGGTCACTTCACTTTTCTAAGCTTTTTTCCTCTTCGGTATTTTAGGGACAGAAATACCTAACTAACAAGAGTGTTATTAGGATTACTTGAGGTAATATGAATGAAAACTTCGTTAGTTGTATAATACTTTACAAATGTGAAGAGTTACTATTATCGAAAGTGCCTGTGAAAACTGCATTTCTGTTCTTTTCAGTCATTCCAGTATTCTGATAGCAATTTAATTTTTTGTGTCAACTAAATCATAAATTAGAATTTAAAATAACAAAGTACAGTTTGTGCCAGGCATTCTCTAAGAGGTACTGGGCTAGACACTGGGAGTGCAGTGGTAACCACAACTGCGTTTACCTCAGAAAGTTTTCTTTCTGCTTTGTTCAAGACTGCCAGCATGAAAGAAGGGAAACTTGCTTGTGGAGGAGGTACTACATGTAGAAATGGCCACATTTCTCCTGTAGCCTTGCCCTGTATAGCAACCAGTCCTCCCATCACACACTAAACTGTGTATCACTGAACCCTGATATCTCTTTCAGTCTCTGTCTCTCAGTATTTGTCTCTCTCTGTCTCTCTCATTCATTCATTTGCACATATATTTCCTTCTGCCTGAAGTGCCCTTCCCTGCCATATTTTCCTGACAGACTCTAATTCCACATCCTCAACTCATGTCTCTCCTCCTCTAGAAAGACTTCACTGATGTCTTTCTCACTGTTGTTACTGCGCTGAATTGTAGTTGTTCCATGTGAGTGTCCATCACCAGAATGAGCTCTTTGAAGCCAGGATTATGCTTTGTCTCTCTCTGGGTCGCTGGTGCTTAGTACTGGGAGTAACGTTAAGGAAATGCTTACTGACTGAATCATAACTATACAGATACTTAAACCTGACCTAGGAAATCCTTCAAGAGGTCTATGTTTTAAAAAATGTTTCCAAAGTGGTTGTATTATTTTATATTTCCACCAAAAATATATGGGAATTACAGTTGCTCCACATCTTCAAATTTACACTTGTTATTGTCAGTCTTTTTTATTTTAATTGAATACAATATTATATTAGTTTCAGATGTTCAACATAGAGATTTGATATTTATATACATTACAAATTGATAACTACAAAAATCAACTAGCCATACACCATACAAGTTATTATAATATTATTGAGTGTATTCCCTATCCTGTACATTATGTTCCTGCGACTTATTTATTTTATAACTAGAAGTTTGTACTTGTTAATCCCCTTCACACACCCTCTTGCCCCCTTCCCCTCTGATGACCACCAATTTTTTCTCTGTATCAGTGGGTCTGTTTCTGTTTTTGTTTTATCTTGTTTTTTAGATTGCAAATGTAAGTGAAATCATATGGTATTTGTGTATCTCTGCCTGACTTATTTTATTCACTTAGCATAATACCCTCTAGGTTGATCCATGTTGTTGCAAATGGCAATATTTCATTCTTTTTTCATGGCCGAGTAATATTCCATTGTATACATATACCATATGTTCTTTATCCATGCATCTGTTGATGGACAGTTAGGTTGCTTCCATATCTTGGCAATCGTATTGGGTTTGCGAAAAAGTTCGTTTGGGGTTCCCATAAGATGTTATAAAAAACCCGAGCGAACTTTTTGGCCAACCCAACAAATAATGCTACTATGAACATTGGGGTGCATGTATCTTTTCCACATTTTTCTTGATATGTACCTAGAAGTGGAATTTCTGGGTCATATGGTAGTTCTATTTTTAGTTTTTTGAAGAACCTCCATACTGTTTTCTGTAGTGGCTGCACCAGTTTACATTCCTACCAACAGTGTACAAGGGTTACCTTTTCTCTACATCCTTGCAAATATTTGTTGTTTTTAGACTTTTTGATAATAGCCATTCTGACAGGGGTGAGGTGGTATCTCATTGTTGTTCTGATTTGCATTTCTCTAATAATTAGTGACGTTGAGCATCAATTAGTGATGTTGAGCACCTTTTCATGTGCCTGTTAGCCATCTATATGTCTTCTTTGGAAAAATGTCTATTCAGGTCTTTTGTCCATTTTTTGATTGAGTTGTTTGTTTTGTTGATATTAAGTTGTATGAGCTGTTTATATATTTTAGATATTAACCCCTTTCTGGTTACATTATTTGTAAATATTTTCTCCCATTTAGTAGGTTGTCTTTTGAGGTTTATATATAGCAGTGTGTATACATGTATATATGTATATATAATCATATATGTACATACGTGATTATTTTAATTTGCTGATCTCTTAAGTTCAAATGCGTTTTAACAACCCTACATTTTTACTCTCCTCCCCTCAACAATTACTGACATCATATTTTATATCTTATTTTTTTTATCCCTTAACTCTTATTGTAGATATAGATGATTTTACTACATTTGTCTTTTAACCTTCCTACTAGCTTTTTTTTTTTTTTTTTTTTTTTTTTTTTGCGGTACACGGGCCTCTCACTGTTGTGGCCTCTCCCGTTGCGGAGCACAGGCTCCGGACGCACAGGTTCAGCGGTCATGGCTCATGGGCCCAGCCGCTCCGCGGCATGTGGGATCCTCCCAGACCGGGGCACGAACCCGTGTCCCCTGCATCGGCAGGCGGACTCTCAACCACTGCGCCACCAGGGAAGCCCCCTACTAGCTTTATATATGGTTGATGGAGATGGAGGGGATAGTGCCAGTGCCAGTGCCAGGTGTGAGCCAGGGCTTCCCCTCTTCTCAGGGGCCATTGCTACCCTATAGGGGCAGAGTAAGGTCCTAAGTTGCTGGAGCAGAAGCCCTAAATGGTCTGGTCTGAGCTGGCTCAGTTCCCTTCAAGTGTATGCCCTTCCCCTTCCCAGCACTGGCACCCTTGCCCCAGAGGGGAGCAGCAGTGGAGCAAGAGGGGCTGGTGTGGGTATTCACCATGGGTCAGGGCACATGCTGTGGCACTCTGGCCATCGTCAGAAATCTGTTCTGCCTCTGATGTGCCACCTGTGCAATAGCCAGTATTGCCCTCCTCCTCCCTGCTCAGATGCCACTTAGGGTTTAGCTTGGGTGATTTGCACTACTCTCTCTTCTAGATAGCTCATTTGCTTTCTGTATTATCTAATCTACCTTTGGTTCCCCTAGTTTATTTTTCTTTTTCAGTTATTGTATTCTTCAACTCTGATTCTTTTTTATGTATTATAACTCATTTTTGAAGTTTTCACTGTGTTCATGCCTTCTCCTAAATTTGGTGAACATCTTTATGATCATTATGTTAAACTTTTTATCAGGTAGATTTATTTTCTTCAATTTGTTTAGGTCTTTTTCTGAGATTTTGTCTAGTTCTTTCATTTGAAACATATTCCTCTGTCTCCTCATTTTCCTAATTCTCTGTGTTTATTTTTATGTACCTGGTAGGTCTGTTATATCTCTTGATCTTGTAGATGTGGCCTTATATAGGAGACGTCATGTGGGGCCCAGCAGCATACTTCCTTCTGGCCACCAGAGCCATGTCCCCTATGTTGGCTGTGTGTGCCCTTCTGTTGTGGTGAGGCTGACTGCTGCAGGTGTGCTGATAGGTGGGGCTGGCCTCTGGCTGAGGGTTGTGAGGCCCTCCTTTGCACAGTTGCTGCAGGCATGTTGGTGGGTGTTGCAGGCCCCCGGCATGACTGAATGTGATGCGTGGTGGCACACAACTCTCATGGGTGTGCTGGTGAGTGAGGAAGGCCCCTAGCGCAGCTTGTTGCATGACCTGGTGGTGCATGAGTGACACAGGCATGCCGTTTGGTGGGCTACACTTCTGGCGCATCTAGCTATGCAGCCTGGTGGTGCGTGCGTGTTGTGGGTGTGCTCGGTAGGTGGAGCAAGCCCCCAGTACAGCTGATTGTGTGGCCTGACTGTTTGCAACTACTTTTTGTGCACTGGCGGGCAGGGTAGGCCCTTGGTGCTCCTGGTCGTGAGTCCCAGCAGTGCGTGATTGTTGCAGGCATGCTGGTGGGTGAGGCAGGCCCCCAGTTCTAATAGATTAGAGAGAGGATTCCTAAATAGTTCCCAGCAGTGCCAGTATGGTAGAATGAGATCAAAAAATGGCTGCTGCCAGCATCTTAGTCCCCAAGGGTAGTAGCAGCTGCCTCTTGCCTCTTTGGGAGGCTTCCCCAAATCAGCAAGTGGCTCTGACCCAGGTGCCTTTCATACTGCTGCCTCTGTGTTGGGAGTTGGAGCATGTGAGATTTTGGGTGGCCCTTTAAGAGTGGAGTCTCAGTTTTCCTACAGCTTTCCAGCTTTCCCAGACATAAGCACCACTGGTTTTCAAAGTGAGACGTTCTGGGAACTCATCTTCCCTGTGCAGAACCTCTGGGCTAGGGAGCCCAATATGGGGCTCAGATCCCTCCCTCCTCAGAGAGGACCTCCACAGTTTGCGATATCCCTCTCTCTCTTGGGTTGCTGCACCGGGATTGTGGATCCAGAGTAGACCACGTCCCCACCCCTCCTATTCATATTGTGTTTCCTTCTTTATAACTTTAGTTGTGGAAAATAGTTTCTACTTATGTTCAGGTCATTCTCACAGATAGTTGTTCTGTAAGTAGTTGTAATTTTGGTTCCCATGGAAGGGGGTGAGCTCAGCGTCTTCCTACTCTGCCATCGTGATCTCTTTCTCTATATTTATATGTATTTAATGAATTTATACATAAATCAAAGGCTTAATAAATGAAAAGCATATCAGAGAGATGCTGTAGAATATAGTATTAAGGCTATATAACAGTGATCAGAACATAATTCTAGAGCCAGACTACACTGTATCTCCTTCACCTGCTAGAGGTGGGACCTGGAAGCAAGTTCTTTAATCACTCTCTGTCTCAATTTTCTCATGTATAAAATGAAGATCATAATAGTCCCTACCTCACAGAGTTGTTCTGAGAATTACATGAATCATATATATAACGTGCTTAAGACAGATCCTGGAACATAATAAGCACTCTGTAAACATTAGCTCTTTTTACCTGAATCAAATAATCAGGCATATCATGGATAAGGCAGTTTGGGATAAGGCTGATGATCTCTTTAATTTCAATATTACTGAAAACAAACAATTCTTGAGTGCCTGCCATGTGCTAGGTACTAACGCAGAGTTGGATAAAACTTGCTGTGTGATGCCTTCAGGGGCCTTTCCTTCATGTTTTAAAAGATTTTCCTGGAGAAAGTCCTTGACATTTTAAGATTGTAGTCACACATCATATTAGCATCTCTACTAAGAGTTTCTTGTAAAAGTCTCAATAGTTCACTCAGAAAAGAATTCCTGTTATCTTTGTGCATATAGCTACAAGCATATTTCTAGGTTTTCCTTAGACAGGTCTCAATTTCAAAACCTTTCACCCCAGACAACCACTGATCTATTCTTTATCTCTAAATTAGAGAATATTATATAGATGAATCATGTAGTATGTGACTTTTTGAGATTGGCTTTTTTTCCCACTTTTTTTTTTTTTTTTTTTTTTTTTGCGGTACGCGGGCCTCTCACTGTTGTGGCCTCTCCCGTTGCGGAGCACAGGCTCCGGACGCTCAGGCTTAGCAGCCATGGCTCACAGGCCCAGCTGCTCCACAGCATGTGGGATCCTCCCGGACCAGGGCATGAACCCGTGTCCCCTGCATCGGCAGGCGGACTCTCAACCACTGCGCCACCAGGGAGGCCCCCACTTTTTTTAAAATGCCCTTTCGATCAATCCAAGTGTAGCAATAGTTCATTCCTTTTTATTGCTGATTAGTGTTACCTTGTAAGGATGTACCAGTTCGTTTATTCATTCTCCAATTGAGGGATGTTTGGATTGTTTCTAATTTTTGGTGATTACAAATACAGCTGCTTTAATCGTTATAATACAAGTTTTCTTATGAACAGAAGTTTTATTTTCTAGAGGATAAATGCCCAGGAAGGGACTGTGGGCTCATATATATACGTGTATAATTTTCTAAGAAAATGCCTAGCCATTTTCCAGTGTGGCTGTTCTAATTTATATTCCCACTAGCAATGTATGATAATTCCAGTTTCTCTATATCCTTGCCAGAACTGGGTACTGTTAACTATATTTTATTGTAACCATGCTAATAAGTGTGTAGTGGTATCTCATCTGGGCCTTAATTTGCTTTTCCTTAATGGCTAATGAGGTTGAACAACTTTTCATGTGTTTATTTGACATCTGTATATTTTCTTTGGTCAAGTATCTGATCAAGTATTTTGCCCATTATCTATTGGGTTGCTTATTTTCTTACTTTTTGGCTTAGTGAATCCTTTATGTATTCTGGATATGAGTCCTTTGTTGGATAGGTAATTTGCAAATATTTTCTTCCAGTCTGTAGCTTATCTTTTTAAAAATCCTCTTATTAGGGTCTTTCACAGAGCAAAAGTTTTAATTTTATGTAGTCCAATTTATTTACTTTTTCTTTATGGATCATGCTTATGGAGTCATGTGTAAGAAGATGTCACATAACCCTATGTCACTAAGATGTTATCTTATGTTTTCTTGTAGAAGTTTTATAATTTTAGGTTTTACATTTAGCTCTATGATCTATTTTGAGTTTATTTTTATATAAGGTGCAAGGTTTAAGTTGAGCTTTTATTTTTATTTATTTGGGTTTTTTTGACCTATGGGTGTCCAATTGCTCCACACCATTTTTTGAAAACCTCTGCCACTTCTTAACTGTGACATCTTGGGAAATGACTTAACCTCTCATGGCCTCAATTTTCTTTTCTCAGAAATGGGGATAATAATAGGTCCTACCTCCTAAGGTTGAAGTGAGGATTTCAGACTATATGTTTAACTGCCTAGTACACAGTAGATAGTAGTAGCCATTATTATTATTTATTTTATAGAGTTTCAAATTGTGAGATTTTACTTTATGGTTTATAAAATTTGAGAACATATAATACATTATTCCTTTTAATCCCTTCAAAGGATGTTAGGGTGCATGGGTCAGTGCTGAGGTAGGGTTCTGGCAGATGGGTTCTATTGAGGTGATGACTGAAATCACTTATAGTCAGGAAGTGATAGCAATTTCCAGTTGGGAGGGGAGCTGAGCCCAAGGCCAGTTCAATACTGTATAAGGCAAGAGTGTGTAGCAAAAAACAGGAAATGAAAAGTGAATTCAGATGTTGTGGAAGTCAGGAGGAATTCAAGAAGTTCTTCCTGATTAAATAGGTAAGGGCAAAGGAGTTTTGGACCCTGAGTATGAACAAAGCAGGATATTGAGGTACCCTCTTGTGGAGTGCTTGCCTCATAGCTTAGTTTAAATGTGTTGGCCTTGGTTTTTTACTTTAGGATGGTTTTCACTAGCTATGTAGGAAGCATTTTGCCCTCTGTTCTCGAAACGAATCTAGTCCAAGACTGCATTTTGCTGTGAGCACAGTTGTTTTGGTGCCAATAGCCTGGTTATGTGCCAGGTTCCCTTTGAGTAGCATTTCTAAAACATACTGCTCAGGAGAGCTGAAAAGGCTGAAGAACCCTCTCAGGAAGTTGATTGTGCCTGTGGTAGGTCTTGGTCTGGGAGCCATTTCAAAAGCTGCATACCACTGCCACTTTGTTGATCCTTACTATGGTCTCTGGCACTCCATGCCATGTTGGCTCCCCAGGAAGTCTCCTTAGTCTCCCTGAGAAAGAGCTGGCAGCTTCAATGTTTGTTTGTGTGTGTATGTGTGTGTGTGTGTATTTTACTTCCTCTTTGATCAGTGTTATGAGATCCTTAGGTGAATTAATCTTTTGTGACAAGCATGTGCAGGATACCTTGAAAGAAAGTATGCTCTTAAATGGAAAAGTTGTAGTCACAACCAGTCTGAGCAGAGATCCTTATCAGTCTGGTCAAGTGTAAAGTTTTACCGCTTGGAGTGGTGTCATTGGAAACTGACAGTGCTATTGAAATTACCTCTGAGCTGCAGGATATGACAAAACACATATGTTTTATTGCACAGTGCTGAAGACCAGCTTAATGTAATGGTTTATGTATGAATCTCCAAGATAATAATAGCACTTGACTTTAGCCCTTTGCAGTTTAGAAAGCCCTGCACTGTTCTTTATTTAATTTGATCCTTACAACAAGTATGAGAGAGGGAGGACAGGGATTATTATTTATATTTTACAGATACAGTGCTGTCAGTGTGTTCCAACTGGAGGGGCCTGGGATATCATCCATAGTTGTCAAGAGCATAAGCTCTCAGGCAGATTGCTTATTTAAAACATTTAAAAAAATTTGGTAATATATATATATATAACATAAAATTTACAATTTTGAACATAAGTGTACAATTCAGTGACATTAATTACATTTGACATGTTGCATAACTATCACCACTGTCTTTTCCCAATTTTTTTTCATCACCTCAGACAGAAACTCTGTAACCGTTAAACAACTTCCCATTGCCCTGTCCCCTCAGCTCATAGTAACTTCTGATCCACTATCTGTATGAATTTGCCTCTTCTATATATTTTATATAAGAGGAATCATATACTATTTGTTTTTTTAATATATGGCTTATTTCACTTAGCCTAATGTCTTCAGGGTTCATCCATTTTGTAGCACACTTCTTATTGCCAAATAATGGATATTTTATACACACATACCCATGCACCACATATTGTTTATCCATTCATCCATTGATAGGCATTTAGGTTGTTCTATATATTGGCTTTTGTAAATAGTGCTGCTATAAACATTCCTGTACAAATTTTTGTTTGAATATGTTTTCAGTCCTTTTGGGTATATACCTAGCAGTATATTTGCTGGGTCATATGGTAATTCTATGTTTATGGTTCCTTAGCAGCTGCAATATTTTACATTCCCACCAGCAATGTACAAGTTTTCTGACTTTTCAATATCCTCACCAACATTTATTATTCATTTACTTGATAATTACTGTAGTAGTTATGAAGGGGGTATATTATAGTTTTAATTCTCATTTCCCTAATGATTAAGGATGAGCAGCTTTTCATATGTTTATTGGCCATTTGTATATCTTTTTTGGAGAAATGTCTATTCAAATCCTTTGCCCATTTTAAAATTGAGTTACCTACGTATTTGTTGTTGGGTTGTATGAGTTCTTTACGTATTCTGGGTATTGACCCTTACCAGAATCATGATTTCCAAATATTTTCTCCCATTTTGTAGGTTTCCTTTGTACTTTTCTTCACAAGAAAATCACATTTTGTTTATTAATTTCCATTATTGATATAAAAGAAATGATTCATTGGCTTTTTTTGGCACTTTCTTGATGATGTTCTTTTGTTACCAAGTCCAAACACATTCTGCTCACTGCACAACAGGCCAATAAATCGGGAGATGAGGTGTTGTGGCAAGGAATAACAGCTTTATTTATAAAGCCAGTTGACTGAGAAGATGGTGGACTAATGTCCTAGAGAATCATCTTACCCAAGTCAGAATTTAGGCTTCTTTTATATACTAAAAGGGGAGGGGGTGTGGTTGGTTGTTGCAAACTCCTTGGTGTCAGAATCCTTTGTTCTTGCAGCTGTCCATGTAGGTCAGCTCACGATGTTCCTGCAAACCTCGGACAAGACAAATGTTATTCTCTGTTCTGTAACTTTTTATCTCTAGATGAATGGAAAAGTGTTACACCTCTAAAGGTCAGAACCTTGAGAATGGACTATCCTGTATATTTCAGGCTATAGGCAACATTCTTAACTGGAAGCAAAAGCCATAGAATGCAAAGGTTAAAGTAAAAGAAACAGATCCAATATGGAGTTCTTCCCTATTATACTTTGATGCATGAAAGTTTTAAATTTTGATGGAGTACAGTATATATATTTTTCTTTTTTGCTCATAATTTTGTTACCATATTATTCGTTTTTATGGATGAATAGATAGATCCATTGTAGATATATACCACATCTTCTTTATGCATTCATCCATCAAAGGACACTTAGATTTTTTTCCACATATTGGCTAACAAACAATTTTGCAATGAACATGTGGTGCAGATATCTTTTGAATTAGTCTTTTCATTTTCTTCAGGTGAATACCCAGAAGTGGAATTTGCTGGATCATATGGTAGTTCTATTCTTAATTTTTTAAGGAACCTCCATACTGTTTTCCCTAGTGGCCGCACCAATGTACATTCCCAGCAACAGCTCATAAGGGTTCCCTTTTTTTCACATCCTCACCAACACTTGTTATTTCTTGTCTTTTTGATAACAGCCATTGTAAGTGTGAGGTGATATCTCATTGTGGTTTTGATTTGCGTTTTTCTGATCATTAGTGTTGTTGAGCATCTTTCCATTTGCCTGTTAACCATCTGTATGTCTTTAGAAAAATGTTTATTCAGATCTTCTGACCATTTTTAAATCAGATTGTTTGTTTTGTTTTTTTGCTGTTGAGTTATATGAATTCTTTATGTATTTTGGATATTAACCCTTTATCAGATATATGATTTGCAAATATTTTGTCCCAATCAGTAGGGTGCCTTTTCATTTTGTTGATGATTTCGTTTGCTGTGCAGAAGTTTTTTAGTTTGATATAGTCCCACTTGTTTATTTTTCCTTTTGTTGTCTTTACTTTTAGTTTCAGATCCCAAAAATCATTTCCAAGATCAATGTCAAGGAAATTACTTCTAGGAATTTTATGGTTTCAGATCTTACATTCAAATCTTTAATTCATTTTGAGTTAATTTTTGTGAATGGTGTAAGGTAGTGGTTCAGTTTCCTTCCATCACATGTGGTGGCTCAGTTTTCCCAGCACCATTTATTGAAGAGACTGTCCTTTCCCCATTGTATATTCTGGACTCCTTTGTCATAAATTAATTGGCCATAGATGTATGGGTGTATTTCTGGGTTCTCTCTTCTGCTCCATTGATCTATGTGTCTGTTTTCATGCCAATATCATACTCTTTTGATTACCATTTACATGAATAACTTTTTTCCATTCTTTATTTCAGTGGATCTATTTCTGTCTTTGGATTTAAAGGAAGTCTGTTGTGGATAGGATATAGCTGGATCCTGTTTTTCAATCCTTTCTATGAAGCTCTGCCTTTTTATTGGGGTGTTTAATCCATTTATACTTCAAAAATTTTTTTTTAATTTTTAAAAATTAAAAAAAAATTGTATTGGCGTATAGTTGATTTACGTTATGTTAGTTTCAGACGTACAGCAAAGTGAATCAGTTATACGTATACATATATCCACTCTTTTTTAGATTCTTTTCCCATATAGGCCACTACAGAGTATTGAGTAGAGTTCCCTGGGCTATACAGTAGGTCCTTATTAGTTATCTATTTTATATATAGTAGTGTGTATATGTCAATCCCAATCTTCCAGTTTATTCTTCCCGCTTAATCCGTTTACACTTGAGTAATTATTGATAGGTAAGGACTTAACTTCTGCCATTTTGATATTTATTTTCTGTACGTCTTACACGTTTTTGTCCCTCATTGTCTCCATTACTGCCTTCTTTTGTGTTTAGTTGTCTTCTTTTGTGTTTAGATTTTTTTGTAGTGAACCATTTTTATTACTGTCTCATTTCCTTTTATGTATATTTGTTACATATTTTATTTGTGGATACCATGGGAATTACATTGAACGTCCTTAATTTATAACAAACAAGCTTGAATTTATACCACCTTAACTCTAGTAGCATACAAATTTCTGCTTTAAAGTTCTGTTCCTCCTCTGTGTATTGCTGTTGTTACATATTACATCTGTATACACTGTGTATCCAATAACATAAATTTATAATTATTTTTATGCATTTGTCTTTTAAATTACATAGGTCATAAAAAGGTGGAGTTACAAATCAAAAATACCATAATTGTAGCTTTTTTATTTTCATATAGTTACCTTTACAGGAGATCTTTATATCTTCAAATGATTTTGAGTTATTGTCTAGTGTCCTTTTATTTCATCCTAAAGCAGGGGTCCCTAACCCTTGGGCCATGGACCGGTACTGGTCTGCGGCCTCTTAGGAACTGGGCTGTGCAGCAAAAGGTGAGCAGCAGGCAAGCAAGCTGCTCCCCATCACTCCCCATCGCTCGCATTACTGCCTGAACCATCCCCCTGCCTCCCCCCACCCCCCGTCGGTGGAAAAATTGTCTTCCAGGAAACCAGTCCCTGGTACCAAAAAGGTTGGGGACTGCTGTCCTACAGGACTCCCTTTGGCATTTCTTACAGAGGAGGTATAGTGGTGATGAACTCCCTCACCTTTTGTTTATCTGGGAATGTTTTATTTTCTCCATCAGTTTTGAAAGGTAGCTTTGATGAATGTAGAATTCTTGGTTGACAGTTTTCTTTTTGTTTTAATATTTTGTGTCATCCCACTGTCTTCTGACCTCCCTGGTTTCTGATGGGAAATTGGATGTTAATCATAATGAGGATCCTTTCTACATGACCAGTCAATTCTCTTTTGCTGCTATCAAGATTCTCTCTATATTTTTGGCTTTTGGAAGTTTGATTACAATGTATCTCACTGTGAATCTCTTTGAGTTTATCCTTCTTGGAGTTTGTTGAGCTTCTTGGATGTACAGATTTATGTCTTTGATCAAATTTGCCGTGTTTTTGGCTATTATTTATTTAAATATTCTTTCTGTGCTTTTCTCTCTTTACCTTCTGGCAGTCCCATAATGCATATTCTCCTCTGCTTGATCATGTCCCACACATCTCTTAGACTCTGTTCATGCTTTAATTTCTATATCTTTAATGTATTCTCATTTTGTTCATACATCATACTCCTGATTTTCCTTAGTTCTGTATGTTTTCCTTTAGCATATTTAAGACAGTTGTTGTTTTGAAGTCTCTGTCCGGTAAATCTGATATGTGGATATCCTTAGAGACAGTTTCTGTTGGTTAATTTTGTTCCTTTAAATGGGCAATACTTTTATGTTTCTTTGTGTTCCCTAAGATGTTTTTGTTGTTGTTGTAAACTGAATGTTTGAATATTATAAGGCAGTATCTCTGGAAATAAGTTTCTCTCCCTTCCACAAAATTTTCTCTTTCCAGTTTTATTACTACTTTGGCAAAGACTATATCCTTTGTCCTTCGCCCGAGGGGTCACCGAAGTCTCTGTTTCTTAGCTTATATTCAGCTAGAATTTTGATACAGATTTTCTTGTCTGCAGGAGGTAAAAACAAATAAACAAACATCTCTCCAAGTTTTTCCAGATTGTTTCTGTGCCTGGACCATCCTTCAATGGTTAGGGAGGCTTCCACTGAGACTAGGGATTGGTCCAAGGTGAAAGCTTATGGTCGTCTCAGTTTTTTTCTGAGTATGCATCTTACCCTGGGCACGCATGTGGTTTCTTAAATTCCTCATATACACAGTCGCTTTTAAATATCCTAATTTTCTTATTTTTATATAGCAGTTTTTTTTTGTTTGTTTGGTTTTTTTTTGCGCTATGCGGGCCTCTCACTGCTGTGACCTCTCCCGTTGCGGAGCACAGGCTCCGGAAGTGCAGGCTCAGCGGCCATGGCTCACGGGCCCAGCCGCTCCACGGCATGTGGAATCTTCCCGGACCGGGGCATGAACCCATGTACCCTGCATCGGCAGGCGGACTCTCAACCACTGCACCACCAGGGAAGCCCTATATAGCAGGTTTTTATTAGTTATCTATTTTATACATATTAGTGTATATATGTCAATCCCAATCTCCCAATTCATCCAAACCCCCCCCGCCCCCCAGTTTCCCCCTTTGGTGTCCACATGTTTGTCCTCTACATCTGTATCTCTATTTCTCCCTTGCAAACCGGTTCATCTGTACCATTTTTCTAGATTCCACATATATGGAAGCTCTCTTCCCTTAATCTCTCTTTCTGATCTTTCATTGTTAGCATATAGGAATGCAGGAGAGTTCTGTGTATTAATTTTGTATCCTGCAACTCTAGCAAATTCACTGATGAGCTCTAGTAGTTTTCTGGTGGCATCTTTAGGATTTTCTATGTATAGTATCATGTCACCTGCAATCAATGACAGTTTTACTTCTTCTCTTCCAATTTGTATTCCTTTTATTTCATTTTCTTTTCTGATAGCCATGGCTAGGACTTCTAAAACTATGTTGAATAAAAGTGGTAAGAGTGTACATCCTTGTCTTGTTTATTATCTTAGAGGAAATGCTTTCAGCTTTTCACCATTGACACCAGTGAGTATGATGTTAGCTGTACGTTTAGCCATATATGGCCTTTATTATGTTGAGGTAGCTTTCTTCTAAGCCCACTTTCTGGAGAGTTTTTACATAAATGGGTGTTGATCTTTTAGTTTTACTGGAGTATAGTTGCTTTACAATGATTTGTTAGTTTCTGCTGTACAGCAAAGTGAATCAGCCTCACATATACAGATATCCCCTCTTCCTTGGATTTCCTTCCCATTAAGGTCACCATAGAGGATTGAGTAGAGTTCCCTGTGCTATAGAATCTGTTCTCATTAGTTACCTATTTTACACATAGTATCGATAGGGTATATATAACAATCCCAGTCTACCAATCCATCCCACCCCTGGTAGCCTTCCCCCCTTGGTAGCCATATGTTTGTTCTCTATGTCTGTGTCTCTATTTCTGCTTTACAAATAAGTTCATCTATAGCATTTTTCTAGATTTCACAGATGTGCGTTAATATACGATATTTGTTTTTCTCTTTCTTACTTCACTCTGTATAACAGACTCTAGGTCCATCCATGACTCTACAAGTGACCCAATTTTGTTCCTTTTTATGGCCAAGTAATATTCAATTGTATATATGTACCACATCTTCTTTATCCATTCTTCTTTTGATGGACAATTAGGTTGCTGCCATGTCCTATCTATTGTAAATAGTGCTGCAATGAACATTGGGGTGCATGTATCTTTTTGAATTATGGTTTTCTCTGGGTATATGCCCACAAGTGGCATTGCTGGGTCATATGGTAGGTCTATTTTAGTTTTTTAAGGAACTTCGATACTGTTCTCCATAGTGGCTGTATCAGTTTACATTCCCACCCACAGTGTAAGAGGTTTCCCTTTACTACACATCCTCTCCAGCATTTATTGTTTGTATATTTTTTGATGGTGGTCATTGTGACCGGTGTGAGGTGATACCTCATTGTAGTTTTGATTTGCATTTCTCTTATAATTAGTGATGTTGAGCATCTTTCCTTGTGTTTGTTGGCCATCTGAATGTCTTTTTGGAGAAATGTTTATTTAGGTCTTCTGCCCATTGTTTGTTTTTCTAGTATTGAGCTGCATGAGCTGTTTGTATATTTTGGAGATTAACCCCTTGTCAGTTGCTTCGTTTGCAAATATTTTTTGCCACTCTGAGGGTTGTCTTTTCGTCTTGTTTATGGTTTCCTTTGCTGTGCAAAGGCTTTTAAGTTTCATTAGGTCCCATTTGTTTATTTTTGTTTTTATTACTCTAGGAGGTGGGTCAAAAAAGATCTTGCTGCGTGATTTATGTCAGAGTGTTCTGCCTATATTTTCCTCTAAGAGTTTTATAATGTCTGGCCTTACATTTAGGTCTTTGCATTTTGAGTTTATTTTTTGTGTATGGTGTTATAGTTTCCTTTTTCTTACATGTAGCTGTTCAGTTTTTCCAGCACCACTTATTGAAGGACTGTCTTTTCTCCATTGTATATTCTTGCCTCCTTTTCAAAGATTAAGTAAGCATAGGTGTGTGGGTTTATCTCTGGGCTTTGTATCCTGTTCCATTGATCTACATTTCTGTTTTTGTGCTGGTACCATGCTGTCTTGATTACTGTAGCTTTGTAGTGTAGTGTGAAATCAGGGAGCCTGTTTTTCACAGCTTCATTTTTCTTTCTCAAGATTGCTTTGGCTCTTTGGGGTCTTTTGTGTTTCCATGAAAATTGTAAAATTTTGTTCTCATTTGATAGGGATTGCATTGAATCTGTAGATTGCTTTGGTAGTATAGCCATTTTTGCAATATTGATTCTCCCAATACAAGAATGTGCTATGTCTCTCCAACTGTTGGTGTCATCTTTGATTTCTTTCATCAGTATCCTATAGTTTTCTGAGTACAGCTCTTTTGTCTCCTTAGGTAGGTTTATTCCTAGGTATTTTATTCTTTTCATTGCAATGGTGAATGGGATTGTTTCCTTAATTTCACTTTCTGATCTTTCATTGTTCGTGTATAGGAATGCAAGAGATTTCTGTGCATTAATTTTGTATCCTGCAACTTTATAAACTGATTGATTAGCTCTAGTATTTTTCTGTAGCATCTTTAGGATTTTATATGTATAGTATAATGTCACCTGCAAACAGTGACAGTTATATTTTTTCTTTTCTAATTTGCATTCCTTTTATTTCTTTTTCTTCTCTCATTGCCGTGGCTAGGACTTCTTATTCTATGTTGAATAAAAGTGGTGAGAGTGGACATCCTTGTCTTATTCCTAATCTTAGAGGAAATGCTTTCAGTTTTTCACCATTGAGAATGATGTTTGCTGTGGGTTTATCATATATGGCCTTTATAAATTTGAGGTAGGTTCCCTTCTATGCCCACTTTCTGTAGAGTTTTTATCCTACATAAGTGTTGAATTTTGTCCAAAGCTTTTTTTGCACCTATTGAGGTGATCATATGGTTTTTATTCTTCTATTTGATGTATCACGTTGATTGATTTGTGTATATTGAAGAATCCTTGCATCCCTGGAATAAATCCCACTTGATCATGGTGTATGATCCTTTTAATGTGTTGTTGGATTCTGTTTCCTAGTATTTTGTCTAAGATTTTTGCATCTATATTCATCTGTGATATTGGTCTGTAATTTTGTTTTTTTGTGATATCTTTGTCTGGTTTTTGTATTTAGGGTGATGTTGGCCTCATAGAATGAACTTGGGAGTGCTCCTCCCTTTGCAATTTTTTGGAAGAGTTTGAGAAGGGGAGTTGTTAGCTCTTCTGTAAATGTTTGATAGAATTCACATGTGAAGCCATCTTTTCCTGGGCTTTTGTTTGTTGGAAGAGTTTTAATCACTGTTTCTATTTTATTACTTGACTGGTCTGTTTATATTTTCTATTTCTTCCTGGTTCAGTCTTGGAAGATTTTACCTTTCTAAGAATTTGTCCATTTCTTCCAGGTTGTCCATTTTATTGGCATATAGTTGCTTGTAGTAGTCTCTCATGATCCTTTGTTTTTCTGCTCTGTCAGTTGTTACTTCTTTTTCATTTCGAATTTTATTGATTTGCATCCTTTCCCCTTTTTTTTTTCTTGATGCGTCTGGCTAAAGGCTTACCAATTTTGCTTATCTTCTTAAAGAACCAGATTTTAGTTTTATTGATCTTTGCTATTGTTTTCTTCGTTTCTATTTCACTGATTTCTGCTCTGATCTTTATGATTTATTTCCTTCTACTAACATTGGGTTTTATTTGTTGTTCTTTCTTTAGTTGCTTTAGGTGTAAGGTTAGTTTTTTTATTTAAGATTTTTCTTGTTTCTTGAGGTAGCATTGTATTGCTATAAAATTACCTCTTAGAACTGCTTTTGCTGCATCCCATAGGTTTTTGTCATCGTAGTTTTGTTTCTAGGTATTTTTTGATTTGCTCTTTGCTTTCTTCAGTGACCCATTGGTCATTTAATAACATATTGTTTACCCTGCATGTGTTTTTGTTTTTTACAGTTTTTTTTTCCTGTAATTGATTTCTAATCTCAAACCATGTTGGTCAGAAAAGATGCTTGATATGATTTCAATTTTCTTAAGTTTATCGATGCCTAATTTGTGACCAAAGAGTCTTGTATCCTGGAGAATGTTCTCTGTGCACTTGAGAAGAAATTTTTTTCTGCTCCTTTCAGATGGAATGCCCTATAAATATCAATTAAGTTTATTTGGTCTAATGTGTCCTTTAAGGCTTGTGTTTCCTTATTGATTTTCTGTCTGGATGATCCATCCATTGGTGTACATGGAGTGTGTTAAAGTCCACCACTATTTTTGTAGTACTGTTGATTTCTGCTTTTATGGCTGTTAGCATTTGCCTTATGTATTGAGATGTTCCTGTATTGGGTGCATATATATTTACAACTGTTATATCATCTTCTTGGATTGATCCCTTGATCACTATGTAGTAACCTTCCTTGTTTCTTGTAACAGTCTATAGTCTATTTTATCTGATATGAGTATTGCTACTCCAGCTTTCTTTTGATTTCCATTTGCATGGAATATCTTTTTCCATGGATTAATATTTGGAGCGTTTAATCCATTTACATTTAATGTAATCATCAATATGTATGTTCCTATTGGCATTTTCTTAATTGTTTTGGGTTTGTTTTTGTAGGTCTTTTTTCTTCCCTTCCTCTTTTGTTCTCTTTTCTTGTGTTTTCCCCCTAGAGAAGTTCCTTTAGCCTTTGTTTTAAAGATGGTTTGGTGGTGCCAAATTCTCTTAGCTTTATTGTCTGTAAAACTTTTGATGACTCCGTCAAATCTGAATGAAAGCCCTGCTGGATAGAGTATTCTTGGTTGTAGTTTTTTTCCCTTTGATTACTTTAAATATATTCTGCCACTCCCTTCTGGCCTAAAGAGTTTCTGCTGACAAATTAGCTGATAACCTTATGGGGATTCCCTTGTATGTTATATTTTGCTCTTCCCATGTTGCTTTTAAATTTTTTTCTGTGTGTTTAATTTTTGTTAGTTTGATTAATATGTGTTTCGGCATGTTCCTCCTTGGGTTTATACTGTATGGGACTCTCTGTACTTCCTGGACTTGGGTAACTGTTTCCTTTCCCATGTTAGGGAAGTTTTTAGCTATTATTCTCTTGAAATATTTTTTATTGCCCTTTCTCTTCTTTTTCTGGGACCCGTATAATTTGAATGTTGGTGCCTTTAACGTTGTCCCAGAGGTCTCTGAGACTGTCCTTATTTGTTTTCATTGTTTTTTCTTTATTCTTTTCCATGGCAGTGATTTCCACCATTCTGTCTTCCAGCTCTCTTATCCATTTGTCTGCCTCGGTTATTCTGTTACTGATTCCTTCTAGAGTATTTTTCATTTCAGTTATTGTATTCTTCATCTTTGTTTGTTTGTTCTTTAGTTCTTCTAGGTCTTTGTTAAACATCTCTTGCATCTTCTCAATCCGTGCCTCCATTCTTTTTCCGAGATCTTGGATCATCTTTACTATCAGTATTCTGAATTCTTTTTCACATAGATTGCCTATCTCCTCTTCATTTATTCATTCTTATAGTTTTTTATCTTGCTCCTCCGTCTGCAGCGGATTTCTCTGTCATCCCATTTTGTCTCACTTATTTTGTTTGTGGTCTGCTTTCTGCAGGCTGCAGGATTGTAGCTCCTCTTCCTTCTGGTGTCTGCCCCCTGGTGGGTGAGGTAGATATTGGGCGGGATCTCCTCTTTGCTCTGTGGTTGTCAGTTCCCTCTCAGGGGCATGGTGTGCTCCCTAGTCGTTGAAGTAGTGGCCCTGAAATTTATTTCTTAGTGATATTTCTGATCTGCAGTGCCAGGTAGTTTGGATTGGAGCACTCCCACTAGGAGAGAAGACTCTGAGTATTCCTCCTCTGGGGCTGTTCACATGTGAGTTTGCTCTGTTGTGTCCCATTTCACCCATTGTGCAGGCTCACAAAGTACACTGTTGTTGGCACTGCTCTTGCTCCCACCATAACTGTGGATATGGCGGCAAATGGCCCTGGTGGCTCTCAGGTGTTGTTTTTACCAGGCCACGAGTGCAGTTCCACTGAGGTCAGTTGCAGTAGTCATGCACCTGGTCGCCCTGTGGGAGCTACGGAGGCGCCTCAGACTCTGGCCTGCCCTGACTCTTGTATGTGCCCACAAATCCACACCTTCTAAAGCAGACCCATCTCAGCTGCAAGAGCACTTGTTTTCCATTCAGATGTTCTGCAGGCACTGAATTTAGGAAGCCGTCATTAGAGGTGTAACTCCACAGTTTGCATAGCCGCGAGGAGAAATTTCAGCTTTTCTTCCTTTTTTTTTTTTACATCTTTATTGGAGTATAATTGCTTTACAATGGTGTGTTAGTTTCTGCTTTATAACAAAGTGAATCAGTTATACATATACATATGTTCCCATATGTCTTCCCTCTTGCGTCTCCCGCCCTCCCACCCTCCCTATCCCACCCCTCTAGGTGGTCACAAAGCACCGAGCTGATCTCCCTGTGCTATGCGGCTGCTTCCCACTAGCTATCTACCTTATGTTTGGTAGTGTATATATGTCCATGCCTTTCTCTCGCTTTGTCACAGCTTACCCTTCCCCCTCTCCATATCCTCAACTCCATTCTCCAGTAGGTCTGTGTCTTTATTCCTGTCTTACACCTAGGTTCTTCATGACATTTTTTTCTTAAATTCCATATATATGTGTTAGCATACGGTATTTGTCTTTCTCTTTCTGACTTACTTCACTCTGTATGACAGACTGTAGGTCCATCCACCTCATTACAAATAGCTCAATTTTGTTTCTTTTTATGGCTGAGTAATATTCCATTGTATATATGTGCCACATCTTCTTTATCCATTCATCCGATGATGGACACTTAGGTTGTTTCCATCTCCTGGCTATTGTAAATAGAGCTGCAATGAACATTTTGGTACATGACTCTTTTTGAATTATGGTTTTCTCAGGGTATACACCCAGTAGTGGGACTGCTGGGTCATATGGTAGTTCTGTTTGTAGTTTTTTAAGGAACCTCCATACTGTTCTCCATAGTGGCTGTACCAATTCACATTCCTACCAGCAGTGCAAGAGTGTTCCTTTTCTCCACACCCTCTCCAGCATTTATTGTTTCTAGATTTTTTTTTTTTTTGCGGTACACGGGCCTCTCACTGTTGTGGCCTCTCCCGTTGTAGAGCACAGGCTCCGGACGCGCAGGCTCAGTGGCCATGGCTCACGGGCCCAGCTGCTCTGCGGCATGTGGGATCTTCCTGGACCGGGGCACGAACCCGTGTCCCCTACATTGGCAGGTGGACTCTCAACCACTGCGCCACCAGGGAAGCCCTGTTTCTAGATTTTTTGATGATGGCCATTCTGACTGGTGTGAGATGATATCTCATTGTAGTTTTGATTTGCATTTCTCTAATGATTAATGATGTTATCAGCTCTTCTTCCTTATTTGCTCAGCCCCTGGGGCTCAGCTGTGGTTTCAGCCCCACCTCTGTGTGTGTTCTTCCCACCAGCATCTGCTCCTGATGCTGCCCCAGAGCACAAATGTCCACACAGGCTTTCAGGGGCAGAGGTGTCAACGGGCATGGCCGCTGGGATCTGCATGGCATGTGGAGGCTTTTGCGGTGGCAAAGCTTGGGCTGCCAGGACCAGCGTAGCCTGAGGAGGCTTTTGCAGGGGTAGCAGTCAGACCTGCTGGGACCCGCGCAGCCAGAGGCGGCTTTGGTGTGGGTGGTGCTCGGGCCTCCAGGTAGAGGAGGCTTTGCCTTGAGGGGTGGATGACCTGCTTAGGCAGACACTGCTGCTAGTGCCTGTGGAGGCAGGGGCCAGCGGGTGGGAAAGGGGATTGCAGTGGTGGCCCAGCCCCTTGCATGCCACTGAACAATGGTGCTCTGTTTCTACAGTGGTCTGGGCTTCTTCTGCAGACTTTATCCATTGTGGAGCTCTTTAGTCCCATCCCTTCAGGCTATCTCTTCACAGCCAACAGGTTTCCCCTCCCTGGGTCTACTCTCCAAACCCCAGTTTCCAGCACCCAGCTCCCCTCTGCACCAGGAGATAGACAACTCAGCCTGGGGTGCACAGGGCTGTGGAATGGACCATGAGCATAGGTCTTACTCTGTCCTGCCTTTCACAAACCAGTTGCTGCATTGCCCTCTGATCCTCTGAAGGTCCTTCTCTGTCCCAGCTGATCTCCCTGCTGTTAGGGGCTTTTCTGTTTGTGGGAACCTCCTGTCTGCTTCAGCTACACTCCAGGGGTCTTGGCTTGTCCCATCCCGTTTCCTCTTTTCTTTATCTCTTTCACATCTTTCCCGGTCGTGTGGGGATTTTTCTTGTCCTGTTAGGTGTCCAGGGTCCTCTGCTAGTGTTCAGTTGGTGCTCTGTCTGTGAGTATTGTTACATTTGTAGATGTATTCTTTTTTTTTTTTTTTTTTGGTGTTATGCGGGCCTCTCACTGTTGTGGCCTCTCCCGTTGCAGAGCACAGGCTCCGGACGTGCAGGCTCAGTAGCCATGGCTCACGGGCCCAGCCGCTCCACGGCACGTGGGATCCTCCCGGACCGGGGCACGAACCCGTGTCCCCTGCATCGGCAGGCAGACTCTCAATCACTGCGCCACCAGGGAAGCCCTGTAGATGTATTCTTGATGTACCTGTGACGAGAGGCGAACTCCGTGTCCTCCTATTCCTCCATCTTGACTCCTCCCACAATTTCCTGTAATTTTATATACCACTGAGAAAGGAAAAATGTCAATTAACATATGACATAACATTGATAGTAAGGTGTACCTTGATTTTAGAGATTTTAAAATATAAAGCTATGTCTTAGAACTGATGAAATATGGTATCATCATCAGCAGCAGCATCATTGTGATCGCCAATCATCATCTGGTTCAGTCTTCATATTTTGTAGGCAGGGCAACTGAGACCCAGAGAGTGTAAGAGACTTTCTAATGCATATGTTGGAAATTATGTCTTATCTAAATTTGGAATCCTGTCTTCATGATTGCTACTCCAGTTATTATGCCTTCAGGGGCCTGGCTGTCTCTTGAAACTAGCAGTTTGCCTTATGAGTAATGTCCTGCTAATCTTTCAGTGTTATAATTATGTTAGGTGTTTGTCAGCAGTGTGCTCAAAAATGGAAAGAAAAGGAGGACATAGAATTTTGTGGCTATCTTTTAAAGTAAAAATTTGCTAAAAGCTAGAAGGATGAGTTGGGTGTTTTCTAAAAGCATAGGTTGTGGGACTCAAAATCAGCTGTCATTTTCTATCTATGAGATCTTGGGCATCCATTTAACCTCTTTGAGCTGAACTGTTTTAGAAATCTCAAACATGGGAATAAGTGCTATTCCATAGAGTTGTTTAGAGGGTGAAATGATATAATTTCTAAGTATAGTGATTGATAGACTGTAGATAGCCACTAAATGTTAGTCCTCTTTTCTTTTGTTACCGAGTGAAGCTCTCTCTGCTTGCTGCACAACAGGCCAATAAATCGGAGACGAGGTGTTGAGGCAAGGAATACGACTTTATTTGGAAAGTCGGCAGACCGAAAAGATGACAGACCAAAGTCTCCAAAAAATCATCTTATCAGGGTTTGGATGCCAGTTTCTTTTATAGAACAGAGATGGGGAGGAGGTGAAGAAGTAAAGTAAAAAGGCCGTAAGATTTGCAAATGTCTGCTGGAATGGCCAGCCTTGGGTTGAGGATGATTTAATTTCTTCTTTCTTGCAGCCATCCACAGGTGGACAGGGTCAGGATGCTTCCCTGAATGAAGGACATTGGTTTAACATTCAGGCAGAGGGACAGGGTTCCCCAAGGCAGGCCATTATGTATAGACAGTATCCTTTTAGTGAACAAAAGCAATGGGAAGCACAGGTTAAAGTAAAAGGAACAAATCCAACATGTAGTCAGATTTGGCTCTTTCTTGTTTCACTATTTCTTGGAGAGAAGTTGATTCACTGACTTTCTCCCGTCTCAGCTCAAATCTTGTTTATGATTATGATTTTGTAGAATTAGATCAGCCTTATTGCCTCTGGTGAATTTATCTGTAGCTGTACCTGAAAAGCTCCTGCATATTCTTCAAGCTTCTACTCAAATGTCACCTCCTTTGTAAAGCCTCCTTAGATAACCCTTTCGGAGGAATACCATTCTTCCTATACCTGGAATAGCATATTATAATTCATTTGTTTAAGTGCATTCCACTATTAGAAAGTATGTTCATATGAGGGCAGTAACCATGTTTAGTTCTTATTTTTTTCTTTTTAGAAAATGTAATGTTTAAAATTTAAACAAATTTATACTTTTTTTTTTTTTGGCGGTACGCGGGCCTCTCACTGTTGTGGCCTCTCCTGTTGTGGAGCACAGGCTCCAGACGTGCAGGCTCAGGGCCATGGCCCACAGGCCCAGCCTCTCCGTGGCATGTGGGATCTTCCTGGACTGGGGCACGAACCCGTGTCCCCTGCATCAGCAGGTGGACTCTCAACCACTGCGCCACCAGGGAAGTCCAATTTATAAAATTTTTAAAGGATACTTTCCATTTACAATTATTAAAACATATTGGCTATAATCCCTGTGTTGTACAGTACATCCTTGAACCTACCTTACACCTAATAGTTTGTGCTTCCCACTCTCCCACCCCTATAATGGAGTTTGTTTGTGTTGCCCCCCTCCCACTGGTAACCACTAATTTGTTCTCTATATCTGTGAGGCTGCTTCTTTTTTGTTATAGTCACTAGTTTGTTGTATTTTTAAATTCAATATAAGTGATATCATACAGCATTTGTCTTTCTCTGTCTGACTTATTTCACTTAGCATAATGCCTTCCAGGTTGCTGCAAATGGCAAAATTTCATGCTTTTTTATGGCTGAGTAGCATTCCATTGTGTGTGTGTGTGTGTGTGTGTGTGTGTGTGTGTGTGTATGTTTATGTATGTGTGGATATATATATATATATATCACATTTTCTTTATCCATTCATCTGTTGATGGACACAGGTTGCTTCCATATCCTGGGAATTATAAAAAATGCTGCTATGAACATTGGGGTGCATGTATCTTTTCAAATTAATGTTTTTATCTTTTTTGGATATATACCCATGAGTAGCATTGCTGGGTCATATGGTAGTTCTATTTCTAGTATTTATTTATTTATTTAATACATCTTTATTGGAGTATAATTGCTTCACAATACTGTGTTAGTTTCTGTTGCACCACAAAGCGAATCAGCCATATGCATACACATGTCCCCATATCCCTTCCATCTTGAGCCTCCCTCCCATCGTCCCTATCCGACCCCTCTAGGTCATCACAAAGCACTGCGCTGATCTTCCTGTGCTATGCTGCTGCTTCCCACCAGCCAACTATTTTACATTTAGTAGTGTATATACGTCGATGCTACTCTCACTTCGCCCAGGCTTTGCCGCCCCACCACATGTCATCAAGTCCATTCTCTATGTCTACCTCTTTATTCCTGTCCTGCAACTAGGTTCATCAGTACCTTTTTTTTATTTTTTTAGATTCCATATATATGTGTTAGCATACAGTATTTGTTTTTCTCTTTCTGCCTTACTTCACTCTATATGACAGACTCTAGGTCCATCCACCTCACTACAAATAACTCAATTTCATTTCTTTTTATGGCTGAGTAATAGTTCATTGTATATATGTGCCACATCTTCTTTATCCATTCATCTTTCAATGGGTAGTTAGGTTGCTTCAATGTCCTGGCTATTGTAAACAGTGCTGCAGAGAACATTGTGGTGCATGTCTCTTTTTGAATTATGGTTTTCTCAGGGTATATGTCCAGTAATGGGATTGCTGGGTCATATGGTAGTTCTATTTTTAGTTTTATAAGGAACTTCCATACTGTTTTCCATAGTGATTATATCAATTTACATTCCCACCTACAGTGTAGGAGGGTTCCCTTTTCACCACACCCTTTCCAGTATTTATTGTTTCTAGCTTTTTTGACATTATGACTGGCGTGAGGTGATACCTCATTGTAGTTTTGTTTGCATTTCTCTAATAATTAGTAATGTTGAGCATCTTTTCATGTGCCTCTTGGCCATCTGTATGTCTTCCTTGGTGAAATGTCTATTTATGTCTTCTGGCCATTTTCTAACTAGATTGTTTTTTTGATACTGAGCTCAATGAGCTGTTTGTATATTTTGGAGATTAATCCTTTGTCTGTTGTTTCATTTGGAAATATTTTCTCCCATTCTGAGGGTTGTCTTTTTGTCTTGTTTATGGTTTCCTTTGCTGTGCAAAAGCTTTTAAGTTTAATTAAGTCACATTTGTTTATTTTTGTTTTTATTTCTGTTACTCTAGGAGGTGGGTCAAAAAAGAACTTGCTGTGGTTTATGTCAAAGAGTGTTTTTACTATGTTTTCATCTAAAAGTTTTATAGTGTCTGGTCTTATATTTAAGTCTTTAATCCATTTGGAGTTTATTTTTGTGTATGGTGTTAAGTAGCATTCTACTTTCATTCTTTTCCATGTAGCTGTCCAGTTTTCCCAGCACCACTTATTGAAGACTCTGTCTTTTCTCCATTGTATGTTCTTGCCTCCTTTGTCATAAATTACATGCCCGTATGTGCATGGGTTTATCTCTGGGCCTTCTATCCTGTACCATTGATCTATATTTCTGTTTTTGTGCCAGTACCATACTGTTTTGATTACTGTAGCTTTGTAGTATCGTTTGAAGTTGGGGAGCCTGATTCCTTCAACTCCGTTCAAGATTGCTTTGGCTATTTGGGGTCTTTTTTGTTTCCATACGAATTGTAAGATTTTTTGTTCTGATTCATGGTATATTTCTCCATCTGTTTGTGTCATATTTGATTTCTTTCATCAGTGTTGTATAGTTTTCAGAGTACAAGTCTTTTGCTGCCTTAGGCAGGTTTATTCCTAGGTATTTTATTCTTTTTGTTGCAGTGGTAAATGGGAGTGTTTCCTTATTTCTCTTTCTGATTTTTCATTGTTGGTGTATAGCAATGCCAGAGATTTCTGTGCATTAACTTTGTATCCTGCAACCTTACCAAATTCACTGATTAGTTCTAGTAGTTTTCTGGTGGCATGTTTATGATTTTCTATGTATAGTATCATGTCATTGGCAGATAGTGACAGTTTTACTTCTTCTTTTCCAATTTGTATTCCTTTTCTTTCTGTTTCTTCTCTGATTGCCATGGCTAGGACTTCCAAAACTATATTGAATAAGAGTGGTGAGAGTGGACATCCTTGTCTTGTTCCTGATCTTAGTGGAAATGCTTTAGTTTTTCACCATTGAGTATGATGCCTAATGTGGATTTGTCATATATAGCCTTTATTATGTTGAGTTAGGTTCCCTCTATGCCCATTTTCTGGAGAGTTTTATCATAAATCAGTGTTCAATTTTATCAAAAGCTTTCTCTGCATCTGTTGAGATCATCATATGGTTTTTATTCCTTAATTTGTTACTGTGTATCACACTGATTGATTTGCGTATATTGAAGAATCTTTGCATCCCTGGCAGAAATCCCACTTGATCATGGTGCCTGATCCTTTTAATGTGCTGTTGGTTCTCTTTGCTAGTATTTTGTTCAGGATTTTTGCATCTATGTTCATCAGTGATATTGGTCTATAATTTTCTTTTTTTGGGATATCTTTTTCTGGTTTTGTTATCAGGGTAACGGTGGCTTCATAGAATGAATTTGGGAGTTTTTCTCACTTTGCAATTTTTTGGAAGACTTTGAGAAGTATCGGTGTTAGCTCTTCTCTAAATGTTTGATAGAATTTGCCTGTGAAGCCATCTGCTCCTGGACTTTTGTTGGAAGATTTTTAATCACGGTTTTAATTTCATTACTTGTGATTGGTGTGTTCATATTTTCTAATTCTTCCTGGTTCAGTCTTGGAAAATTGTACCTTTCCAAGAATTGGTCCATTTTTTGTGGTTGTCCATTTTATTGGCCTATAGTTGTTTGTAGTAGTCTCTTGTAATCTTTTATATTTCTGCAGTGTCAGTTATGATTTCTCCTTTTTCACTTCTAATTTTATTGATTTGCATCATTTCCCTTGTTTTCTTGATGAGTCTGGCTAAGGGTTTATCAATTTTGTTTATCTTCGCAAAGAACCAGTGTTTAGTTTTATTGATCTTTGCTATTGTTTTCTTCATTTCTATTTCATTTACTTCTGCTCTGATCTTTATGATTTCTCTCCTTCTACTAACTTTGGGTTTTCTTTGTTTTTCTTTCTCTAGTTGTTTTAAGTGTAGGGTTAGATTGTTTATTTGATATTTTTCTTGTTTCCCGAGGTGAGATTGAATTGCTATAAAGTTCCCTCTTAGAACTGCTTTTGCTGTGTCCCATAGGATTTTCGTTGTCGTGTTTTCATTGTCATTTGTTTCTATGTATGTATTTAATTCTTCTTTGATTTCTGCAGTGATCTCTTGGTTATTTAGTAGTGCAGTGTTTATCTTCCATGTATGTGTGTTTTTTACAGTTATTTTCCTGTATTTGATTTCCAAACTCATAGCATAGTGGTCAGAAAAGATGCTTGATATGATTTCAGTTTTCTTAAATTTTCCAAGGCTTGAATTGTGAAGCAGATGTGATCTATCCTGGAGAATGTTCATGTGCACTTGAGAAGAAAGTGTATTTTGCCAGTTTTCGGTGGAATGTTCTATAAATATCAGTTAGACCTGTCTGGTGTTTTGCATCATTTAAAGCTTCTGTTTCCTTATTTATTTTCTGTCTGGATGATCTGTCCATTGGAGTAAGTAGGGTGTTAAAGTCCCTTACTATTTTTGTGTTACTGTTGATTTCTCCTTTCATGGTTGTTAGCATTTGCCTTATGTATTGAGGTGGTCCTATGTTGGGTGCATAAACATTTATAATTGTTATATCCTCTTCTTGGATTGATCTTTTGACCATTATGTAGTGTCCCTCCTTATCTCTTGTTACAGTCTTTATTTTATTTACTTAAATTTATTTATTTTTGGCTGCATCAGGTCTTTGTTTCTGAGCGCGGGCTTTCTCTAGTTGCAGCGAGTGGGGGCTACTCTTCATTGCAGTGTGTGAGCTTCTCATTGTGGTGGCTTCTCTTGGTGCAGAGCACAGGTTGTAGGCTCACGGGCTTCAGTAGTTGTGGATCGTGGGCTCTAGAGCACAGGCTCACTAGTTGTGGCACACAGGCTTAGTTGCTCCGTGGCATGTGGGATCTTCCCAGACCAGGGCTTGAACTCATGTCCCCTGAATTGGCAGGCAGATTCTTAACCACTGCGCCATGAGGGAAGCCCCCAGTCTTTATTTTAAAGTGTATTTTATCTGATATGAGTATTGCTACTGCAGCTTTCTTTTCATTTCCATTTGCATGGAATATCTTTTTCCATCCCCTCACTTTCAGTCTGTATGTGTCCCTAGGTGTGAAGTGGGTCTCTTGTCGACAGCATATATATGGGTCTTGTTTTTGTATCCCTTAAGCTTTGCTGTGTCTTTTCGTTGGGACATTTAATCCATTTACATTCAAGATTATTATCGATATATAGGTTCCTATTACCATTTTCTTAATTGTTTTTGGTTTGTTTTTGTGGGTCTTTTTCTTCTCTTGTGTTTCCTGCTTAGAGAGTTTTCTTTAGCAATTGTTGTAAAGCTGGTTTGGTGGTGCTGAATTCTCTTAGCTTTTGTTTGTCTGAAAGGCTTCTGACTTCTCCATTGAATCTGAATGAGACCCTTGCTGGGTAGAGTAATCTTGGTTGTAGGTTTCTTTCTTTCATCACTTTAAGTATATCCTGTCACTCTCTTCTGGCCTGCAGAGTTTCCACTGAGAAGTCAGCTGGTAACCTTATGGGGATTCCTTTGTATATGACTTTTTGTTTTTCCCTTGCTGCCTTTAATATTTTTTTCTTTGAATTTAATTTTCGTTATTTTGATTAAATGTGTCTTGGTGTGTTTTTCCTAGGGTTTATCCTGTATGGAACTCTCTATACTTCCTGGACTTGGGTGATCATTTCCTTTCCCATGTTGGAGAAAATTTCCACTATAATCTCTTCAAATCGTTTCTCAGACCCTTTCTTTTTCTCTTCTTCTTCTGGGACCCCTATAATTCGAATGTTGGTGTGTTTAGTGTTGTCCTAGAGGTTTCTGAGATGTCTTCAATTCTATTCATTCTTTTATTGTTTATTCTGCTCCTCGGCAGTTATTTCCACCCTTTTGTCTTCCAGCTCACTTATTCGTTCTTCTGCCTCCGTTATTCTGTTATTGATTCCTTGTACTGTATTTTTCATTTCAGTTACTGTCTTGTTCATCGCTGTTTGTTTGTTCTTTAGTTCTTCTAGATCTTTGTTAGACATTTCTTGTCTATCTGTGCTTCCAGTGTATTTCTGAGATTCTGGATTATCTTTACTGTCATTACTCTCAATTCCTTTTCATGTAGATTGTCTGTTTCCTCTTCATTTATTTGGTCTTGCAGGTTTTTACCTTGTTTCTTCATCTGTGACATATTTTTTTGCCGTTTCATTAGTTTTTAATTTTTATGAGTGGGATTGTGTTCCTGTTTTACTGGTTGTTTGTCCTGAGGCTTCCAACACTGGAGTTTGTAGGCTATTGGGCAGAGCTGGGTCTTGGTGCTGAGTTGAGGAACTCTGTGAGACCTCAATCTGATAATATTCCCTGGGGTCTGAGGTTCTCTGTTAGTCCAGTGGGTCAGACTTGGAGCTCCCACTGCAGGAGCTTCCCCCTGACCCCAGGCTCACGAATCAACATCCCACAAGCCGTGTGGGGCAGCAAGAAAAAAAAAGGGGGAACAATAACAAAGTAAAAAATAAAATTAGACTAGGAAACTAACATATATGTTAGAATGAATGTAAAAATAAAAATAAAGATGAATCAACAACCAGAAGATGCATCAGTACCACAATAGTAAAAAAGTGGAGGAGAGATAAGAAAAAAAAAAGGCAGGGGGTGTGAGGCCTTGGCTGTGGCGAGCAGGGCCTACGCAAGGGTGATGTTTGGGTGGTGGGCAGGGCCAATGCTCAGGACCAACTGTGCTGGAAAAGGCCCTGGGTTTGTGGGGGGTGGGGTTAGGCTCAAGGAACAGAAGAGGCCGAGGCGTGCCCCCCACCCTTGGTCTCAGAGGGCAGGGGAACTCACCTGGGAGCCTAGCAGGCTTCCTGGGCTCAAGTGGGTGGGGCAAATGCCCTCCTCTCCTCTACTGGTCCTCTGTTCTGAGATCTAGGAGGGCCACCCTGCCTACCTTTCCTGATTTTGCTGGCCTCCCTCCTATGCCCCCAGGACCCATGTGGCCTGGATGGGGCTTTGCGGGGGGAATGGCTTGGGAGCTCAGCTCCCTGGCCTGACTGGGCCAGGCAATCGCCCTCCACTCCTCTCCTGCTCTTCCTGCAGCATCCCTCCCACCTGCCTCTCCTGATCTCCCCAGCCTCAGGGGCGCCGATCTTGTCTGGCTTCCACTTATCCTCCTCCTCGGTCCCCCTATGTCCTACTGGTTCACTCTGGGGTTCCTACCGTCTCATTTGGGGTCAGAGTTCCTCACCAGCGGCCGGCAGACACCCTAGTTGTGGGGAGATGCCTAGTCCATGTCTTCCCACACTGCCATTTTGACTCTTCTCCCCCTATTTTTAGTTTCTTTGAGAAACCTCCTTACTGTTTTCCACAGTGGCTGCACCAATTTACCGTCTCACCAACAGTGCACGAGGCTTACCTTTACCCCACATCCTCGCCAACATTTGTTGTGTGTGTTATTTTTGATGATAGCCATTCTGACATGTGAGGTAGTATATAATTGTGGTTTTGATTTGCATTACCCTGATGATAAGTGACGTTGAGCATCTTTTCATGTGCCTGTTAGCCATCAGCATTTTGTCTTTGGAAAAATGTCTATTCAGTTCTTCTGCCTATTTTTTAATTGGGTTGTTTGTTTTTCTGATGTTGAATTATACGAGCTGTTTATATATGTTGGATATTAATCACTTATCGGTCATATTTGTAAATATTTTCTCTCATTCAGTAGGTTGTCTTTTCGTTTTGTCAGTTGATTCTTTTGCTGTCCAAAAGCTTTTAAGTTTAATTAGGTCCCATTTGTTTATTTTTGATTTTATTTCCTTTATGAGACAGATCAAAAAAAATATTGCACGATTTATGTCAAAGAGTGTCTTGCCTGTGTTTTCCTCTAGGAGTTTTATAGTATCTGGTCTTACATTTAGGTCTTTAATTCATTTTGACTGTATTTTTGCATACAGTGTTAGAGAATGTTCTAATTTCATTTTTTTTACATGTAGTTGGTCAATTTTCCCAACACCAATTATTGAAGAGACTGTCTTTTCTACATTGTATATTCCTGCCTCCTTTGTCGTAGGTTAATTGACCATAAGTTCATGGGTTTATTTCCGGGCTCTCTATTCTGTTCCATTGGTTTATGTGCCTTCTTTTGTGCCAGTACCATACTGTTTTGATTACTATAGCTTTGTAGTATAGTCTGAAGTCAGGGAGTGTGATTCCCCCAGTTCAGTTCTCTCTCAAGACTGTTTTCTTTGTATTATAGTTGCTTAGCACATGCAACAATAATAATAGCTAAAGTTTACCATTTTACCCATATACATACACTCACTAATCCTCATACTCACCCTGTGAAGTAGATACTGTTGTCACTCACATTTCATAGATGAGGAAGTGCAAGGATTAGATAATTTAGGTAAATCACCCAAGATCACAGAGTTGGGTGGTTGAGGAACATGTAGTGGAATTTTGTTCTGACTCTAAAGCTTGTGAACTTAACCACTGTGCACTAGATTGGTGCAGTCCAGTAGAATTTTTTTTGATAATGGAAATATTCTCTACGTTTGATTTCCAATATAGTAGCCACTAGCCACATATATCTATTGAGCACTTGAAATGTGGCTAGTGTGACTAAGGAACTGAATTTTTAATTTTATTTTATTTTAGTGAATTTACATTTAAATAGGCGCATATAGAAAACTGAACTCTCATCCTTTAAAGGCTGCCTGAGATTTTCTCTTAGCTCTCAGTGGTTCTCTCAGCTGTTCTTAGTTGACCAGTTATTCTATTAAAGAATCTGAATTTCATCCTGATAGAAAGAGAAAACTCACCTTTTCTGAAGACAGTCATATTTATATTTGAGCAGTCTATCATTATTATTTAGACTTGATGTTAAGATTCTATAAATTGCAAAGATTGTTTTTGAGAATAAGTGTTCTTTGCCATTATGTTAAAATCTGTGTTCCACTATTTAGCTGTAAAACACAAAGATGAAATAGATTGCAGTAGATGTTCAGAGAAAAATGTTTTTGCTCTGTCTAAAACACAAACATATAGGAATAATTATCCCAATGGAAGTTTAAAATCACAGAGATACTACAGCCTGGAAGCATCCCATGAAAGACACTTACTATTGGGCTGAAGTAATAGGAGATTATGAAAACCACCCCGTGACCAAAGTCACTGCTCACATGTCAAGAGTTCCCAGAGAAGAATCCATAGCAGGTGCTTCTTGTGAGTGGATATTAGAGATTGAGGGAGAATGTCTGTTTATTAATTATTGTGAAAATCCAGCTTCCCACACAGCACATGCATTGAGTAAGTGTGGGCATATTCCAATCTCCAGAATCAAGAACCTTAGGGCTGGAAGGAAACTTTGTGCTCTTCTGGCATTTTAATCCACATGTATTTTAATTAATCAATTAATTAATTAAGCTGCACCCTGCTGCTTGTGTGATCTCAGTTCCCTGACCAGGTATTGATCCTGGGCCACAGCAGTGAAAGCCTGGAATCCTAACCATTAGGCCACCAGGGACCTCCCTAATTAACACATATTCAAAGAAATTTTTCTTATGGAAAATTTCAAACATACAGAAAAACCATAGTCTGGTATAATGAACCTAATGTATCCATCACTCAACATTTTTTCCAATCTTATTTCACATATCTCCCCTTAATCCTTCGAACACACATGCTGATACATTCTTGCATACGCACAGAGTTTTTTTCTGGAGAATTTTAATGTAAATCCCAAGTATGTCATTATACCCATAATGATTTCAGTGTTCATCTCTTACACTTTTTAAGTATATAGAACCACTGCAAACCATCATACTCAATACAAATTGCAAGTAATTTCTAATATCATCCACAACCCAGTCTATATTTACATTCTCCTGGTTCCTTCAATCTCTCTTTTTAATTAATAGATTTTATTTTTTAAAGCCATTTTAGTTTTACAGAAAAATTGAGTAGAAAGTACAGAGAGTTATCATATGCCCCTACCTATCCTCCACCACCTTTGCCCTATTATTAATATATCACGTGTACTTAAGGGTTCACTCTTTATGTTGTACTTGCTCTGGGTTTTAACATGCTCTAGACATATAATGACATATATTCACCATTGTAGTAGCAAACAGAATAGTTTTGTTACTCTAAACATCTCCTGTGCTCCACTTATGCATCCTTCCTTCCCTCCTTTAAGTCCCTGGAAACCACTGATATTTTTCCTGTCTCTGTAGTTTTGCCTTTTCCAGAATGTCATTGTAGTTGGAATCATACAGTAGTAGCCTTTTCAGATTGGCTGCTTTCACTTAGCAATTATGCATTTAGAGTTCCTCCATGTCTTTCCATGGGTAGAAGACTCAATTTTTTTTGCTGAATAATATTCCATTGTCTGGATATACTATAGTTTATCCATTCACCTACTGAAAGACATATTGGTTACTTCCAAGTTTTGGCAATTAGAACTAAAGCTGCTACAAACATCTGCATGCAGTTTTTTTTGTGTGTGTGGGCATACATTTTTAACTCATGTTGGTAAATAACCAGGAGAGAGGGTGATTGCCAGATCATATGATAAAAGTATATTTGGATTTATAAGAAACTGCCACTGTATTCCAAAGTGGCCATACTATTTTGCATTCCAATTAGCAATAATTAAGAGTTCCTTGTTGGGGGGCACCTTCAAGATGGCAGAGGTGTAAGACGTGGAGATCACCTTCTACCGACAAATACATCAAAAATACGTCTACATGTGGAACAACTCCTACAGAACACCTACTGAACGCTGGCAGAAGACCTCAGACTTCCCAAAAGGAAAGAAAATACCCACGTACCTGGGTAGCGCAAATGAAAAAAGAAAAAACAGAGACAAAAAATAGGGATGGGACCTGCACCTCTGGGAGGGAGCTGTGAAGGAGGAAAAGTTTCCACACACTAGGAAGCCCCTGCACTGGTGGAGACGGAGTGTGGGCAGGGGGGAAGCTTCAGAGCCATGGAGAAGAGTGGAGCAACAGGGGTTCAGAGTGCAAAGGGGAGAGAGATTCCCACACGGAGGATTGCCTCTGACCAGCACTCACCAGCCTGAGAGCCTTGTCTGCTCACCTGCTGGGGCTGGTGGGGGCTGGGAGCTGAGGCTCGGGCTTCAGAGGTCAGTTCCCAGGGAGAGGACTGGGGTTGGCTGCATGAACGCAGCCTGAAGGGAGCTAGTGTACCACAGCTAGCTGGGAGGGAGTCCGGGAAAACGTCTGGACCTGCGGAAGAGCAAGACCATTGTTTCAGGGTGCACGAGGAGAGGGGATTCCTTCCCTGTCTGCCCACAAAAGGCAGAGCACTGCCTAAACGAGCTGCAGAGATGGGTGCAAGCCATGGCTATCAGCTTGGGCCCCAGAGACGGGCATGAAATACTAACGCTGCTGCTGCAGCCACCAAGAATCCTGTGTGCAAGCACAGGTCAGTATCCATACCCCCTTGGGAGCCTGTGCAACATGCCACTGCCAGGGTCCTGTGATCCAGGGACAAATTCCCCGGGAGAACACACAGTGCGACTCAGGCTGTTGCAACATCATGCTGACCTCTGCCACTGCAGGTTTGCCCTGCATGCCAATTATAACTACCATTCCCCTCCCTACCCCTGGCATGAGTGAGCCAGAGCCCCCTAATCAGCTGCTCCTTTAACCCCATCCTGTCTGGGCGGGAACAGATGCCTGAGGGCGACCTACATGCACAGGTGGGGCCAAAACCAAAGCTGAACCCCAGGAACTGTGTGAACAAAGAAGAGAAAAGGAAATTTCTCCATGCAGCCTCAGGAGCAGTGGATTAAATCCCCACAATCAACTTGATTTATCCTCCATTTATGGAATACTTGAATGGACAATGAATCATCCCAAAATTGAGGTGGAGGACTTGGGAGCAACTGTAGACATGGGATCTGCTGTGTGCGACTGATTTGTTTCTGATTTTTATGTTAATCTTAGTATAGTTTTTAGCGCTTGTTATCATTGGTGGATTTGTTTATTGGTTTGGTTGTTCTCTTCTTTTTTATTATTATTAAAATTTTTTTCTTCTTTCTTTTTTTCTCCATTTTCTTCTGAGCCATGTAGCAGACAGGGTCTTGGGGCTCTGGCCTGGTGTCAGGCCTGAGCCTCTGAGGTGGGAGAGCCAAGTTCAGGACACTGGAACACCAGAGACCTTTTGGCCACATGTAATATCAATCGGCGAGAGCTCTCCCAGAGATCTCCATCTCAGTGCTAAGACCCAGCTCCACCCAACGGCCAGCAAAATCCAGTGATGGATGGCCCATGCAAATCAACTAGCAAGATAGGAACACAACCCCACCAATTAGCAGGGAGGCTGCCTAAAATCATAATAAGGCCACAGACACCCCAAAACACGTTACCAGATGCAGCCCAGCACACTGGAAAGACAAGTTCCATCCCTACCAACCAGAACACAGGCAACAGTCCCCTCTACCAGGAAGCCTATGCAAGCCACTGAACTAACCCTACCCACCGGGGGCAGACACCAAAAACAATGGGAACTGTGAACCTGCAGGTTGATAAAAGGAGACCCCAAACACAGTAAGTTAAACCAAGTGAGAAAACAGAAATATGCAGCAGAAAAAGGAACAAGGTAAAAACCCACTAGACCAAACAAATGAAGAGGAAATAGGCAGTCTACCTGAAAAAGAATTCACAATAATGATAGTAAAGATGATCCCAAATCTTGGAAGTAGAATGGAGAAAATTCAAGAAACGTTTAACAAGGAACGAGAAGAACTAAAGAGCAAACAAACAATGATGAACAACACAATAAATGAAATTAAAAATTCTCTAGAAGGAATCGATAGCAGAACTGAGGCAAAAGAACGGATAGATGACCTGGAAGATAAAATAGTGGAAATAACTACAGCAGAGCAGAATAAAGAAAAAAGAATGCAAAGAATTGAATACAGTCTCAGAGACCTCTGGGACAACATTAAACACACGAACATTCAAATTATAGGGGTCCCAGAATAAGAGGAGAAAAAGAAAGGGTCTGAGAAAATATTTGAAGAGATTATAGTTGAAAACTTCCTAACATGGGAAAGGAAATAATCAAGTCCAGCAAGTGCAGAGAGTCCCATACAGGATAAATCCAGGGAGAAATACACCAAGACACATATTAATCAAACTATCAAAAATTAAATACAAAAAAATATTAAAAGCAGCAAGGGAAAAGCAACAAATAAAATACAAGGGAATGCCCATAAGGTTAACAGCTTATCTTCCAGCAGAAACTCAGCAAGGCAGAAGGAAGTGGCAGGACATGTTTAAAGTGTGGAAAGGGAAAAACTTAAACCCAAGATTACTCTACCCAGCAAGGATCTCATTCAGATTCCACAGAGAATTTAAAACCTTTACAGACAAGCAAAACGTGAGAATTCAGCAGCATGAAACCAGCTTTACAAGAAATGCTAAAGGAACTTCTCTAAGGAGGAAACACAAGAGAAGGAAAAGTCCTACAAAAACAAACCCAAAACAATTAAGAAAATGGTAATAGGAACATACATATCGATAATTAGCTTAAATGTAAATGGATTAATGCTCCAATCAAAAGACATAGACTGGCTGAATGGATACAAAAACATATATGTTTTTGTATACATACATATATATGTATATGTTGTCTATAAGTGACCCACTTCAGACCTAGGGACACAAAGAAAGTGAGGGGGTTGAAAAATATATTCCATGCAAATGGAATTCAAAATAAAGCTGGAGTAGCAATTCTTATATCAGACAAAATAGACTTTAAAATAAAAACTATTACAAGAGACAAGTACACTACATAATGATCAACAGATCAATCCCAGAAGAAGATGTAACAATTGTAAATATTGATGCACCCAACATAGGAACGCCTCAATACATAAGGCAAATGCTAAGAGCCATAAAAGAAGAAATCGACAGTAACACAATAATAGTAGGGGACTTTAACACTGTACTTACACCAATTGACAGATCATCCAAAATGAAAATAAGTAAGGAAACACAAGCTTTAAATGACATATTAAACAAGATGAACTTAATTGATATTTATAGGACATTCCATCCAAAAACAACAGAGTACACTTTCTTCTCAAGTGCTCATGGACCATTTTCCAGGATACATCATATCTTGGGTCAGAAATCAAGCCTTGGTAAATGTAAGAAAATTGAAATGATAACAAGCATCTTTTCTGACCACAAGGCTGTAAGACTAAATATCAATTACAGGAAGAAAAAACTGTAATAAATATAAACACATGGAGGCTAAACAATACGCTACTAGATAACCAAGAGATCATTTTCACCACTATTATTCAACAGAGTTTTGGAAGTTTTAGCCACAGCAATCACAGATGAAACAAATAAAAGGAATCCAAATCTGAAAAGAAGTAAAGCTGTCCCTGTTTGCAGATGACATGATACTATACATAGAGAATCCTAAAGCTGCTACCAGAAAACTACTAGAGCTAATCAATGAATATAGTAAAGTAGCAGGATACAAAATTAATGCACAGAAATCTCTTGTATTCCTGTACACTAATGATTGAAAATCTGAAAGAGAAATTAAGTAAACACTCCCATTTACCATTGCAACAAAAAGAATAAAATACCTAGGAATAAACCTACCTAAGGAGACAAAAACCTGTATGCAGAAAATTAAAAGACACTAATGAAAGAAATTAAAGATGGTACAAACAGATGGAGAGATATATCATGTTCTTGGATTGGAAGAATCAACATTGTGAAATTGACTCTACTACCCAAAGCAATGTACAGATTCAGTGCAATCCCTATCAAACTACCAATGGCATTTTTCACAGAACTAGAACAAAAATTTTCACAGTTTGTATGGAAACACAAAAGACCCCGAATAGCCAAAGCAATCTTGAGAAAGAAAAACGGAGCTGGAGGAATCAGGCTACCTGACTTCAGACTACACTTGGAAGCTACAGTAATCAAGACAGTATGGTACTGGCACAAAAACAGAAATATAGATCAATGGAACAGGATAAAAAGCCCAGAGATAAACTCACGCAATATGGTCACCTTATCTTTGATAAAGGAGGCAAGAATATGCAATGGAGAAAAGACAGCCTCTTCAATAAATGCTTCTGGGAAAACTGGACAGCTACATGCAAAAGAATGAAATTAGAACTTGCTAACAGTGTATACAAAAAGAAACTCAAAATGTATTAAAGACCTGAAAGTAAGTCCAGATACTATAAAACTCTTAGAGGAAAACATAGGCAGAACACTCTATGACATAAATCACAGGAAGATCCTTTTCGCTTAGAGAAATGGAAATAATAACAAATGCAAGTTAATGAAACTTAAAAGCTTTTGCACAGTAAAGGAGATCATAAACAAGACGAAAACACAATCCTCAGAATGGAAGTAAACATTTGTAAATGAAGCAACTGACAAAGGATTCATTTCCAAAATATATAAGCAGCTCATGCAGCTCAATATGAAAAAAACAAACAACCCAATCCAGAAATGGGAAGAAAACCTAAATAGACGTTTCTCCAAAGAAGATATACAGATTACCAACAAACACATGAAAGGATGCTCAACATCACTAATCATTAGAGACATGCAAATCAAAAGTACAATGAGATATCATCTCACACTGGTCAAATTGGCCATCATTAAAATCTACAAACAATAAATGCTAGAGAGGGTGTGGAGAAAAGGGAACCCTTTTGCACTGTTGGTGGGGGTGTAAATTGATACAGCCACTATGGAGAACAGTATGGAGGTTCCTTATAAAACTAAAAATAGAAGTACCATACGACCCAGCGATCCCACTACTGGGCATATACCCTGAGAAAACCATAATTCAAAAAGAGACATGTACCACAGTGTTCAATGCAGCACTATTTACAATATGCAGGACATTGAAGCAATGTAAGTGTCCATCGATAGATGAATAGATAAAAAAGATGTGGCACATATATACAATGGAATATTACTCAGCCATAAAAAGAAACAAAATTGGACTATTTGTAGTGAGGTGAATGGACCTAGAGTCTGTCATAGAGTGAAGTAAGTCAGAACGAGAAAAACAAATATCGTATGGTAACACATATATATGGAATCTAAAAAAAAATGGTTCTGAAGAATCTAAGGGCAGGGCAGCAATAAAGATGCAGACATAAAGAATGGACTTGAGGACATGGGGAGTGGGAAGGGCAAGCTGGGACGTAGTGAGAGAGTAGCATTGACATATATACACTACCAGATGTAAAATAGATAGCTAGTGGGAAGCAGCTGCATCACACAGGGAGATCAGCTCAGTGCTTTGTGACCGCCTAGAGGGGTGGGATGGGGAGGCTGGGAGGGATACCCAAGAGGGAGGGGATATGGGGATATATGTACACATATAGCTGATTCACTTTGTTATACGGCAGAAACTAACACAACATTGTAAAGCAGTTATCCTCCAATAAAGATGTTAGAAAATAAGGGAAAAAAATAGGGAAGAAAAAGTAGTTTCTTGTGTCCCATTTATTCACCAGCATGTGGGCTTGTCAGTGTTTTTGGAGTTTAAACTTTTTAATGTGTGTGTAGTGGTGTCACATTATTGCTTTGATTTGCAATTCCCCAATGATACATATTGTCAAGCATCTTTTCATAAGCTTTTTGCCATTTGTACACCTTTATTTTAATAAATTTATTTATGGGTGCGTTGGGGCTTCGTTGTTGCACTTGGGCTTTCTCTAGTTGCAGTGAGTGGGGGCTACTCTTTATTGCAGTGTGTAGGCTTCTTATTGCGTTGGTTTCTCTTGTTTCAGAGCACAGACTCTAGGCACGCAGCTTCAGTAGTGTGGCATGTGGGCTCAGTCATTGTTGCTTGTGGAGTCTAGAGCACAGGCTTAGTAGTTGTGGTGCACATCCTTAGTTGCTTCACGGCACGTGGGATCTCTCTGGACCTGGGCTCGAACCCGTGTCATGTATTGGCAGGCGGATTCTTAATCACTGCATCACCAGGGAAGTCCCTGTAGACCATTTTTGTGTAGTGTCTGTTCAGATCTTTTGTACAGTTATATTTATCTATTTTAAAAATTTTAACTATTTTTTAGAAGTTTTATTGGAGTATAGATAATTTACAATATTGTGTTAGTTTCAGGTGTACTGCAAAGTGAATCAGTTATACACATACATATATCCACTCTATTTTAGATTCTTTTCCCATATAGGCCATTATAGAGTATTGTGTAGGGTTCCCTGTGCTATATAGTAGGTCCTTATTAGTTATTTATTTTATACATAGCAGTGTGTATATGTCAATCCCTATCTCCCAATTTATCCCTCCCCTCCCCCTTTCCCCCTTGATAACCATAAGTTTGTTTTCTGCATCTGTGACTCTTATTTCTGTTTTGTAAATACGTTTATTTGTACCATTTTTTTTTAAGATTCTACATGTAAGGGATATCATATGATATTTGTCTTTCTGTGTCTGACTTACTTCACTCAGTATGACAATCTCTAGGTCCATCCATGTTGCTGGAAATGGCTTTATTTTGTTCTTTTTTTATGGCTGAGTAACGTTCCATTGTATGTGTATGTACCACATCTTCTTTATCCATTTCTCTGTTGATGGACATTTAGATTGCCTCCACGTCGTGGCTGTTGTAAATAGTGCTGCAATGAACATTGGGGGTGCACTCATCCTTTCAGTTTACTGTTTTTCACCAGATATGTGCCCATGAGTGGGATTGCTGGGTCGTATGGTAGGTCTTTATTTAGGTTTTTTAAGGAACTCCCATACTGTTCTCTGTAGTGGTTGTACCAATTTACATTCCCACCAACCATGTAGGAGGGTTCCCTTTTCTCCACACCCTCTCCAGCATTTAATGTTTGTTTTTGCCTATTTTAAAATTGAGTTGTTTGTTTTCTTATTATTGAATTTTAAGGGTCCTCTGTATATTTTGGGTGGCTGTCCATTATCAGATAAGTGTTTTGTAAAGATTTTCTCCCAGTTTGTGGCTTTTTATTATTCCTAATAGTGTCCCTCACAGAGCAGATATTTTTGATTTTAATGAAGTCCAGTTATCAATTGTTTCTTTCATAAATTATGTTTTTGCTGTTACATCTAAAAAGTCTTTGCCAAATCCTGGCTACTTAGATTTTCTTCTATGTTATCTTCTAGGTTTTTTATAGTTTTGTGTTTTACATTTATGTCTGTAATCCATTTTGAGTTAATTTTTGTGAAAGGTGTAAGGTCTGTTTCTAGATTCCTTTTTTTTTTTGCTTCTAGTTGTTTTTTGCATCTAGTTGTTACAGCACCATTTTTTGAAAAGACTGTCACTTCTTTACTGAATTTTACCTTGATCCTCTGTCAAAGATCAGTTGACTATGTTTATGTGGGTTTATTTCTGGGTTCTGGGTTCTATGCCATTGATCTATTTGTCTGTTCTTTTGCCACTGTCACACTGTCTTGATACTGTAGTTTGTAGTCAGTAAGTTGGGTACTGTCAGTCCTCTGGCTTTGTTCCCCTTCAATATTGCATTGACTATTCTGGGCCTTTTGCCTTTTCATATGAACTTTAGAATCACTTTGCATTAAATCTATAGATCAAGTTGGAAGAAGTAGAAAATGATAATATTGAGTCTTCCTATGCACATAGTGTCTCTTCATTTATTTAGGTCTTTGATTTCTTTCATTAGAATTTTATAATTTTACTGGTAAATCTTGTACATATTTTGTATATTTATGCCTAAATATTTCAGTTTTTGGATGCTAATGTAATGTTTTAAATTTCATATTCAAATTCTAAACTGCTGGCATATATAAAGATGGTTGACTTTTATTAACTTTGTATTCTTCAATCTTGCTATCATTGCTTATTAGTTCGAGGAGATTTTTCTTCATTCTTTGGGTTTTTCTACATAGATAATAATGTCATCTGCATACAAAGATAGTTTTATTTCTTCCTTGCCAACCTGTATACCTTTTATTTTCTTTTTTTGCCTTATTCAACTAGGACTTCCAGTTGAAAAGTAGTGTTGAGAAGGGACATGCTTGCCTTGTTCTTGATCTTAGTGGGAAATGTTCTAGTTTCTCACCATTAAGTATTATGTTAACTCTAGGTTTTTGTAGATTTTCTTTATCAACTTGACATTCTCAACATGCTGAGAGTTGTTTTTTTTCGGTACGCGGGCCTCTCACTGTTGTGGCTTCTCCCGTTGTGGAGCACAGGCTCTGGATGCACAGGCTCAGCGGACATGGCCCACGGGCGCAGCCACTCCGTGGCATGTGGGATCCTCCCGGACCGGGGCACGAACCCGTGTCCCCTGCATCAGCAGGCGGACTCTCAACCACTGCACCACCAGGGAAGCTCAGGATGGAATATTTTAAATTGGTGCTTTTTCATATTTTCTGGGACAATATACAGATCAATTGGAATTTTGCAATTCTATTTTGAGAGCACCCCTGAATGTACAGTCAGTGGTGAGAAAAGAGAAAATAATGCTACTGACTTCCTAGCCTCTATCTTCCTCCTCCTGTGACATATTCATGTGGTTGAAATCTGGTTGAGGGAACACGGAAAGAATCTCTGATAAATAAAGAAGTCAGTAAAATATAATATGTGGGCTAAGGGATATGAAAATATGGCAGAGGCAAACTTACACCTAGGTAACACTTGGCATGTTAATGGCTCTTCTACCATTAAAATATGATTTGGTTATTCTTTGGTTCATAAAAGCTTTTGTAGGTTGAAATTTAAATTTCTTTGTGTGGTATTCAAGGCTGTTCACAATTTTTCTTCTATTTATAATACTTCTCCAGTTTTATTTCCTGCTACTCCTCCCCATACCCCCTACTTGCCAACTGTGTTAAGTTCTCAGAATATTTCTGATTTTTTCCCCAGATTCATTGTCTCTTTATTTGCTATTTCCTCTGCCTGTAATTTTGTCCTCCCAGATTCATTGTCTCTTTATTTGCTATTTTCTCTGCCTGTAATTTTGTCCTCCCAGATTCATTGTCTCTTTATTTGCTATTTTCTCTGCCTGTAATTTTGTCCTCCCTTCTCACCTGGGTGAATATCTCTTTATCCTTGAAGTCACAGCCAAATATAAATCACTCTTTTGTGAAGTCTCTCCTGTGCCAAAACAGTTGCCCTCTTGTTTATCTTTGTAGCCCTATTACCTGTCACATTTCCTGACACAAAATAGATGCTGAGTAAATAAACATTTTGCATGAGGTATATTCTTTTTCCCACTATAATAATAATATTAATATATGCTTACTAAGAAAATTTGAAAAATACACAGGAGTATAAATAAGAAAGTGACAATCATGGACAGTCTCAGTAAAAACCACTTTTTTTTACATTTTTTACCAGTCTTTTTCTCTATGCATATCATATATTTTGTAGACAGTTTGTGGTGATTATTTTGGTAAATGTTTAATAAACTGCTCCTTCTATTATTTCTTTTCAGTTTCATTATTCCCCTAATAGGTTTCTTGCTCTGGTCATGTTCATATAGGTACTTTCTTTCTTTCCTCTCTGTCTTCCACTTTCACATTTGCTAGTTCCCTCCTCAAAACTTAATTAGATGCTCTTCTTTCTGCCAGCTGTGCCCTCCACCTTCATTAGCCTTATTTTTCTTTAAAACCGGTTATAAAGCCAACACTCAGAATAAGTTTTGCATGATTGAATCCATCTGCTTCTCTACCTTGTTCTGATAGAGATTAAATTTGGATGTTTTAGCTGGAAAAAATTTTGGGGAAAATAGTTGTCCCCTGACATTTTAGGTAACTCATGTGCCTGCCACGTAGTAGATGCTCAGTGAATGTTAGTGCCCCCCTTAATCCTAGCCTCTTGTTCCTATTAAGGTCACACAGCTGGTAATTGGCAGCCTCAGGACTAGATTCCCCGGCCAACATGTATTTCTTGACAGGTTACTCTGTTAAAGTGTTGTTTGGTTGTTTAAGATCTCTTTTGTCTCCAAAATTCACGTGCCTTTTCCCTCACCAAAATTCCTTGCAAAATTAGTGTTTCCAAATCTTAGCTTGACTGATCAACTGACCCAGTGTAGAATGGCTCCTTCCTTTGGAACTTCCTCAGGCACATCCAGAGAACTTTTTAGCAGTGCTAGTAATAGAGTTCATAACTTTGGACTCCTAGATTTTGAATTTAGGCCATGAGGGCCAGCTGGTTGCTCTGAGGAAGGTTCCTAATTTTCTCATAAGGAAATACACATTTGAATATGGAGGTGTTGAAGGTTTGATTATGGCAGTGTTAATTTAGTGTTCACAGAATCTGCAGCCCCCTCGTTTACTGATAAAGGAAATGAGGTGCAAAGTTACTTAGCTATGAATGGCAGAGACAGTACTAGGAGGTCAGGCCTCTTGCCATTTGTACTAAAAGACACTAGAGAATATGTCTAGGTAGGAGCCAGGGGGTAGGTAAAAGAGGTGGGCTTTGGATATGTGTCCTTCCTCTGACATATTATAGCAACTATCATATTGAAAAATGTGAAGTGGTCCACAGTTCTGCATTTGGTTCTTATACTCTGGTCCTATCTTGTATATACATATGAGAAATTATTGCAAGGTAAAGAACTTAAGATTGTTTTCCCAGAATAATTCTCTGGAGAGAAATTGAGATTACATTGCCAGATTTTTATAATGAACACAATTTGCAGTATAATGTTTTGAGGGCTTTAGATTCCCCTTGTAAAAATAGTAACATTCTTAGCATACAGCACTTTGGGGAAAGCAGCTGGTGTTTGTGGAAAGAGATCTGGCCTGGTATTAGGTTTTAGAACTCATTAAGCCAGAACTCACTGTGGACTTTTCATAAGGCCCTTCCTCTTTTCTGGGCCTTGGTTTCCAATTGTGTACAATCAGAGATTACATTAGTTACTCTCATGGGTCTTCCTGTGCTGATATTCTAGGTTCTAAGGGCATTTTTAGCATTCTGCTGAAGCAGCCACTTCTCCCAGCCACCTGCTGCATTCCAGGAAAGACCCCCATTCTCTCCTTATTGCCTAACTTGATTGTTTCATGTTACAGACTATTGGACATGTTGTGCTTGTCATTTCTACAGATCCCTTTGATTTCTCTTGAATTTCACAGTTGTTTCTTTGCTTGTTCATTTCTCTTAGGACTCTATTGTTCTCCTATTAATAGTGGTTTGTCTTCTTGGTCACCTCTCTCTTCAGCTCATCAGTTCTGAGAACTATGCCTTTCATTCAGTGCTCAGGGTACTCCACTCCTTTTTCATTTTAGCTGGGATGGCTCCAGATATAACAGTATGTGTGTTTCAAGGTCATGCAGTTTGCACCTCTGCTGATAATAGTCTCTGTGGTTTCTTTAAAAGGGGTATTTATTTATTTACTATTAAAATACTAGTAATAACAGTGAAAACTATTTTTACCCATAAAATTAGCTTTTAAAAATTTTTATGTTCTTATCTAATTTTACTCATATGTGTTTTATTATTTGTTTTTGAATGCTTTTTTTCTCCAAATAAGGTAATGTAGCTACATAAAAATTCTTGGAATTAAGAAGAGGAAAAGGAATCACCTCAGAATGCCACCACTCTAATTTAAACACTCTTAATACTATGGTATACCAAAAAAAAAAACAATTAGATTAAAAAATGGGCAGAGGATCTGAAATAGACATTTTTCCAAAGAAGACATACAGATGGCCAATAGGTACATGAAAAGATGCACAACATCATTAATCATCAGAGAAATGTAATGCAAAATCACAATGAAATATCACCTCATGCCTCATAGAATAACCTTCGTAAAAAAGACAAGAGATAAATGCTACTGAGGGTGTGGAAAAAAGGGAACCCTTGGTGCTGTTGGTGGGAATATAAGTTGGTGCAGCCACTATGCAAAACATTATGGATGCTCCTAAAAAATGAAAAGTAGGGCTTCCCTGGTGGCACAGTGGTTGAGAGTCCGCCTGCCGATGCAGGGGACACGGGTTCATGCCCTGGTCCAGGAAGATCCCACATGCTGCAGAGTGGCTGGGCCTGTGAACCATGGCCACTGAACCTGCGCATCCAAAGCCTGTGCTCCGCAACGGGAGAAGCCACAACAGTGAGAGGCCCACGTACCGCAAAAAAAAAAAAAAAAAAAAAAAAAAAAGAAAAGAAAAGTAGAACTACCATAGGATCTGGAACTCCCATGTCTGAGTATTTATCCAAAGAAAACTAAATCACTATCTCAAAGAGATAGCTGCACCCTCCTGTTCATAGCAGCATTATTTACAATAGCAAAGACATGGAAGCAACCTAAGTATTCATTGGTGGAAGAATGGATAAAGAAGTTGGGGTGTGTATACACACACACACACATACACACACACACACACACACACACACACACACACACACACACACACTAGAATATTATTCAGCTATAAAAAAGAAGAAAATTCTGATAGAGATTGGCCAAAATGGTAGAGTAGAAAGACACTGAGCTCACCTCCTCTCATGGGCACACCAAAATCACAACTATCTTCAGGACAATCATTGATGAAAAAGACCAAAAGCTACCAAAAAAGATCTTCTACAACTAAAGACATGAAGAAGGAAACACAGTGAGACAGGTAGGAGGGGCAGACTCATGAAATAGTCAAGTGCCATACACCTGGGCAGGTGACCCACAAACTGTAGAATAATTACATTGCAGAGGTTCTTCCAAAGGAGTGAAATGTCTGAGCACCATGTTAGCCTCTGTAGCCCAGGGGTCCAGCACTGAAAATATGAGCCCCCAGAGCATATGGATTTGAAGGCCAGCAGTACTTACTTTTGGGAGTCCTAGAAGGTTGAGGGAAATAGAGATTTCACTCTTAAAGGGTGCACACAAAATTTCATACACTCCGTGACCCAGGGCAGAAGCATTAATTTTAGAGAAGACTGGTCCAGACCTACCTGCTGATCTTGGAGAATCTCCTGGAGAGGCAGGAGGAAAGCTCACCTTGGAAACAGACCCTGGTGGCAGCCATTACTGGGAGCTCCTTCTGCCATGTGGACACCGGTGCTACAAGCACAATTGTGGAATCCTCCCTCTAACTCATTAGTGCCAAGACCTGGCCCCATGCAACAGCATGTAGGCACGAGTGCTGGGATGCCTCAGGCCAAGAAAGTAAATGGCCAGGGACACAGCTCCACCCATCAGCAGACAGGCTGTCTTAAGACCCTCTGAGCCCACAGCCACCTATGGACTCAGTCCTGCCCATCAGAGGGTTCAGGACCCAGCTCCATCCACCAGTGAGCAGGCGCGAGTCCCAGAATCCCCTGGGCCCTGACCCTGCCCTCCAGGGAGCCTGCTCAAGCCTCTGGACCAGCGTCACCCACAAGAGAGCAGACACAAGGCTGAAGAAAACCACAATCCTGCAGCCTGCCTGTCAGCAGGGCAGACCCTGCCCTGGGGCCAGCTGGGTCCTGGCCCTGCCCATTAGCAGGCCAGTGCAAACTTCAGGACACACTGGACACTGTACCCCACTGTGTTGGCAGTCAGCCCCCCACAGCAACGATCCAGCTCTTGGACCCCTGGATTCTGCAACGAGACTCCAGGACCCAGCTCTGCTGCCAGTAGACCAGTACTAAACCCAAGACGTGGCTTCACCCACCAGTGGGCAGGCAACAGCCTTGGAGTCTTTGGGATCTTGACTCTGCTCACCTGTGAGCCAGCATAAGCCCTGGGGCCCCCTGGGGTTTGGCAATCACCTGCTTCGTGACCTGGTCCCATCAACCAGTGGCTGGCAGCCTCCGCACAAGGCAGGGACTGGCTAACAACTGAACTGGGGGGGCAAACAACTGGACCAGGGTCCAAACAAGCCTACCAGACTGCCCACATAGCCTGCCACAAGAGAAGGATACATGCAGCCCTCATAGGGGGAACCCCTACAGCATATAGCTCAGATGACGAGTGGAGAATGTGCTGCTGGGACGTATAGGATGTCTCGTACAAAAGGCCACTTCTCCAATGTGGATAATGTAATCAAACTACCAGATACATAAAAATAAAAACAGCACGTTCGGCAAAATGAGGTGACAGAGGAATATGTTAAAAGGAAGGAACAAGATAAAACCCCAGAAGAAGAACTAAGTGAAGTGGAGCTGGGCAATCTAACTGAGAAGGAGTTCAGGATAGTGATCATAAAGATGATCAAAGAACTTGGGAGAAGAACGTATGCACAGAGCAAGAAGTTAGAAGTTTTTAACAGAGTTAGAAAATATTAAAGAACAATGAAACACAGATGAAGAATACAATAACTGAAATGAAAAATACACTTGAAGTGATCACCAGTAGACTAAATGGTACAGAGGAATGGATCAGTGAGCTAGAAGACAGAGTAATGGAAATCACTGATGCTGAACAGAAAAAAGAAAAAAGAATGAAAAGAATTGAGGACAGTTTATGACCTCTTTGACAATATCAGGACTTATTTATATAAATAACAGTAATCCAATAGCAATATTTTATAATAACCATAAATGGAGTAGAACCTTTAAAATTGTGAATCACTATGTTATACACCTGTAAATTGTATAATACTGTACATCAACTATATCTCAATAAAATTTAAAAAAGAAGGAATTACTGCCACTTGCAACAACATGGATGGATCTTGAGGCCATCGTGCTTAATGAAATAAGTCAGACAGAGAAAGACAAATGCTCTATGATCTTGCTTACGTATGGAATCTAAAAACCTGAACTCATCGGAATAGAGAATAGATTTGTGGTTGCCAGAGATGGGGGTGAGGAGTGGGGAAATTGATGAAGATGGTCAAAAGGTACAAACAAATATATGGTGTGTTTCATTCCAGTTTTTTAAAAAAATTATGTAGTCATTGTAGAAATAAAATTTTGAGATTTTTCATGAATTTCACATTTTAAAAATATATTTATTTTATTTATTTATTTTTGGCTGTGTTGGGTCTTTGTTGTTGTGCACAGGCTTTCTCTAGTTGTGGCAAGCAGGGGCTACTCTTTGTTGCGGTGCACGGGCTTCTCATTGAGGTGGCTTCTCATTGCTGAGCATGGTCTCTAGGGGCACAGGCTCAGTAGTTGTGGCTCACGGGCTCTAGAACGCAGGCTCAGTAGTTGTGGCACACGGACTTACTTGCTCCACGGCATGTGGGATCTTCCTGGACCAGGGCTCGAACCCATGTCCCCTGCATTGGCAGGTGGATTCTTAACTACTGCGCCACCAGGGAAGCCCCATGAATTTCACATTTTTAAGTAGTTGCAGATTTATAGAATAATTGCAAAAATCATACAAAGAATTCCTGTATAAACTTGTTATTCTTTACCTAGGTTCTTCAAGTGGTGACATTTCCCACACTTGTTAAAAATCATTCTCTCTTTCTTTTCTGAAACATTTGAGAGAAATTGCAGACATATTATGCCTCTTTACCTCTAAATACTTCAGTGTGCGTGTCCTAAAAACAATGAAATTTTCCTATGTAACCACAGTATAATTATCAAAACCAGGAAATTATCATTGATACTATTATCTAATATACAGATTTTATTCGAGTTTCCCAATCTTGAGTTATTTAAAACAACTTATTCTCATTTTGAAAACCCATCGCTGCTGAGATTATTTCTGAATTAAGCTGTGTTTTGGGACATTTAGATTGCTTTTCTTTTTTTTTTTTAGATGTCCGATAAACACTTTATTGAATAAAAAACATAAAATATGAGTATCATCTTTTCTGGAAACCTTGGGGATCCCAGCTCCCCCAAAACATTAAGCCTGTAATAAATGACTCTCTAATGGAGGGATTTAAGACACCATGATGGGAAAAGAGTTGTATTTCAGTGCCAGGAGGATTCCTGGCAGCTGCTATTTTTATTCCACTTAAGCCACCCTTGTTCACTGACCAGCTGCTGGCAAAGAAGAGCTACCTCAGTCCATTCTGTCCAGAACCCTTCAATTCCATACACGTTTATTGAGTGCCACCTACACGTAGACAATGCAGGGAAGGGTAAACTTTACATGGTTATCTCTGTTTGTAGGGTTAAATTCTTAGCCTGGCATTCAAGACCTTTTATAATTTGGGCACAATCTAAGCTCCTCCCCTGCCAGCTCTCCTTTTATTCCACATCCAGACACCGCCCACCACATCAAGCAATGGGACCCATTTTACAGATACGCTGTGCAGTTTCACACTTCCATGTTACCCCTTGCCACCTGTGGGCCACTTACTTAATCTTTAGTGCCTACTGCAAATGCCAGTTCATCAATTCCTCCATTCATCCATTTATTTGCTCATTTAATAAACATTTCCTAAGCAAGTCATGTGTTGAATGTTAGGGTCACTGAGAGGATCCAGAAAGGAACACTGTTCTGAAGATATTAGCAGTCTGGGAGGGGAGGAGGATGTGTCCACATAGATTGCATTGCACGGTACCAAGTGCTCAAAAGCCATGGGGTGGGGCCATAGATCCAGCCCATAGGGTCAGGGATGGCGTGTTGGACAAGACTTGGAGTTACTTTGGATGAAAGGACCTGCCAGAAGGCTTTCTCTGGCCACCCTGGCTGAAACAGTAGCCCACCTCACTTTCTCTTCCTTGCCAGCCTTTATCTTTATTTTTATTTTTTTACATATTTATTGGAGTATAATTGCTTTACAATGGTGTGTTAGTTTCTGCTTTATAACAAAGTGAATCAGTTATACACATACGTATGTTCCCATATCTCTTTCCTCTTGTGTCTCCATCCCTCCCACACTCCCTATCCCACTCCTCTAGGTGGTCAGAAAGCACCGAGCTGATCTCCCTGTGCTATGCGGCTGCTACCCACTAGCTATCTATTTTACGTTTGGTAGTGTATATATGTCCCTGCCACTCTCTCACTTTGTCACAGCTTACCCTTCCCCCTCCCCATATCCTCAACTCCATTCTATAGTAGGTCTGTGTCTTTATTCCAATCTTACCCCTAGTTTCTTCATCAACTTTTTTTTTCTTAGATTCCATATATATATGTGTTAGCATACGGTATTTGTCTTTCTCTTTCTGACTTACTTCACTCTGTGTCACAGACTCTAGGTCCATCCACCTCACTACAAATAAATCAATTTCATTTCTTTTTATGGCTGAGTAATATTCCATTGTATATATGTGCTACATTTTCTTTATCCACTCATTCGATGATGGACACTTAGGTTGATTCCATCTCCTGGCTATTGTAAATAGAGCTACAATGAATATTTTGGTACATGCCTCTTTTTGACTTATGGTTTTCTCAGGGTATATGCCCAGTAGTGGGATTGCTGGGTCATATGGTAGTTCTATTTGTAGTTTTTTAAGGAACCTCCATACTGTTCTCCATAGTGGCTGTACCAATTCACATTCCCACCAGCAGTACAAGAGTGTACCCTTTTCTCCACACACTCTCCAGCATTTATTGTTTCTAGATTTTGTTGATGATGGCCATTCTGACCAGTGTGAGATGATATTTCATTATAGTTTTGATTTGCATTTCCCTAATGATTAATGATGTTGAGCATTCTTTCATGTGTTTGTTGGAAATCTGTATATCTTCTTTGGGGAAATGTCTATTTAGGTCTTCTGCCCATTTCTGGATTGGGTTGTTTGTTTTTTTGTTATTGAGCTGCATGAGCTGCTTATAAATTTTGGAGATTAATCCTTTGTCAGTTTTGTCATTTGCAAAAATTTTCTCCCATTCTGAGGATTGTCTTTTGGTCTTGTTTATGGTTTCCTTTGCTGTGCAAAAGCTTTGAAGATTCATTAGGTCCCATTTGTTTATTTTTGTTTTTATTTCCATTTCTCTAAGAGGTGGGTCAAAAAGGATCTTGCTGTGATTTATGTCATAGAGTGTTCTGCCTATGTTTTCCACTAAGAGTATGATAGTTTCTGGCCTTACATTTAGGTTTTTAATCCATTTTGAGCTTATTTTTGTTTACGGTGTTAGGGAGTATTCTAATCTCATACTTTTACATGTACCTGTCCAGTTTTCCCAGCACCACTTATAGAAGAGGCTGTCCTTTCTCCACTGTACATTCCTGTCTCCTTTATCAAAGATAAGGTGGCCATATGTGCGTGTGTTTATCTCTGAGCTTTCTATCCTGTTCCATTGATCTATCTTTCTGTTCTTGTGCCAGTACCAAACTGTCTTGATTACTGTAGCTTTGTAATATAGTCTGAAGTCAGGGAGCCTGATTCCTCCAGCTCCGTTTTTCGTTCTCAAGATTGCTTTGGCTATTCGGGGTCTTTTGTGTTTCCATACAAATAGTGAAATTTTTTGTTCTAATTCTGTGAAAAATGCCAGTGGTAGTTTGATAGGGATTGCGTTGAATCTGTAGATTGCTTTGGGTAGTAGAGTCATTTTCACAATGTTGATTCTTCCAATCCAAGAACATGGTATATCTCTCCATCTATTTGTATCATCTTTAATTTCTTTCATCAGTGTCTTATAATTTTCTGCATACAGGTGTTTTGTCTCCTTAGGTAGGTTTATTCCTAGATATTTTATTCTTTTTGTTGCAATGGTAAATGGGAGTGTTTTCTTGATTTCACTTTCAGATTTTTCGTCATTAGTGTATAGGAATGCCAAAGATTTCTGTGCATTAATTTTATACCCTGCTACTTTACCAAATTCATTCATTAGCTCTAGTAGTTTTGTGGTAGCATCTTTAGGATTCTCTATGTATAGTATCATGTCATCTGCAAACAGTGACAGCTTTACTTCTTCTTTTCCGATTTGGATTCCTTTTATTTCCTTTTTTTCTCTAATTGCTGTGGCTAAAACTTCCAAAACTATGTTGAATAAGAGTGGTTAGTGTGGGCAACATTGTCTTGTTCCTGATCTTAGTGGAAATGCTTTCAGTTTTTCACCATTGAGGACGATGTTGGCTGTGGGTTTGTCATATATGGCTTTTATTATGTTGAGGAAAGTTCCCTCTATGCCTACTTTCCTGAGGGTTTTTATCATACATGGGTATTGAATATTGTTGAAACCTTTCTCTGCATCTATTGAGAGGACCATATGGTTTTTCTCCTTCAGTTTGTTAATATGGTGTATCAGGTTGATTGATTTGCGTATATTGAAGAATCCTTGCATTCCTGCAATAAACTCCGCTTGATCATGGTGTATGATGCATTTGATGTGCTGTTGGATTCTGTTTGCTAGTATTTTGTTGAGGATTTTTGCATCTATTTTCATCATTGATATTGGCCTATAGTTTTCTTTCTTTGTGACATCCTTGTCTGGTTTTGGTATCAGGGTGATGGTGGCCTCATAGAATGAATTTCGGAGTGTTACGCCTTCTGCTATATTTTGGAAGAGTTTGAGAAGTATAGGTGTTAACTCTTCTCTAAATTGTTGATAGAACTCACCTGTGAAGCCATCTGCTCCTGGACTTTTGTTTATTGGAAGATTTTTAGTCACGGTTTCAATTTTAGTGCTTGTGATTGGTCTGTTCATATTTTCTGTTTCTTCCTGATTCAGTCTTGGCAGGTTTTGCTTTCTAAGAATTTGTCCATTTCTTCCAGGTTGTCCATTTTAGTGGAATAGAGTTGCTTGTAGTAATCTCTCATGGTCTTTTGTATTTCTGCAGTGCCAGTTGTTACTTCTCCTTTTTCATTTCTAATTCTATTGATTTGAGTCTTCTCCCTTATTTTCTTGATGAGCCTGGCTAATGGTTTATCAATTTTGTTTAACTTCTCAAAGAACCAGCTCTTAGTTTTATTGATCTTTGCTATCGTTTCCTTCATTTCTTTTTCATTTATTTCTTATATGATTTTTATGATTTCTTTCCTTCTGCTACCTTTGGTTTTTTTTTTGTTCTTCTTTCTCTAATTGATTTAGGTGCAAGTTTAGGTTGTTTATTCGAGATGTTTCCTGTTTCTTAAGGTAGGATTGTATTGGTATAAACTTCCCTCATAGAACTGCTTTTCCTGCATCCCATAGGTTTTGGTTCATCATGTCTCCATTGTCATTTGTTTGTAGGTATTTTTTTATTTCCTCTTTCATGTCTTCAGTGATCACTTCATTATAAAGTAGTGTATTGATTAGCCTCCATGTGTTTGTATTTTTTACAGATCTTTTCCTGCAGTTGATGTCTAGTCTCATAGCGTTGTGGTCAGAAAAGTTACTTGATACAATTTCAATATTCTTAAATTTACCAAGCCTTGATTTGTGACCCATGATATGATCTATCCTGGAGCATGTTCCATGAGCACTTGAGAAAAATGTGTATTCTGTTTTTGGGTGGAATGTCCTATAAGTATCAATTAAGTCCATCTTGTTTAATGTATCATTTAAAGCTTGTGTTTCCTTATTTATTTTCATTTTGGATGATCTGTCCATTGGTGAAAGTGGGGTTTTAAAGTCCCCTACTATGAATGTGTTACTGTCGATTTGCCCTTTTATGGCTGTTAGTATTTTCCTTAGGTATTGAGGTGCTCCTATGTTGGGTGCATAAATATTTACAACTGTTATATCTTCTTCTTGGATCGATCCTTTGATCATTATGTAGTGTCCATCTTTTTCTGTTGTAATAGTCTTTATTTTAAAATCTATTTTGTCTGACATGAGAATCGCTATTTCAGCTTTCATTTGGTTTCCTTTTGCATGGAATATCTTTTTCTATCCCCTCACTTTCAATCTGTATGTGTCTCTAGGTCTGAAGTGGGTCTCTTGTAGATAGCATATATATGGGTCTTGTTTTTGTATCCATTCAGCCAGTCTGTGTGTTTTGGTGGAAGCATTTAATCCATTTACATTTAAGGTAATTATTGATATGTATGTTCCTATTCCCATTTTCTTAGTTGTTTTGTTTTTGTTATTGTAGGCCTATTCCTTCTCTTGTGTATCTTGCCTAGAGAAGTTCCCTTAGCATTTGTTGTAAAGCTGGTTTGGTAGTACTGTACTCTTTCAGCTTTTGCTTGTCTGTAAAGGTTTTAATTTCTCCATCAAATCTGAGTGAGATTCTTGCTGGGTAGCGTAATCTTGGTTGTAGGGTTTTCTCCTTCATCACTTAAAATATGTCCTGCCAGTCACTTTTGGCTTGTCAAGTTTCTGCTGGAAGATCAGCTGTTAATGTTATGGGGATTCCCTTGTTTGTTATTTGTTGTTTTTCCCTTGCTGCTTTTAATGTGTTTTGTTTGTATTTAATTTTTGACAGTTTGATTAATATGTGTCTTGGCATGTTTCTCCTTGGATTTATCCTGTAAGGGACTCTCTGTGTTTCTTGGATTTGATTAACTATTTCTTTTCCCATATTAGGGAAATTTTCAACTATAATCTCTGCAAATATTTCGTCAGTCCGTTTCTTTTTCTCTTCTTCTTCTGGGAGCCCTATAATTCAAATGTTGGTGCATTTAATGTTGTCCCAGAGGTCTCTGAGACGGTCCTCAGCTCTTTTCATTCTTTTTTCTTTATTCTGCTCTGCAGTAGTTATTTCCACTATTTTGTCTTCCAGTCCACTTATCCGGTCTTCTGCCTCAGTTATTCTGCTATTGATCCCATCTAGAGTATTTTTAATTTCATTTATTGTGTTGTTCATCATTGCTTGTTTTATCTTTAGTTCTTCTAGGTCCTTGTTAAATGTTTCTTGCATTTTCTCTCTTCTATATCCAAGATTTTGGATCATCTTTACTATCATTATTCTGGATTGTTTTTCAGGTAGACTGCCTATTTCCTCTTCATTTTTTAGGTCTGGTGGGTTTTTATCTTGCTCCTTCATCTGTTGTGTGTTTTTCTGTCTTCTCATTTTGTTTATCTTACTGTGTTTGGGGTCTCCTTTTTGCAGGCTGCAGGTTCTTAGTTTCCGTTGTTTTTGATGTCTGTTCCCAGTGGCTAAAGTTGGTTCAGTGACTTGTGTAGGCTTCCTGGTGGAGGGGACTAGTGCCTGTGTTCTGGTGGGTGAGATTGGATCTTGTGTTTCTGGTGGGCAGGTCCACGTCTGGTGGTGTGTTTTGTGGTGTCTGTGGACTTCATATGATTTTAGGCAGCCTCTCTGCAAATGGGTGGGGTTGTGTTCCTGTCTTTCTAGTTGTTTGGCATAGGTTGGCCTGTAGGTTGCTGGTTGTTGAGTGAAGCTGAGTGTTGGTGTTGAGATGGAGATCTCTGTGAGATTTTCGCCGTTTGATATTACGTGGATCTGGGAGGTCTCTTGTGGACCAGTGTCCTGAAGTTGGCTCTCCCACCCCAGAGGCACAGCGCTGACTCCTGGCTGCAGCACCAAGAGCCTTTAATCCACATGGCTCAGAATAAGATGAAGAAAAAGTAGAAAGAAAGAAAGACGGTAAAATAAAATGAAATAAGATAAAATAAACTAAAGTTATTAAAATAAAAAAAATTGTTAAGAAAAACACTTTTTCTTTAAGTTAAATAAAAAAAGCGGATGGACAGAACCCTTGGACAAATGGTGAAAGCAAATGGTGAAAGTAAAGCTGTACAGACCAAGTCTCACACAGAAGCATACACATACAGACTCAGAAAAAGAGGAAAATGGGAAAAAATAATAAATCTTGCTCTCAAAATCTACCCCTTCATTTTTGGATGATTCGTTGTCTATTCAGGTATTCCACAGATGCAGGGTACATTAAGTTGATTTGGAGATTTAATCCGCTCCTCCTGAGGTTGCTGGGAGAGATTTCCCTTTTTCTTCTTTGTTCTCACAGATTCCAGGGCTTAGCTTTTGATTTGGCCCTGCCTCTGCGTGTAGGTCTCCGGAGTGCGTCTGTTCTTGGCTCAGACAGGAGAGGGTTAAAAGAGCAGCTGATTCAGGGGCTGTGGCTCACTCAGGCCGGGGGGAGGGAGGGAAACAGATGCGGGGCAAGCCTGCAGCAGCAGAGGCCACCATGACGTTGCACCAGCCTGAGGCACACTGTGCGTTCTCCCGGGGAAGTTGTTCCCGGATCCCGGGACAGTGGCAGTGGCGGGCTGTACTGGCTCCTAGGAGGAGCGGTGTGGATATTGACCTGTGCTTGCACACAGGGTTCTTGGTGGCGGCAGCAGCAGCGTTAGCGTCTCCAGCCCGTCTTTGGGGTCTGTGCTGTTAGCCGTGTCTCGCGCCTGTCTCTGGAGCTCCATTAGGCATTGCTCTTAATCCCTCTCCTCACGCACCAGGAAATAAAGAGGGAAGAAAAAGTCTTTTGCCTCTTCGGCAGGTCCAGACTTTTCCCTGGACTCCCTCCTGGCTAGCCATGATGCACTAACCCCTTCAGGCTGTGTTCATGCCTCCAGTCCTGTCCCTGGGGTCTGACCTCCGAATTCGGAGCCTCAGCTCCCAGCCCCACCTGCCCCGGCGGGTGAGCAGAGAAGCCTCTCGAGCTGGTGAGTGTCAGTCGGCACTGATCCTCTGTGCGGGAATTTCTCCACTTTGCCCTCCGCACCCCTGTGGCTGTGCTTCCTCCGCAGCACCGAAGCTTCCCCTTCTGCCACTCGCAGTCTCCACCCGCGAAGGGGCTCCTACTGTATGGAAACCTTTCCTCCTTCACAGCTCCCTTCCACTCGTGCACGTCCCGTCCCTATTTTGTGTCTGTTTATACTTTTTTCTTTTGCCCTACCCAAGTACGTGGGGAGTTTCTTGCCTTTTGGGAGGTCTGAAGCCTTCTGCCAGCATTCAGTGGGTGTTCTGTAGGAGTTGTTCCACGTGTAGATGTATTTCTGGTGTATCTGTGTGGAGGAAGGTGATTTCCACATCTTACTCTTCTGCCATCTTCCCCAAGACCTGCTTTTCATTTTTCATTTTGCTATTATGAGTAATGCTGTGATCAATTTTTAATATATAGATTTATAATCTCCTTTCAAAATATTTACTTAAGATGAAAAGTGCCACTGAGTTTTATTTGGCCAAAGTATATAGACATTTTGGAGGTATTTGCTAAGCAGAACTTCACTGTCTTGAGAGGAAATTTGCCTAGTGGTTGGATGCAGGAGTGTTGTAGTGTAATATACCAGGGTTACAGTCCCGGCTGTACCACTTACTAGCTCTGGGGCCCATGTCAAATGTTTCCCTTTTCTGAGCCCTACTTTCTAAATATTGATATATATATTTCAGGAATGAACGTCATAGGTTATGATAATTCATGACACCAGCGTTGTTTTGAGTGTATATGTATTTTCCTGCAGTCTTGTAAGCATTGGATTTCCTTATTAAAGGCAAACTGGACCTGTCACTCCCATCAGGAAACTTGTACAAGCCTCTTAGGTAGCCTCATCCACCAGAGGGTGGACAGCAGAAGTAAGAAGAACTACAATCCTGAAGCCTATGGAGCAAAAATCACATTCACAGAAAGACAGACAAGATGAAAAGGCAGAGGGCTATGTACCAGATGAAGGAATAAGATAAAACCCCAGAAAAACAACAAAATGAAGTGGAGATAGTAAACTGTCCAGAAAAAGAATTCCAAATAATGATAGTGAAGATGATCCAGGACCTCGGAAAAAGAATGGAGGCAAAGATTGAGAAGATGCAAGAAATATTTAACAAAGATCTATAAGAATTAAAGAATAAACAAAAAGAGATGAACAATACAATAACTGAAATGGAAAATACAGTAGAAGGAATCAACAGCAGAATAACTGAGGCAGAAGAACGGATAAGTGAACTGGAAGACAGAATGGTGGAATTCACTGCTGTGGAACAGAATAAAGAAAAAAGAATGCAAAGACATGAAGACAGCCTAAGAGATCTCTGGGACAACATTAAATGCAACAACATTTGCAGTATAGGGGTCCCAGAAGGAGAAGAGAGAGAGAAAGGACCTGAGAAAATATTTGAAGAGATTATAGTCAAAAAATTTCCCTAACGTGGGAAAGGAAATAGGCACCCAAGTCCAGGAAGCCCAGAGCATCCCATACATGATAAACCCAAGGAGAAACACGCCGAGACACATAGTAATCAGATTGGTAAAAATTAAAGACAAAGAAAAGTTACTGAAAACAGCAAGGGAAAAAGGACAAATAACATACAAGGGAATTCCCATAAGGTTACAGATGATTTCTGAGCAGAAACTCTACAAGACAGAAGGGAGTGCCATGATATACTTAAAGTGGTGACAGGAAGAAACTACAACGAAGATTACTCTACCCAACAAGGATGTCACTCAGATTCAATGGAGAAATCAAAAACTTTACAGACAAGCAAAAGCTAAGAGAATTCAGCACCAACAAATCAGCTCTACAACAAATGCTAAAGGAACTTCTCTAAGTGGGAAACACAAGAGAAGAAAAGGACCTACAAAAACAAACCCAAAGCAATTGGGAAGATACCTATTGATAATTAACTTAAACATGAATGGATTAAATGTCCAACCAAAAGACACAGGATTGCTGAATGGATACAAAAACAAGACCAATATATATGCTACAAGTGACCCACTTCACACCTAGGGACACATTCAGACTGAAAGTGAGGGGATGGAAAAAGAAATACCATGCAAATGGAAATCAAAAGAAAGCTGGAGTAGCAATATTCGTATCAGATAAAATAGACTTTAAAATAAAGAATGTTACAAGAGATGAAGAAGGACACTATATAATGATCAAGGGATCAATCCAAGAGGAAGATATGTATTATAAATATATATGCACCCAATATATGAGTACCTCAATATATAAGGCAAGTGCTAACAGCTCTAAAAGAGGAAATGAACAGTAACACAATAATAGTGGGGGACTTTAACACCTCACGTACACCAATGGACAGATCATCGAAACAGAAAATTAATAAGGAAACACAAGCTTTAAATGACACAACAGACCAGATAGATTTAATTGATATTTATAGGACATTCCATCCAGAAACAGCAGATTACACTTTCTTCTCAAGTGTGCAGGGAACGTTCTCCAGGATATATCACGTCTTGGGTCGCAAATCAAGCCTCAGTAAATTTAAGAAAATTGAAATCATATCAAGCATCTTTTCTATCCACAACACTATGAGATTAGAAATGAATTACAGGGGAAAAAACGTAAAAAACACAAACACATGGAGGCTAAACAATACGTTACTAAATAACCAAGTGATCACTGAAGAAATCAAAGAGGAAATCAAAAAATACCTAGGGACAAATGACAATGAAAATACGATGATCCAAAACCTATGGGATGCAGCAAAAGCAGTTCTAAGAGGGAAGTTTATAGCTATACAAGCCTACCTCAAGAAGCAAGACGAATCTCAAGTAAACAATCTAACCTTACACCTAAAGGAACTAGAGAAAGAAGAACAAACAAAACCCAAAGTTAGCAGAAGGAAAGAAATCATAAAGATCAGAGGAGAAATAAATGAAATAGAAACAAAGTAAACAAGAGCAAAGATCAATAAAACTAAAAGCTGGTTCTTTGTGAAGATAAACAAAACTGATAAACCATTAGCCAGACTCATCAAAAAAAAGAGGGAAAGGACTCAAATTAATAAAATTAGAAATGAAAAAGGAGAAGTTACAACAGACACCACAGAAATACAAAGCATCCTGAGACTACTATAAGCACCTCTATGCCAATAAAATGGACAACCTGGAAGAAATGGACAAATTCTTAGAAAGGTATAACCTTCCAAGACTGAACCAGGAAGAAACAGAAAATATGAACGGACCAATATCAAGTAATGAAATTGAAGCTGTGATTAAAAATCTTCCAACAAACAAAAGTCCAACACCAGATTGCTTCACAGGTGAATTCTATCAAACATTTAGAGAAGAGCTAACACCCATTCTTCTCAAAATCTTCCAGAAAATTGCATAGGAAGGAATACTCCCAAACTCATTCTATGAGGCCACCATCACCCTGATACCAAAACCAGACAAAGATACAACAAAAAAAGAAAATTACAGATCAATATCACTGATGAATATAGATGCAAAAATCCTCAACAAAATACTAGCGAACAGAATCCAACAATACATTAAAAGAATCATACACCAATCAAACACCCCGGTTTATCCCAGGGATGCAAGGATTCTTCAATATATGCAAATCAATCAATGTGATAAACCGTACTAAATAATTGAAGGAGAAAAATCATATTATCATCTCAATAGAAGCAGGAAAAGCTTTTGACAAAATGCGACACCCATTTATGATAAAGACTCTCCAGAAAGTGGGCATAGAGGGAACATACCTCAACATAATAAAGGCCATATATGACAAACCCACAGCAAACATCAGTCTCAATGGTGAAAATTGGAAAGCATTTCCTCTAAGATCAGGAATAAGACAAGGATGTCCACTCTCGCCACTATTATTCCACATAGTTTTGGAAGTCCTAGCCAAGGCAATCAGAGAAGAAAAAAATGAAAGGAATACAAATTGGAAAAGAAGAAGTAAAACTGTCACTGTTTGCAGATGACATGATACTATACATAGAGAATCCTAAAGATGCCACCAGGAAACTACTAGAGCTAATCAATGAATTTGGTAAAGTAGCAGGATACAAAATTAATGCACAGAAATCTCTTGAATTCCTGTACACTAATGGTGAAAAATATGAAAGAGAAATTAAGGAAGCACTCTCATTTACCACTGCAACAAAAAGAATAAAATACCTAGGAATAAACCTACCTAGGGAGACAAAAGACCTGTATGCAGAAAACTATACGACACTGAGGAAATAAATTAAAGATGATACCAACAGATGGCGAGATATACCATGGTCTTGGATTGGAACAGTCAATATTGTGAAAATGACTATAGTACCCAAAGGAATCTACAGATTCAATGCAACCCCTATCAAATTAGCAATGGCAATTTTTTACAGAATTAGAACAAAAAATCTTAAAATTTGTATGGAGACACAAAAGACCCCAAATAGCCAATGCAGTCTTGAGGGAAAAAAATGGAGCAGGAGGAATCAGACACCCTGACTTCAGACTATACTGCAAAGCTACAGTAATCAAGACAATATGGTACTGGTACAAAAACAGAAATATAGATCAATGGAACAGGATAGAAAGCCCAGAGATAAACCCAAGCACATATGGGCAACTAATCTATGACAAAGGAATCAAGGATATACAATTGAGAAAAGACAGTCTCTTCAATAAGTGGTGCTGGGAAAACTGGACAGCTACATGTAAAAGAATGAATGAGAACACTCCCTAACACCATACACAAAAATAAACTCAAAATAAATTAGAGACATAACTGTAAGACTGGACACTATAAAACTCTTAGAGGAAAACATAGGAAGAACACTCTATGACATAAATCACAGCAAGATCTTTTTTGAGCCACCTCCTAGAGTAATGGAAATAAAAACAAAAATAAACAAATGGGACCTAATGAAATTTAAAAGCTAAAAAAACAAAATAAATAAATCAATAAAAGACAAACTGCTATTTCAGTGTGTTCTTAAGTAATCTATATTTTATGTGCTTATTATTTCATTTTTTGAGAGAATATATATTTATTATTTTAAGTCACTGAAACAATATTGCTATTATGCAGCGATAGATTACCAGCAGAGGAAGCGTATGTTCAACCTTAGTAGAAAACACCAAAGATTTTTTCCAAATTTACCCACACACCACCAGTGTATAAAAGTTTTAATTGTTCCACATCCTTGGCAATATTTGGAACTGACAGTCTTTTCATGTATAGCTCTACAGGTAGGTGTGTAATGGTATTGCATTGTGGTTTAATTTGCATTTCCCTGATGATTAATGAAGTTCATTAGATGACTAGTAAACTTTCTTATGTTTATTGGACTTTTGGACTTTTGGATATCTTATTTTTGGCTTTGGTGGAATCTTTTGTTTAGTTTTCTATTAATTTCTTGATTTTTAGGAGTTTCTTATGTGTCTCGGATATGGTCCTTTCCGTGGTTAAAAATACCTTCTCCTTATTTATAGGACTTGCCTTCTTGCTCTTTTTTTTTTTTTTACATCTTTACTGGAGTATAATTGCTTTACAATGGTGTGTTAGTTTCTGCTTTACAACAAAATGAATCAGTTACATATATACATATGTTCCCATATCTCTTCCTTCTTCCGTCTCCCTCCCTCCCACCCTCCCTATATCATCCCTCCAGGTGGTCACAAAGCACTGAGCTGATCTCCCTGTGCTATGTGGCTGCTTCACAGTAATTTACTACCTTACGTTTGGTACTGTATATATGTCCATGCCTCTCTCTCGCTTTGTCACAGCTTACCCTTCCCCCTCCCCATATCCTCAAGTCCATTCTCTAGTAGGTCTGTGTCTTTATAACTGTCTTACACCTAGGTTATTCATGACATTTTTTTTCTTAAATTCCATATATATATGTTAGCATACGGTATTTGTCTTTCTCTTTCTGAGTTACTTCACTCTTCATGACACAATCTAGGTCTATCCACCTCATTACAAATAGCTCAATTTCGTTTCTTTTTATGGCTGAGTAATATTCCATTGTATATATGCGCCACATCTACTTTATCCATTCATCTGATGATGGACACTTAGGTTGTTTCCATCTCAGGGCTATTGTAAATAGAGCTGCAATGAATATTTGGTACATGACACTTTTTGAATTTTGCTTTTCTCAGGGTATATGCCCAGTAGTGGGATTGCTGGGTCTTATGGTAGTTCTATTTGTAGTTTTTTAAGGAATTTCCATACTGTTCTCCATAGTGGCTGTATCAATTTACAATCCCACCAAGAGTGCAAGAGGGTTCCCTTTTCTCCACACCCTCTCCAGGATTTACTGTTTCTAGATTTTTTGATGATTACCATTCTGACTGGTGTGAGATGATATCTCATTGTAGTTTTGATTTGCATTTCTCTAATGGTTAGTGATGTTGAGCATTCTTTCATGTGTTTGTTGGCAATCTGTATATCTTCTTTGGAGAAATGTCTGTTTAGGTGTTCTGCCCATTTTTGGATTGGGTTGTTTGTTTTTTTGTTATTGAGCTGCATGAGCTGCTTATAAATTTTGGAGATTAATCCTTTGTCAGTTGCTTCATTTGGAAATATTTTCTCCCATTCTGAGGGTTGTCTTTTGGTCTTGTTTATGGTTTCCTTTGCTGTGCAGAAGCTTTGAAGTTTCATTAGGTCCCATTTGTTTACTTTTGTTTTTATTTCCATTTCTCTAGCAGGTGGGTCAAAGAGGATCTTGCTGTGATTTATGTCATAGAGTGTCCTGCCTATGTTTTCCTCTAAGAATTTCATAGTTTCTGGCCTTACATTTAGGTCTTTAATCCATTTTGAGCTTATTTTTGTGTATGGTGTTAGGGAGTGTTCTACTGTTAAGGAGTGATCTAATTCATACTTTTACATGTACCGGTCCAGTTTTCCCAGCAGCACTTATTGAGGAGGCTGTCCTTTCTCCACTGTATATTCCTGCCTCCTTTATCAAAGATAAGGTGACCATATGTGCATGGGTTTGTCTCTGGGCTTTCTATCCCGTTCCATTGAGCTATCCTTCTGTTTTTGTGCCAGTACCATACTGTCTCGATTAGTATACCTGTGTAGTATAGTCTGATGTCAGGGAGCCTGATTCCTCCACCTCTATTTTTCGTTCACAAGTTTGCTTTGGCTATTTTGGGTCTTTTGTGTTTCCATACAAATTGTGAAATTTTTTGTTCTAGTTCTGTGAAAAATGCCACTGGTAGTTTGATAGGGATTGCACTGAATCTGTAGATTGCTTTGGGTACTAGAGTCATTTTCACAATGTTGATTCTTCCAATCCAAGAACATGGTATATCTCTCCATCTATTTGTATCATCTTTAATTTCTTTCATCAGTGTCTTATAATTTTCTGCATACAGGTCTTTTGTCTCCTTAGGTAGGTTTATTCCTAGATATTTTATTCTTTTTTTTACAATGGTAAATAGGAGTGTTTTCTTGATTTCACTTTCAGATTTTTCATCACTAGTGTATAGGAATGCCAGAGATTTCTGTGCATTAATTTTGTATCCTGCTACTTTACCAAATTCATTGATTAGCTCTAGTAGTTTTCTGGTAGCATCTTTAGGATTCTCTATGTATAGTATCATGTCATGTGCAAACAGTGACAGCTTTACTTCTTCTTTTCCGATTTGGATTCCTTTTATTTCCTTTTCTTCTCTGATTACTGTGGCTAAAACTTCCAAAACTATGTTGAAGACGAGTGGTGAGAGTGGGCAACCCTGTGTTCTTCCAAATCTTTGTGGAAGTGCTTTCAGTTCTTTACCATTGAGGACGATGTTGGCTGTGGGATTGTCATATATGGCATTTATTATGTTGAGGAAAGTTCCCTTTATGCCTACTTTCTGCAGGTTTTTTTTTTATCATAAATGGATGTTGAATTTTGTCGAAAGCTTTCTCTGAATCTATTGAGATGATCATATGGTTTTTCTCCTTCAATTTGTTAATGTGGTGTATCATGTTGATTGATTTGCATATATTGAAGAATCTTTGCATTCCTGGAATAAAACTCACCTGATCATGGTGTATGATCTGTTTAATGTGCTGTTGGATTCTGTTTGTTAGTATTTTGTTGAGGATTTTTGCATCTATGTTCATCAGTGATATCGGCCTGTAGTTTTCTTTCTATGTGACATCCTTGTCTGGTTTTGGTATTGGGGATGGTGGCCTCATAGAATGAGTTTGTGAGTGTTCTTCCCTCTGCTATATTTTGGAAGAGTTTTAGAAGGATAGGTGTTAGCTCTTCTCTAAATGTTTGATAAAATTCGCCTGCGAAGCCATCTGGTCCTGGGCCTTTGTTTGTTGGAAGATTTTTAATCACAGTTTCAATTTCAGTGCTTGTGATTGATCTGTTCATAGTTTCTATTTCTTCCTGATTCAGTCTTGGCAGGTTGTGCATTTTTAAGAATTTGTCCATTTCTTCCTTGTTGTCCATTTTAGTGGCATAGATTTGCTTGTAGTAATCTCTCAGGATCTTTTGTATTTTTGCAGTGTCAGTTGTTACTTCTCCTTTTTCATTTCTAATTCTATTGATTTGAGTCTTCTCCCTTTTTTTCTTGATGAGTCTGGCTAATGGTTTATCAATTTTATCTTCTCAAAGAACCAGCTTTTAGTTTTATTGATCTGTGCTATTGTTTCCTTCAATTCTTTTTCATTTTGTTCTTTACTGATTTTAATGATTTCTTTCCTTCTGCTAACCTTGGATTTTTTTTGTTCTTCTTTCTCTAATTGCTTTAGGTGCAAGGATAGGTTGTTTATTCGAGATATTTCCTGTTTCTTAAGGTAGGATTGTATTGCTATAAACTTCCCTCTTAGAACTGCTTTTGCTGCATCCTATAGATTTTTGGTCGTTGTGTCTCCATTGTCATTTGTTTCTAGGTATTTTTTTATTTCCTCTTGGATTTCTGCAGTGATCACTTCGTAATTAAGTAGTGTATTGTTTCTCCTCCATGTGTTTGTATTTTTTACAGATCTTTTCCTGTAATTGATATGTAGTCTCATAGTGTTGTGGTCGGAAAAGATACTTGATACAATTTCAATTTTCTTAAATTTACCAAGGCTTGATTTGTGACCCAAGATATGATGTATCCTAGAGAATGTTCTATGAGCACTAGAGGTAAATGTGTATGCTGTTGTTTTCGGATGGAATGTCCGATAAATATCAATTAAGTCCATCTTGTTTCATGTATCATTTAAAGCTTGTGTTTCCTTATTTATTTTCATTTTGGATGATCTGTCCATTGGTGAAAGTGAGGTATTAAAGTCCCCTACTATGAATGTGTTACTGTCTATTTCCCCTATTATGGCTGTTAGTATTTGCACCTAAAATATGCACCTATATTAGGTGCATAAATATTGTTATATCTTTCATTTGGATCGATCCCTTGATCATTATGTAGTGTCCTTCTTTGTCTGTTGTAATAGTTTTTATTGTAAAGTCTAATTTGTCTGATATGAGAATTGCTACTCCAGCTTTCTGTTGGTTTCCATTTGCATGAAATATCTTTTTCCTTCCCCTTACTTTCAGTCTGTATGTGTCTCTACGTCTGAAGTGGGATTCTTGTAGACGGCAAATATATGGGTCTTGTTTTTGTATCCATTCAGCCAATCTGTGTGTTTTGGTGGGAGCATTTAGTCCATTTACATTTAAGGTAATTATCGATATGTATGTTCCTATTCACATTTTCTTAATTGTTTTGCTTTCGTTATTGTAGGTCTTTTCCTTCTCTTGTGTTTCTTGCCTAGAGAAGTTCCTTTAGCATTTGTTGTAGAGCTGCTTTCATGGTGCTGAACTCTGTCAGCTTTTGCTTGTTTGTAAAGGTTTTATTTTCTACATCAAATCTGAATGTGATCCTTGCTGTGTAGAGTAATCTCGGTTGCAGGTTTTTCTCCTTCATCACTTTAAATATGTCCTGCCACTCCCTTCTGACTTGCAGAGTTTCTGCTGAAAGATCAGCTGTTAGCCTTATGGAGATTCCCTTGTGTGTTATTTTTCCCTGGCTGTTTTTAATATGTTTTCTTCGTATTTAATTTTTGACAGTTTGACTAGTATGTGTCTTTGCATATTTCTCCTTGGATTTATCCTGTATGAGACTCTCTCTGCTTCCTCTATTTGATTAACTATTTCTTTTCCCATATTAGGGAAGTTTTCAACTATAATATCTTCAAATATTTTCTCAGTCCCTTTCGTTTTCTCTTCTTCTTCTGGGAGCCCTATAATTCGAATGTTGGTGCGTTTAGTGTTGTCCCAGAGGTCTCTGAGACTGTCCTCAGTTGTTTTCATTCTTTTTTCTTTATTCTTCTCTGCAGTAGTTATTTCCACTATTTTATCTTCCAGGTCACTTATCCGTTCTTCTGCCTCAGTTATTCTGTGATTGATCCCATCTAGAATATTTTTAATTTCATTTATTGTGTTGTTCATCGTTGTTTGTTTCATCTGTAGTTCTTCTAGGTCCTTGTTAAATATTTCTTGTATTTTGTCTATTCTATTTCCAAGATTTTGGATCATCTTTCCTATCATTATTCTGAATTCTTTTTCAGGTAGACTCCCTATTTCCTCTTCATTTGTTACGTCTGGTGGGTTTTTATGTTGCTCCTTTATCTGCTGTGTGTTTTTCTGTCTTTTCATTTTGCTTATCTTACTGTGTTTGTTGTCTCCTTTTTGCAGGCTGTAGGTTCGTAGTTCCGGTTGTTTTTGGTGTCTGTCCCCAGTGGCTAAGGTTGTTTCAGTGGGCTGTGTAGGCTTCCTGGTGGAGGGGACTAGTGCCTGTGTTGTGGTGGATGAGGCTGGATCTTGTCTTACTGGTGGGCAGGTCCATGTCTGGTGGTGTGTTTTGGGGTGTTTGTGGACTTATTATGATTTTAGGCCGCCTCTCTGCTAATGGGTGGGTTTGTGTTCCTGTCTTGCTCGTTGTTTGTCATAGGATGTCCAGCAGTGTAGCTTGCTGGTCATTGAGTGAAGCTGGGTTCTGGTGTTGAGACAGAGATCTCTGGGACATTTTAGCTGTTTGATATTATGTGGAGCTGGGAGGTCTCTTGTGGCCCAGTACTGAAGTTGGCTCTCCCACCTCAGAGGCACAGCACTGACTCCTGGCTGCAGCACCAAGGGCCTTTCATCCTACGGCTCAGAAGAAAAGGGAGAAAAAGTAGGAAGAATGAATTAGTAGAAGTAGAAACAAAGAAAGAAAGAAAGGAAGAAAGGAAGAAAGGAAGAAAGAACAAAAGAAATGAGGGAGGGAGGGAGGGAGGAAGGAAGGAGGGAAGGATGGAAGGAAGGAAAAAATAAAGATAAAGTGAAATAAAATAAAATAAGTTAAAATATAAAAAGTGATTAAAACAAAAAAAATAATTATTAAGAGAAAAAAAAGGACGGATAGAAACTTAGGACAAATGGTGGAAGCAAAGTTATACAGACAAAATCTAACACAGAAGCATACACATATGCACTCACAAAAAGAGGAAAAGGGGAAAAAATATAAATCTTGCTCTCAAAGTCCACCTCCTTAATTTGGAATGGTTCGTTGTCTATTCATGTATTCCACAGATGCAGGGTACATCAAGTTGATTGTGGAGCTTTAATCCGCTGCTTCTGAGGCTGCTGGGAGAGATTTCCCTTTCTCTTCTTTGTTCTCACAGCTCCCAGGGGCTCAGCTTTGGATTTGGCCCCGCCTCTGCGTAGGTCGCCGGAGGGCGTCTGTCTTCACTCAGACAGGATGGGGTTAAAGGAGCAGCTGCTTCGGGGAATATGGCTCACTCAGACCTGGGGGAGGGAGGGGTACAGACTGTGGGGCGAGCCTACGGCGGCAGAGGCTCACGTTACGTTGCGCTAGCCTGAGGCCGGCCGTGCATTCCCCCCGGGGAATTTGTCCCTGGATCACGGGACCCTGGCAGTGGCGGGCTGCACAGGCTCCCCAGAAGGGGGGTGTGGATTGTGACCTGTGCTCGCACACAGGCTTTTTGGTGGCGGCAGTAGCAACCTTAGCGCCTCATGCCCATCTCTGTGGTCCATGTTTTTAGCCATGGCTCACGCCCGTCTCTGGAACTCCTTCAACCAGCGCTGTTCATCCCCTCTCCTGACGCACCAGGCAACAAAGAGGAAGAAAAAGTCTCTTGCCTCTTGGGCAGGTCCAGACTTTTCCCCAGACTCCTTCCCGGCTAGCCGTGGTGCACTAACCCCCTGCAGGCTGTGTTCACACCGCCAACCCCAGTCCTCTCCCTGCTCTTTGACCAAAGCCTGAGCCTCAGCTCCCAGCCTCGCCCACCCCGGCGGGTGAGCAGACAAGCCTCTCGGGCTGGTGAGTGCTGTTCGGCACCGATCCCCTGTGTGGGAATCTCTCTGCTTTGCCCTCCGCACCCCTGTTGCTGTGCTCTCCTCCGCGGCTCCAAAGCTTCCCCCCTCTGCCACCCGCAGTCTCCACCCTCGAAGGGGCTTCCTAGTGTGTGGAAACCTTTCCTCCTTCACAGCTCCCTCCCACTGGTGCCAGGTCCCAGCCCTATCCTTTTGTCTGTGTTTATTCTTTTTCTTTTGCCCTACCCAGGTACGTGGGAACTTTCTTGCGTTTTGGGAGGTCTGAGGTCTTCTGCCAGCGTTCAGTAGGTGTTCTGTCAGGTTGTTCCATGTGTTGATATATTTCTGGTGTATCTGTGGGGAGGAAGGTGATCTCTGTGTCTTACCCTTCCTCCATCTTCCCCTCGTCTCTTCTTATTATTTCTTATGTAAATTGTTCATACACTTTGCTTGCAGCTTTTTTAAAGTGTGCAGCTGAGGAAATAGCCATTGTTTGGTCAGGAAAAGGGGCTGGATTTTCATAGAAGTTTTGTCTTTCCATTCTTAGAATGATTTTTAAACAGGTGCAGTGTCACATATATTAGGCTACAAATTTTACCTTTCTGTAATTAAGGTTAATCTGGCCACAGCTTTGGAGAGTTGTCACATTCCTATGCTCTTGCCTCGACTTTCTCCTCAATGATGACCTGGCTATATCAGTGCTTTTTAAGCTTGAAGGCGTATACTAAACACCTGAGAACTGTTAAAATGAAGACTGATTTAATAGGTCTGGGGACCACATGTTGAGTGAGGATATAGATCTCTCTTCAAGGTGAAAAGGTGAGAAAGATCAACAGCTATGATAGGTTAAGGGTTAAGGGTTCTTTTTTTTAGGATGAGAAATATTAAGTATGTTTATTGGCCTGAAGAGGTGATAACTATTCTGTTGGTCCTTGAGTTACAAGAGCTAAATGATGTGGCAAATAGTGCTTCTCTATATACAAAACACTTCCATATCCATTGTCTGAGTCAATGTTTCATAACCTTTTCTTCATTATTATCCCCCTAAGGAGCCATGAATTTGTTTTAATATTGCAGCTTTATTGAGATAAATTCACATAGCATACAATTCACCTGTTTAAAGCGCACAATTCAGTGGTTTATAGTGTATCTAGATTTGTGCAACTATCACCACAATCAATTTTAGAACATTTTTGTCTCCCCGAACAGAAACTTCATACTCATTAGCAGTCCCTCTCTTTCTCTTCAACCCCCACAACCCTAGACCACCACTAATTTATTTTCTATCTCTATGGATTTGCATATTCTGGATATTTCATATAAATGTAATCAAACATTATGTAGTCTTTGTAATTACCTTAGTTTTTTTACTCCAACTTTAAAACATTTTTATATATTTACATTCATTTATTTCAACAAAATTTATTGTGGAAAAATTCAGACATATTCAAGTAGAGTTCACATATAGTGAACCCAATGTGCCCATCATCCATGTTCCATAAGTATCAACTCATGGCCACTTTTGTTTGTTGTACACTCAATTTTCCTTTCCCAACTGGATTATTTTGAAGCAAGTTTTAAGACAACATATTATATTTTAGTATTTACCTCACAAAATGAGAATTTTAAAAAACATAACAACAATCACATATCACACCTAAAATAATTAAAATATTTCTTTAATATCATCAAATAAAGATTAAATATCCACATTTCCTGATTGTCTTCTAAATTGTTTTTTTATAGTTAGCCTATCAAGACTCAAACAAGGCCCATCCATTGCACTGAGTGGGTATGTCTCTTAATTATGTTTTTAAAATTTCCCTTTTTCTTCACTTACAGTTTACTTGTTGAAGAAATTGCTTGTTTGACCTCTAGCCTTTCTCATAGTATGATTCCATGGACTTTACTGATTCCATCACCATGCTGTTATTTAACATATTCCTCTAGGAATTCCTGTAGGCTTGCAGTTAGATCTAGATGTTTGATCAGATTTAGGTTCATTTTTTGTGTGTATTGTGTTTTCTATTGCCTTACATCAGGAGGTACATAATACTTGGTTGCCCTTTGGTGTGTGTGTAATTTTGAGGTTGTGTGTACAGAGGTTTTTCAGCTTGATACTTCCATTGTAAAATTTATTATCAGCTTGTCCCTCACCTAATGGTTTTAGCAGCTATTGCCTAGATCTGTTGTTTAATAATGGTTTGAAAAATGGTGATATTTTAATTGTCAGTCCCTCAATTTTCTTAGTTGGAATTTTTCTATAAAGAATAACTTGTTCTCATCACTATTTGGTTATCTTGAAATATATTTGTATTGAAAAGGCAGAAAAAGTGCTTGATTTTTTTCCCCTTTATTTACCAATTTTCAGATAATGACTTGATTCTCTAACATCCTGCATAGGTGACCAATTAGGAGGATGGGCATTATAGAACTCATTATAAAACTCACGGATTTTCCTATTTGACGAGTTTCAATTCATTGAAATTATTATACTTTATAATGTTCACATTGCCCTGCCTTTGGTTAGTGGGAACCCATTCAAGTTATTTCAAGTTTGTTTTATAGAAGAACCAAATCTCAAAAAGTTGTAATTTAGTTAAAGAACTCTTTGGTGTACTTTGCCCTATCCTCCATTTTTAAATCTGAAAGTCTTTTGCACTTTTCCACCTTTAGGCCTTTGTTCACACTATTTTATCTATTAAAATCCAAGGCCTAATGAATGAGGTAATTATTGAATTTGGGGAAGTGAGGGCACATGGGGGTTTGTCATTCTATTCTATTCACCGTTTAATAGCTTTATTGATATATGTCACATACTATAAAACTCACCCATTAAGTGTGTGTGATTCATTGGTTTTTAGTATATTCCTGAGTGTATAACCAACTTTACAACATTTTCATCACCCCAAAAAGAAACCCCATACCATTTAGCATTCATCCCATGGCTCTAACCATAGGTAACCACTAAGCTTAATTTCTATCTCTAGATATTGGCCTATTCTGTATATTTCATATAAGTAGAATTATAAAATAAGTGACCTTTTGCCACTGAGTTCTTTCCTTTAGCCTAATGTTTTCAAGGTGCATCCATGCTTTAGCATGTATCAGTACTTCATTTCTTTATATTGGTGAGTAATATTCCATAGCATGGATATACCACATTTTATTTATTCATTAGTTGATGGACATTTGAGGTGTTTCCACGTTTTACCTGTTATGGACAATGCTCCTATGAACATTCATGTACAAGTTTTTGAGTGACATACATTTTCATTTCTCAGATACATATTTATATATACCTAACAGTAGAATTTTTGAGTCATATGGTAACACTATGTTTAACATTTTAAGGAACCGCTAGGCTGTTTTCCAAAGTGGCTGCATCATGTTATACTCCTACCAACAGCATATGAAGGTTCCAGTTTCTCCACCAATGCATCCCCACCAATGCATGTTATTATCTGTCTTTTTACTATAGCCATACTAGTGGGTGTGAAGTGGTATCTCATTATGGTTCTGATTTACATTTCCCCATTGGTTTTTGATGTGAAGCATGTTTTCATTTTTTTATTGGTCATTTTAACATATTCTTTGGAGAAACGTTTATTCAGATCCTTTGTTCATTTGTAAATTATTTTCCTTTTTATTACAGAGTTAGATAAAAGTTCCCTATCAGATACAGGATTTGCAAATAAATATTCTTTTCCATCATGTAGGTTGTGTTTTTACCTTTTTTGATGGTGAGCTTTGAAGCACAAAGGTTTTTAATGATTTCAGCTTATCTACTTTTTCTTTTTTTGCTTGTGCTTTGAGTGTCATATCTAAGAATTCATTGCCTAATCCAAGGACATGAAGATTTATGCATATGTTTTCTTTTAAGAGATTTGTAGTTTTACATCTTGCATTTGGGTCTGTGATCCATTTTGACTTAACTTTTGTGTATGCTGTGAAGTGGGGGGTCCAACTTCATATTTTTGCAGGTGATATCCATTTGTGCCAGTAGTATTTGTTGAAGAGACTATTTTTTTCTGCATTGTGTTGTCTTGAGACCTTTGTTGAAAATCAGTTGACCACAAATGTGAGGGTTTACTTCTGGACTCTCAATTCTATTTTATTCATGTTTATGTCTGTCTTTATGGCAAGACCACACAGTCTTGATTGCTGTAGCTTTGTATTAAGGTTTTAAACCTAGTATGTGAATCCCCAAACTCTGTTTTCCATTTTCAAGATTGTTTTGAATACTCTTGGTTTCTTGAATTTCCATATGAATTTTTGGATCAGCTTGTCAATTTCTGTAGGAAAGGAAATTTTGGTAGAGATTGCAATGAATCTGTAGAACAATGTAAATATTTCCATCTTAACAATATTGTTTTCTGAACATAAACATGGACTGTCTTTCTACTTTAGTTCCTCTTTAATTTCTTTCAACAATGTTTTGTAGTTTCCAGTGTATAAATTGCACGTTAATTTGTTAAATTTAGTTCTAAGTATTGTTTTTGAGGTTATTTGTGATATTGTGATTTATAAGGAATATATAATTAGTTGGTCATTCAGATAACCAAAATATATTTATCACATATGTATTTGGTCTTCATGTGTGGTTCCTGTTTCACAGGTCCCCAAATCCTTCAAATTTCCTGAGTAATAAGAACACTGGGAGCATCTTTTGTTATAGTTTGTCTCTTATTCACAGTTCCTGAAATGCATGTATTGTTATTCATAACAAAAGCCTTTCCACCCAGTTGTGGAACATAAACATAACTGGGTTTATGTTAATGAGGTGACTTTTGGAAAGCACCTGAGGATGAGGTCTGGTCTGGTTGCCAGGGGAACCTTCCATGATTAGACCGTTAGAACTTTCAGTTTGATTTCTGGAGAGGGAAGAAGGGCTGGAGGTTGAATCAATCATAAATGGCCAATGATTTAATCAATTGTGCCTATGTAATGAAGCCTCTGTAAAAACACAAAATGAGAGATTTTGAGAGCTTCCAGGTTAATGAACCAGAACACTTCCACATGGGGTACTTGTTGGGTCCCAACTTCCACCATGATAGTGGCTCCTTTGTTCAGGACCCCGACCTATGTATCTCTTCATCTGGCTGTTGATTCATGTCCTTTAATATCCTCTGTAATAAACCAGTAGTCTAGTGAGTAAATGGGTTTCCTGATTACTGTGAGCTCCTCTCACAAATTAATCAAACTCAAGAAGGGGGTCATGGGAACATTTGATTTATAGGCAGTTGATCCAGAAGTACAGGTAACAACCTGGGCTTTGTGATTAGCATCTGAAGTGGAGAGTAGTCTTCAGGACTGAGCCCTTAGCCTGTGGAATATGATGCTATCTCCGTGTAGATAGTGTCATAATTAAATTCTTGTTGATGTGGGAAACCCCTCCAACACACACACACACACACACACACACACACACACACACACACTGAAGTTGGGTCCAGATTCCTTTACTATTGTAAATTAAACTTTTTTCTTAATTTCAGTTTTGGATTGCTCATTGCTACTGTATAGAAATAGTTTTTTTTTTTTAACATCTTTATTGGGGGTATAATTGCTTTACAATGGTGTGTTAGTTTCTGCTTTATAACAAAGTGAATCAGTTATACATATACATATGTTCCCATATCTCTTCCCTCTTTCGTCTCCCTCCCTCCCACCCTCCCTATCCCACCCCTCCAGGCGGTCACAAAGCACCAAGCCAATATCCCTGTGCCATGCGGCTGCTTCCCACTAGCTATCTACCTTACGTTTATTAGTGTGTACATGTCCATGACTCTCTCACCCTGTCACAGCTCACCCTTCCCCCTCCCCATATCCTCAAGTCCGTTCTCCAGTAGGTCTGTGTCTTTATTCCTGTCTTACCGCTAGGTACTTCATGACATTTTTTTTCTTCTTAAATTCCATATATATGTGTTAGCATATGGTATTTGTCTTTTTCTTTCTGACTTACTTCACTCTGTATGACAGACTCTAGGTCTATCCACCTCATTACAAATAGCTCAATTTTGTTTCCTTTTATGGCTGAGTAATATTCCACTGTATATATGTGCCACATCTTCTTTATCCATTCATCCGATGATAGGGACTTAGGTTGATTCCATCTCCGGGCTATTGTGAATAGAGCTGCAATGAACATTTTGGTACATGACTCTTTTTGACTTTTGGTTTTCTCAGGGTATATGCCTAGTAGTGGGATTGCTGGGTCATATGGTAGTTCTATTTGTAGCTTTTTAAGGAACCTCCATACTGTTCTCCATAGTGGCTGAACCAATTCACATTCCCACCAGCAGTGCAAGAGTGTTCCCTTTTCTCCACACCCTCTCCAGCATTTATTGTTTCTAGATTTTTTGATGATGGCCATTCTGACTGGTGTGAGATGATATCTCATTGTAGTTTTGATTTGCATTGCTCTAATGATTAATGATGTTGAGCATTCTTTCATGTGTTAGTTGGCAGTCTGTATATCTTCTTTGGAGAAATGTCTATTTAGGTCTTCTGCCCATTTTTGGATTGGGTTTTTGTTTTTTTTGTTATTGAACTGCATGAGCTGCTTGTAAATTTTGGAGATTAATCCTTTGTCAGTTGCTTCATTTGGAAATATTTTCTCCCATTCTGAGGGTTGTCTTTTGGTCTTGTTTATGGTTTCCTTTGCTGTGCAAAAGCTTTGAAGTTTCATTAGGTCCCATTTGTTTATTTTTGTTTTTACTTCCATTTCTCTAGGAGGTGGGTCAGAAAGGATCTTGCTGTGATTTATGTCATAGAGTCTCCTGCCTATGTTTTCCTCTAAGAGTTTGATAGTTTCTGGCCTTACATTTAGGTCTTTAATCCATACTGAGCCTATTTTTCTGTATGGTGTTAGGGAGTGATCTAATCTCATACTTTTACATGTACCTGTCCAGTTTTCCCAGCACCACTTATTGAAGAGGCTGTCCTTTCTCCACTGTACATTCCTGTCTCCTTTATCAAAGATAAAATGACCATATGTGTAAGGGTGTATCTCTGGGCTTTCTATCCTGTTCCATTGATCTATCTTTCTGTTTTTGTGCCAGTACCATACTGTCTTGATTACTGTAGTTTTGTAGTGTAGTCTGATGTCAGGGAGCCTGATTCCTCCAGCTCTGTTTTTCATTCTCAAGATTGCTTTGGCTATTTTGGGTCTTTTGTGTTTCCATACAAATTGTGAAATTTTTTGTTCTAGTTCTGTGAAAAATGCAGGTGGTAGTTTGATAGGATTGCATTGAATCTGTAGATTGTTTTGGAGTAGAGTCATTTTCACAATGTTGATTCTTCCACTCCAAGAACATGGTATATGTCTCCATCTATTTGTATCATCTTTAATTTCTTTCATCAGTGTCTTATAATTCTCTGCATACAGGTCTTTTGTCTCCTTAGGTAGGTTTATTCCTAGATATTTTATTCTTTTTGTTGCAATGGTAAAAGAGAGTGTTTTCACTTTTAGATTTTTCATCATTAGTGTATAGTAATGCCAGAGATTTCTGTCCATTAATTTTGCATCCTGCTACTTTACTGAATTCATTGATTAGCTCTAGTAGTTTTCTGGTAGCATCTTTAGGATTCTCTATATATAGTATCATGTCATGTGCAAACAGTGACAGCTTTACTTCTTCTTTTCCGATTTGGATTTCTTTTTATTCCTTTTCTTCTCTGATTGCTGTGACTAAAACGTCCAACACTATGTTGAATAATAGTGGTGAGAGTGGGCAACCTTGTCTTGTTCCTGATCTTAGTGGGAATGGTTTCAGTTTTTCACCATTGAAGGCGATGTTGGCTGTGGGTTTGTCATATATGACCTTTATTACGTTGAGGAAAGTTCACTCTATGCCTACTTTCTGGAGGGTTGTTTTTAATCATAAATCGATGTTGAATTTTGTTGAAAGCTTTCTCTGCATCTATTGAGATGATCATATGGTTTTTCTCCTTCAGTTTGTTAATATGGTGTATCACGTTGTTTGATATGCGTATATTGAAGAATCTTTGCATTCCTGGAATAAACCACAATTGATCATGGTGTATGATCCTTTTAATGTGCTGTTGGATTCTGGTTGCTAGTGTTTTGTTGAGGATTTTTGCATCAACGTTCATCAGTGATACTGACCTGTAGTTTTCTTTCTTTGTGACATCCTTGTCTGGTTTTGGTATCAAGGTGATGGTGGCCTCGTAGAATGATTTTGGGAGTGTTCCTCCCTCTGCTATATTTTGGAAGAGTTTGAGAAGGATATGTGTTAGCTCTTCTCTGAATGTTTGATAGAATTCGCCTGTGAAGTCACCTGGTCCTGGGCTTTTGTTTGTTGCAAGAATTTTTCTTTTTTTTAAATTTTATTTATTTATTTATTTATGGCTGTGTTGAGTCTTCGTTTCTGTGCGAGGGCTTTCTCTAGTTGTGGCAAGTGGGGGCCAGTCTTCATCGCGGTGCGTGGGCCTCTCACTATCGCGGCCTCTCTTGTTGCGGAGCACAGGCTCCAGACGCGCAGGCTCAGTAGTTGTGGCTCACGGGCCCAGTCACTCCGCGGCATGTGGGATCCTCCCAGACCAGGACTCGAACCCGTGTCCCCTGCATTGGTAGGCAGATTCTCAACCACTGCGCCACCACGGAAGCCCTGTTGCAAGAATTTTAATCACAGTTTCAATTTCAGTGCTTGTTATTGGTCTGTTCATATTTTCAATTTCTTCCTGATTCAGTCTTGGCAGGTTGTGCATTTCTAGGAATTTGTCCATTTCCTCCAGGTTGCCCATTTTATTGGCATATAGTTTCTTGTAGTAATCTCTCATGATCTTTTGTATTTCTGCAGTGTCAGTTGTTACTTCTCCTTTTTCATTTCTAATTCTATTGATTTGAGTCTTCTCCCTTTTTTTCTTGATGAGTCTGGCTAATTGTTTATCAGTTTTGTTTATCTTCTCAAAGAACCAGCTTTTAGTTTTATTGATTTTTACTATCATTTCCTTCATTTCTTCTTCATTTATTTCTGATCTGATCTTTATGATTTCTTTCCTTCTGCTAACTTTGGTGTTTTTTTGTTCTTCTTTCTCTAATTGCTTGAGGTGCAAGGTTAGGTTGTTTATTCGAGATGTTTCCTGTTTCTTAAGGTAGGATTGTATTACTATAAATTTCCCTCTTAGAACTGCTTTTGCTGCATCCCATAGGTTTTGGGTCATCGTGTCTCCATTGTCATTTGTTTCTAGGTATTTTTTTATTTCCTCTTTGATTTCTTCAGTGATCACTTTGTTATTATGTAGTGTATTGTTTAGCCTTCATGTTTGTATTTTTTACAGATCTTTTCCTGTAATTGATACCTAGTCTCATGGCGTTGTGGTCAGAAGAGATACTTGATACAATTTCAACTTTCTTAAATTTACCAAGGCTTGATTTGTGACCCAACATATGATCTATCCTGGAGAACGTTCCATGAGCACTTGATAAAAATTTGTATTCTGTTTTTTTAGGACAGAATGTCATATAAATATCAATTCAGTCCATCTTATTTAATGTATCATTTAAAGCTTGTGTTTCCTTATTTATTTTTATTTTCGATGGTCTTTCCATTATTGAAAGTGGGATGTGAAAGTCCCCTCCTATGAATGTGTTACTGTCGATTTCCCCTTTTATGGCTGTTAGTATTTGCCATATATATTGAGGTGCTCCTATGGTGGGTGCATAAATATTTACAAGTGTTATATCTTCTTGGATTGATCCCTTGATCATTATGTAGTGTCTTTCCCTGTCTCTTCTAATAGTCTTTATTTTAATGTCTATGTTGTCTGATGTGAAAATTGCTACTCCAGCTTTCTTTTGGTTTACATTTGCATGGAATATCTTTTTCCATCCCCTTACTTTCAGTCTGTATGTGTCTCTAGGTCTGAAGTGGGTCTCTTGTAGACAGCATATATGTGGGTCTTGTTTTTGTATCCATTCAGCCAATCTGTGTGTTTTGGTGGGAGCATTTAATCCATTTACATTTAAGGTAATTATCGATATGTATGTTCCTATTCCCATTTTCTTAATTGTTTTGGGTTTGTTATTGTAGGTCTTTTCCTTCTTTTGTGTTTCTTGCCTAGAGAAGTTCCTTTAGCATTTGTTGTAAAGCTGGTTTGGTGGTGCTGAACTCTCTTAGCTTTTGCTTGTCTGTAAAGTTTTTAATTTCTCCATCAAATTTGAATTTAATCCTTGCTGTGTAGAGTAATCTTGGTTGCAGGTTTTTCTCCTTTATCACTTTAAATATGTCCTGCTAGTCCCTTCTGGCTTGCAGAGTTCTGCTGAGAGGTCAGCTGTTAACCTTATGGGGATTCCCTTGTGTGTTATTTGTTGTTTTTCCCTTGCTCCTTTTATATGTTTTCTTCGTATTTAATGTTTGACAGTTTGATTAATATGTGTCTCGGCATGTTTCTCCTTGGATATTTCGTTTATGGGACTCTCTGTGCTTCCTGGACTTGATTAACTATTTCCTTTCTCATATTAGGGAAGTTTTCAAGTATAATCTCTTGAAATATTTTCTCAGTCCCTTTCTTTTTCTCTCCTTCTTCTGGAACCCCTATAATTCGAATGTTGGTGCGTTTAATGTTGTCTCAGAGGTCTCTGAGACTGTCCTCAGTTCTTCTCATTCTTTTTTCTTTATTCTGCTCTGCAGTAGTTATTTCCACTATTTTATCTTCCAGGTCACTTATCCGTTCTTTTGGCTCAGTTATTCTGCTTTTGATCCCTTCTAGAGTATTTTAAATTTCATTTATTGTGTTGTTCATTGTTGCTTGTTTCATATTTAGTTCTTCTAGGTCATAGTTAAATGTTTCTTGCATTTTCTGTATTCGATTTCCAAGATTTTGGATCATGTTTACTATCATTATTCTGAATTCATTTTCCAGTAGACTGCCTATTTCCTCTTCATTTGTTAGGTCTGGTTGGTTTTTATCTTGCTCCTTCATCTGCTGTATGTTTTTCTGTTTTTTCATTTTGCTTATCTTGCTGTGTTTGGGGTCTCCTTTTTGCAGGCTGCAGGTTCGTTGTTCCCATTGTGTTTGGTGTCTGTCCCCAGTCGCTAAAGTTGTTTCAGTGGGTTGTGTAGGCTTCCTGGTGGAGGGGACTAGTGCCTGTGTTTTGGTGGATGAGGCTGTATCTTCTCTTTCTCATGGGCAGGTCCACGTCTGATGGTGTGTTTTGGGGTGTCTGTGGCTTTATTATGATTTTAGGCAGACTGTCTGCTAATTGGTTGTGTTGTGTTCCTGTCTTGCTAATTTTTTGGCAAAGGGTGTCCAGCACTGTAGCTTGCTGGTCATTGAGTGAAGCTGGGTGCTGGTGTTGAGATGGAGATCTCTGGGAGAATTTCGCCATTTGATATTATGTGGAGCTGGGAGGTGTCTTGTGGACCAGTGTCCTGAATTGGCTCTCCCACCTCTGAGGCACAGCACTGACTCTTGGCTGCATCACCAAGAGCTTTTCATCCACATGGATCAGAATAAAACGAATAAAATGTAGAAAGAAAGAAAAGATAAAATAAAATAAAGTAAGATTAAATAAAATGAAGCTATTAAAATAAAAAATTATCAGGAAATTTTTTAAAAAAAAGTTAAAACAAACAAACAGAATGGATGGATAGAACCCTAGGAGACAGATGGTGAAAGCAAAGCTATACAGACAAAATGTGTCACAGAAAAATACACATACACACTCACAAAAAGAGGAAAAGGGGCAAAAATAATAAGTCTTGCTCACAATATCCACCTCGTCAATTTGGGATGATTCGTTGTCTATTCATGTTTTCCACAGATGCAGGGTACATCAGTTTGATTGTGGAGATTTAATGTGCTGCTTCTGAGGCTGCTGGGAGAGATTTCCCTTTCTCTTCGTTGTTCGCACAGCTTCGGGTTCTCAGCTTTGGATTTGGCCCCGCCTCTGCGTGTAGGTCACTGGAGGGCGTCTGTTCTTCGCTCAGACTGGACAGGGTTACAGGAGCAGCTGCTTTGGGTACTCTGGCTCACCCAGGCCGGGGGGAGGGCTGGCTGCGGATGCGTGGCGAGCCTGAGGCAGCAGAGCCTGGTGGGACTTTGCACCAGCCTCAGGCGCGCCTTACGTTCTCCCAGGGCAGTTGTCCCTGGATCATGGAACCCTGGCAGTGGCGGGCTGCATAGGCTTCTGGGAGGGGATGTGTGGATAGTGACCTGTGCTTGCACAAAGGCTTCTTGTTGGCGGCAGCAGCGGCCTTAGAGTCTCATGCCCGTCTCTGGGGTCCGTGCTGTTAGTTGCGACTCGCGCCCGTCTCTGGAGCTCCTTTAAGCAGCGCTCTCAATCCCCTCTCCTCGCACATCAGGAAACAAAGAGTGAAGAAAAAGTCTCTTGCCTCTTCAGCAGGTCCAGACTTTTCCCCGGACTCCCTCTCGGCTAACCTTGGTGCACTAACCTCTTGCATGCTGTGTTCACGCCGCCAACCCCAGTCCTCTCACTGCGCTGTGTCCAAAGCCCGAGCCTCAGCTCCCAGCCCCGCCTGCCCCAGCAGGTGAGCAGACAAGCTTCTCGGGCTGGTGAGTGCTGGTCGTCACTGGTCCTTTGTGTGGGAATCTCTCTGCTTTGCCCTCCTCACCCCTGTTGCTGTGCTCTCCTCGGTGGCTCCGAAGCTTTCCCCCTCCGCCACCCGCAGTCTCCACCCGCGAGGGGGCTTCCTAGGTTGTGGAAACCTTTCCTCCTTCACAGCTCCCTCCCACTGGTGCAGGTCCTGTCCTCTGTTTATTGTTATTTCTTTTGCCCTACCCCGGTACATGGGGAGTTTATTCCCTTTTGGGAGGTCTGAGGTCTTCTGCCAGCATTCAGTAGGTGTTCTGTAGGAGTTGTTCCACGTGTAGATATATTTCTCGTGTGTCTGTGGGGAGGAAGGTGATCTCTGCATCTTACTGTTCACCATCTTCCCGCTCTCTCCCGCATATATTCTTTATTATATATCATTCACTATCTTTTGATTCAGTTATTTAATCAATTCAGATTTAATGTTATTATTAATATAGTTGGATTTACATCTGCCATTTTACTTTTTTTATATTTCTCATGTCTTTTTTGTTCATATATTCCTCACTGCTTTTTCTGTATTAAATGCTAGTATTGATATTATAGTTATATATATTGTATTTGTATATTTAGAAAACTAACAATACATTGTTATAATTGCTTCTAAGATTTAATTAATGTCTTTTTAAGAAGTTGTGAGAAGAAAGGAGAATAGGCATAAATTTATGGAGTTTGTTATATTAATCATCTTGGGTGCAATTTCTGATTCTCTTCATTTGTTTTTTTGGATTTAAGTTACCATTTTGTGCCACTTACTCTATTAAGGCTTTGCTTTCACCCTCTTTCTTTGTGATTTTATTGTAAAAGTGATATTTCCTTGTGTTACGGGTCACAAAATGCAATTATATACATATAGTTTTATACATTTGTCTTTTTATATCAGTTAGGAGAAGAAAGGAAAATGAATTATAAATGCATAATCATTTAAAATTACAGAATTACTACTGCAAGAGATCTCAGTTTTTCAAGTGAATTTGAATTACCTTTGATGGCCCATTGCCTTTTTTTAACTTTAAAAATTCATTGAAAGATAAACATACATATATTTTTTTCTTCCAGTTTTATGAGATGTAATGGACATACAGCACTCTACGTTTACGGTGTACAGCATAATGATTTCAGTTCCATACATCATGAAGTGATTATCACAGTATGTTTAGTGAATATTCATCATATCATATAGATGCAAAACTAAAGAAATAGAAAGAGAATTATTTTCTTTGTGATGAAAACTCTTAGGATTTGCTCTTTTAACAACTTTCATATGTAACATACAGCAGTGTTAAATATATTTATCATGTTGTACATTACATCCCTAATGCTTATTTTTGCGTGTGTGTTTGTAATTAAAACTTTATTTGTAGAACAATCATGGTTTTATTTTAGTGACAGAGCATGCAGCAAATAGTATTGATTATAGACTAATACAGAAAGTGTCACTTTATGTATTAGATATAAAGCATCTTCTTGGCATATTGTAGAAAGTGGCCATGAATCACTTCCCATGAACATCAGAGATTAACTTCACATTTATTTATTTATTTTAATTAGTTGTTTAATTAGAGTATAGTTGATTTATAATGTTGTGTTACTTTCTGCTGTACAGCAAAGTGAATCAGTTATACATATACATATATACTCTTTTTTTTGGATTCTTTTCCTATATAGGTCATTACACAGTATTGAGTACAGTTCCCTTTGCTATACAGTAGGTCCTTATTAGTTATCTATTTTATATATAGTAGTGTGTGTACGTCAATCCCAATCTCCCATTTAACCCTCACTTCCTTCCCCCGGTAATCATAAAATTGTTTTCTACACCTTTAACTCTATTTCTGTTTTGTATATAAGTTCATTTGTACCACTTTTTTTTTAGATTCCACATGTAAGTGATATTATGTGATATTTGTCCTTCTCTATCTGACTTACTTCACTCATTGTGACAATCTCTAGGTCCATCCATGTTGCTGCAAATGGCATTATTTCATTCTTTTTTATGGCTGAGTAATAGTCCATTGTGTGTGTGTGTGCATATATATATATATATATATATATATATGTATTCATATATATATATCACATCTTCTTTATCTATTTCTCTGCTGATGGACATCTAGGTTGCTTCCGGGTCCTGGCTATTGTAAATAGTGCTGCAATGAACACAGGGATGCATGTATCTTTTCAAATTATGGTTTTCTTCATGTATATGCCCAGGAGTGGGTTTGCTGGATCATATGGTAGCTCTATTTTTAGCTTTTTAGGAACCTCCATAATGTTCTCCATAGTAACTGTACCAATTTACATTCCTACCAATGGTGTAGGAGTGGCAACCACCATTTTTTTCTCTGAGTCTATGACTGTTTCTGTTTTGTTATTTCATTTATTTTGTTTTGTAAATTCCACATATAAGTGAAATCATGCACTATTTGTCTTTCTCTGACTTATTTCATTTAGCATAATACCTTCTAGGTGCATCATGTTATTGCAAATTGCAAGATTTCATTATTTTTGTGGCCGAGCAATATTCCATTGGATATATGTACCACATCTTCTTTATCCATTTATTTATTGATGGGCACTTAGGTTGCTTCTATATCTGGGCTATAGTAAATAATGCTGCAATGAACATAGGGGTACATATATAATTTTGAATTAGTGTTTTGTTTTCTCCAGATAAATTCCCAGGAGTGGAAGTGGATCATATGGTAGTTTCATTTTTAATGTTTTGAGGAATGCCCATACTGTATTCCATAATGACTACACCAATTTACATTTCCACTGACAGTTCACAAGGGTTCCATTTTCTCCACATCATTGCCAGCATTTGTTGTCTTTTTGAAAATAGGCATTCTGACAGGTGTGAGGTGATATCTCAGTTTGGTTTTGAATTGAATTTCCTTGATGATTAGTTATGTTGAGCATCTTTTCATGTGCTTGTTGGCTATCTATATGTTTTCTTTGGAAAAATGTCTACTCTTCTTCCCCTTTTTAAATTGGGTGTTTTTCTTGATGTTGAGTTGTTTGAGTTCTTTGTATATTTTGGATGTTAACCACCAAATTTGTGAGAATGGGCATCTCTGTCTTGTTCTTGATCTTAGAGGAAATGCTTTCAGCTTTTCATCATTCTCTATGATGTAATCTGTGGGCATATCATATATGGCCTTTCTCACGTTGAGTTATGTTCCTTCTATACCCACTTTGTTGAGAGTTTTTATCATAAATCTATGTTGAACTTTGTCAAAAGCTCTTTCTTTATCCTTTGAGATGACCATATGATTTTCATTCTTCAATTTGTTAACGTAGTTATAAATCAAATCATAAGGGAAGAGAGTGAAAGAAGAAAGGAACCAAAAAGTTCAAAAACAATCAACAAAATAGCAATAAGAACATACTTATCAATAATAACTTTAAATGTAAATGGACTAAATACTGAAATCAAAAGATATAGAGTACCTGAATGGATATAAATAACAAGGCCCATCTATATGGATACAAAAACGAGACCTGTATATATGCTGCCTAAAAGAGACTTGCTTCAGATCCAGCAACACACAGACTAAAAGTGAGGAGATGGAAAAAGAAATTCCATGCAACTAGAAAAGAAAAACAAAGCCGGATTAGCAGTACTGCTATCAGAAAAAAAAATAGACTTTTAAAGAAAGAATGTAACAGCAGCCAAAGGAGGACATTACATAATAATCAAGGGATCAATCCACGAAAAAGAATCAACAATTATAAATATATATGCGGGCTTCCCTGGTGGCGCAGTGGTTGATAGTCCACCTGCCGATTCAGGGGATACGGGTTTGTGCCCCTGTCCAGGAAGATCCCACATGCCGTGGAGCGGCTGGGCCCGTGAGCCATGGCCACTGAGCCTGCGCGTCCGGAGCCTGTGCTCCGCAATGGGAGAGCCCACAACAGTGAGAGGCCCGCGTACCGCAAAATAAATAAATAATAAATATATATGCACTCATCATAGGAGCACCTCAATACATTAAACAAATATTAACAGACATTAAGGGAGAAATTGATAGCAATTGATAGATATTAACAGACATTAAGGGAGAAATTGATAGTAACACAATAATAATAGGAGATTTAAACACCCCACACATATAGATGTAGATATAGATATGCGTACAGATTTATATGCCCCACTTACATCAATGAATAAATAATCCATACAGAAAATGACAGACATTAAGGGAGAAATTGATAGTAACGCAACAATAGGAGATTTTAACACCCCACATATATAGATGTAGTTATAGATACAGATATGCATACAGTTTGATATAATCCCACTTACATCAATGGACAGGTAATCCAGACAGAAAATGAGCAGTGTGCTGATCTTTTAAATTCAAGTGCATATTAATAACCCTGTATTTTTGTTCCACCACCCCATTTACTGTTTTTGACGTCATACTTTACATCTTTTTTTGCGTATCCCTTATCCACTTATTGTGGATGTCGATTATTTTAATACTTTTGTCTTTGAACCCTCCTACTAAGCTTTATACATCCTTGATTTACAACCTTTACTGTGTATTTGCCTTTACCAATGAGATTTTTCCTTTCATAATTTTCATATTTCAAGTTGTAGCTTTTTGGTATTGTTTGTAGAAGTCCCTTTAACATTTGTTGTAAAGATGGTTTGGTGGTGCTGAAGTATTTTAGCTTTTGCTTGTCTGTAAGATTTTTTTATGTCTCCGTCAAATCTGAATGAAAGCCTTGCTGGGTAGAGTGTTCTTGGTTGTAGATTTTCCCCTTTCATCCCTTTAAATGTATTGTGTTTCTTCCTTCTGGACTGCAAGATTCTGCTTAAAAGTCAGCTGATACCCTTATGGGAGTTCCCTTGTATGTAATGTGTTGCTTTTCCTTTGCTAATTTTAATATTTTCTCTTTAATTTTTGTAATTTTATTTAGAATGTGTTTTGATTAAGTCACCTTTGGGTTGATCCTGTTTTGGACTCTGTGATTCCTGGAACTTGATGTCTGTTTCCTTTCCCAGGTTTAGGAATTTTTCAGCTACTGTGTCTTCAAATATGTTCTTTACCCCCCTTCTCTTTCTGGGACCCATACAATGCAGACATTAGTAAACTTGATGTTGTCACAGAAGTCTCTTAAGTTGTCCTCATTTCTTTGCCTTCTCTTTTCTTTTTCCTCTTCAGCTTCAGTGATTTCCACTACTTTGTCTTCCAGGTCACTGGTCAGTTCCTCTGTATCATTCAGTCTACTGTTTATTCTTTCTAGTGTATATTTTTAAAATTTCCATTATTATATTCTTCATCTCTGTTTGGTTTCTCTTTCTATTTTATAGCTCTTTGTTAAAACTTCTAACTTTCCCTCTGTTCCTCCCATCTTCTGAATTCTTTGGATATCTTTATGTTCATTACCTTAAACTCTTTATCAGGTAGTTTGCCTATCTCCACTTCACTTCGTTCTTCTTCTGGGGTTTTATCTTGTTCCTTCTTTTTAACATATTCCTCCGTCACCTCATTTTACCAAAGTTGCTGTTTTTATTTTTATGTATCTGATAGTTTGGTTATATTTCCCAACCTTGGAGAAGTGGCCTTTTGTAGGAGATGTCCTATGCATCCCAGCAGTGCATTTCCCACTTGTCACCTGAGCTTATGCTATAGCAGTGTCTCCTATGTAGGCTGTGTGGGTCCTTCTGTTGTGGTGGGCTGACTACTGTGGGTTGTCTGGTAGATGTGGCTCGCTTCTGGTATAGTTGATGCCAGGCCTTGCCTTGTGCAGAGGCTGCTGGCCACTGGTTGGTGGGACAGGTCACAAGGTGGCTGGCTGTGAGGTCTTTGGTGGTCCCAGGGCTAGTGCTGGCCCATTTTTGGGTGGAGTTGGGTTCTGGGATGGGTGGTTGTGGGTTTGGGGGCTCTGGAACTAGTGCCAGCCTGCTGGTGGGCAGGCTGACTTTTGATACCACTGGTTGTGGAATTCAGTGTATCCCAAAACTCGTGAGTGGTGCTGGATCCAGGGGCAGATGACTGAGGTTTGCAAGGTGTTTCACAGATGGTCTTGGCCTGCTGGTGGGAAGTGCTGGTTTCTGGGACCACTGACTGAGGGTCCCAAGGTGTCCCAGAGCTGGTGTTTGCCTGCTGGTGAGTGGGGCCTGGGCTTGGTGAGTCCCTGGGCTGATGCCTGACTGGTGGTAGGTGAGACCACAGCTCAGTGGATCCTGGTGCTGATGCCCATCCAGTGGTATGTGAAGCTAGTCCTGGGGCTAGTGCCAACCCACTCATGGGTGGAGTCGGGTCCCGGGGTCTCTGGTTGCAGGACCCTTGGTTTCCTGGAGTTGGTATCAGTCTACTTGTGGGTGGGTCCATGTCCCAGTACCTGACTGCAGATCCTAGGTGGTTCCAGGGCTGTTGCTTATGCACTGCTGTGTGGGGCTGGGTCCTGGACCCTCTGGTCAACAGGGCTGGCTCCTGGTATGACTGTGGGCTAAAAGGATCTTCAGGTTGGTGGACTGCTGGAGAGTTGTGCTGTGTCCCTGTCTGGAGAGCTTCTTGGCCTCAGGTGGCCCACTACTCATGTTGACACACTAGTAAGCAGAGCCTTTTTCTTTTGCTAATAAGCTAGAGAAAGGATTTCAAAATGGTGATTGCCAGCACCAGTGTTCTCATGGTAGAACGAGCTCCCCAAAATGGCTGTCATCAGTGTCTCTGTTCCCGAGGTTAGCTCCAGTTTCCACCTGCTTATCCAGGAGGCTCTCCAAGATCAGCAGTTGGATTTGACCCAGGCTTCTTTCACATTACTGCTTTTACCCTGGGTCCCAGAGTGTGTGATTTTGTGTGCATCCTTTAAGAGGGGAATCTCTATTTACTACAGTCCTCAGAATCTCCCAAAAGTATGTCCTGCTGGCCTTCAAAGCAAACCATTCTGGACGTTTTAATCTCCCCTGCAGGACACCTGTGTTGGGGAACCTGACATGGGGTTTGGACCCCTTGCTCCTTGGGAAGAACATCTGTAATTTAGTTATCTCACAATTGTTGGTAGCCTACCCAGGGATGTGGTTCTTGATCATACCGTCTCTGCCCCTCCTACCCATCTCCTTGTGGTGCTTTCTTTATATCTTTAGTTGCAGAAGATATTTTTTGCTAGTCTTCGGGTTGTTCTCATGGTTAGTTGCTCTGTAAATAATTGTAATTTTGGTGTGCCCATGGGAGGAGGCGACCTTATGGTCTTCCTACTTCACCATCTTGGCCACCCCTCTCCTATGGTCAATTGCTTTTAGCCTGAAGAAACCCTTTAGTATTTCTTGTAAGGTGTGTCTGCCAGCAAAGGATTCTCTCAGTAGAACTTAAGTGTCCTCCTATGCAATTGAAATCACAATCTCTGAGGGTAGAGCCAGGCAAAGGTGATTTTTCGAAAATTGTATCATGTTATTCTAATAATAAACCAGGGGCCATAACCACTGGGCTAGATGATTTCTAGTTTTCGTTGTAGCTCTGACATTCTGTGATACTGTGGGCAAGAGAGATGTTTCCCATGAGATTCTTTACCCATGTTAGATCACATCTTCTTAACTTGTCAGTATGGAATAGAACTGTAGTTTTCAAAGTGTGGTCCCTAGACCAGCACCATTAGCATCACTTGGCAGTATGTTAGAAATGTGAATTCTCAGGTACCACCCCACATATACTGTATCAGAAACTGTTGGGGTGGGGCACAGTAGACTGTGTTTTAACAAGCTCCATCTTTCCAGTTGATTCTGATGCACTTTGAAGTTTGAGAACCACTGGCATAGGGAAAGAACACTGTGGGCTTTGAGGTCTGAGGACTTCCTGTGAGTCTTGTAGCTGTCACTGGGCAGCTCTGGGTGATGCTTGGCAGCTTACTTATATCCTCTGAGCCTCCTTTACCTTTTGTTTTTAAGGAGGATAAGAATATTTCTTCTATCTAATTCACACAGTTGTCATGATACTAATCAGAGAATTTATGTCAGTGCTGAAGCTGAATCCAACCTCTGTACCTTGACACCAAATTAAATCTTGGAAGCAGAGTTTAGGGTGAAGTAGAAAATAATAGCTTTATTGCTTTGCCAGGCAAACGGGGTCACAACAGGCTAGTGCCCTCAAAACTGTGCGTCCCAACCTGGAGGAGGTAGTGAGAAGTTTTATAGTAAGGTTCAAAGAGGGTGTAATCAGCTTGTGGACATTCTTCAGACTAGTCGGTGGTGAGGTAAGAGGGAGCCAGCATCATCAACCGTCTGGTTCCAACCGGCCTGTGGTCTATATGCTTGTGGGCAGCATATAACCGTTAACTTCTTCCACCTGGTGGGAGTTTCAGTATCTGCAAAACAGCTTGTGTGTCCCTTGATGGGGAACAAGGACCTTGCCCCAAGGCTGCACTATTGTTTCTCTTGGCTGTTCCTCCCTTGTCTCCCCTCCCTTCCCTAATTAACAACTGTTGGTACTTGCTCTTTGGAACTCAGGGAAGGTCCTGGAGGCTGAATGCAGCCTATTTCCTGTAATCAAAAAATGGGGAACACAGGAAGACTTTTGTACCCAGGAGCCCTGCAGAGTCCTGCTTGGTATCAATGCCCCTTTGTAAACTATTAAGCCTGTATGCATATGTAGGACATCATTATGAACAAGAGAAAGTACAATTTATTGAGCATTTATTCTGAGCCAGGAACCCTGTACATGTTATCTCATTTAGTCCTTAACTGCTTTATAAGTAGTGATAGAATTATTTAGCAATCCAATTTATTTATCAACTGCATTGGAATCCAAACATTGAAATCCAAAATTAAAATCCAATTATATCAAAATCCAACTACACTGAAATCCATCTATATCAAAATCTAACTACATAAAAATTCAATTACATTATAATCCAATAGGAGAGGTAGATGAGGGATGGTGTTTATTAAAATACTAAGAGCGTTTTGTTGTGTTCTCCCACCTCCTCACCAAGAAAAGCACAAAATCATTTGTCTTAGCCTGTTAAAATTTAGCTCTGATACTACACTAATTATTTTTGTGATTTAGGGGAAATCATGCTTCCTTCCTGGACTTCAGTCTTTTCATTTTAAAATAAGCAGTTTTACCAAAAAATATTTAAAATATCCTTTATAATTTCATCTGTTAGTTTAAGATGTGCTGTTAGGTGTGAAATTTAGTGATTAGTAAAAGCTATAAGAACTGCTTTCCTAGTGAACTTTAAGAATTAGAGAAGCAAGTATCTTTCTGGAATGGATTAACTATCAGCATCAATGTCAGATTAAGACTTATTGGACTGGAGTAGAAAATGACAGTTGAATTAGAGAAAATTTCCCTGTTGATATTGGTCCTTAGGAGTATGATTGGAGGCTCTTAAAAGTCAGAGGAGGTGGTTAGTCTCAAATTAATGATACTTGTTTTCTTATATAGAGTTACTCACTGGGAATTTACTGTCAATGTGAAGGTGCTCATTTTATATATTTTATCACAGTCCTTTCATATATAGGGTTGTGAGTGTGTGTACACATGTGTTGTCGACTTAAAAAATTATTTACAGGGCTTCCCTGGTTGCGCAGTGGTTGAGAGTCCGCCTGCCGATGCAGGGGACACGGGTTCATGCCCCGGTCCGGGAAGATCCCACATGCCGCGGAGCGGCTGGGCCCATGAGCCATGGCCGCTGAGCCTGCGCGTCCGGAGCCTGTGCTCCGCAACGGGAGAGGCCACAACAGTGAGAGGCCCACGTACCGCAAAAAAAAAAAAAAAAAAAAAAAAAGAAAAGAAAAAAAAAATTATTTACAACCTAAAAGTTGGGAGTTATGTTTTATTCGGCAGGAATTTTTAGGACTTCAAGCCCGGGAGGTAGCATCTCGAGTAACCCTGAGAGAACTGCTCCAAGGAGGTAAGGGGGGGAGCCAGGTTATACAGAAGTTTTGCAACAAAGGGAAGGTTGTCTAAACATCAAAATATTATTTTTAAAGGAAAACCAGATATCTCAAGTTAAGGAATTTACTGCTTTATTATGTATAGGAAGATGTAGCAGTCTGGGCTCACTCAAATCATTCCTTTGATATGCACCTCAGCTATCTGGGGCCAGTATCCCCTGTTTTCACATCCTGAGTTTCCTCAGGGCCTACTGTATGGAGTGGCTGCACTCTGATGGATGCTAGATGGCAGGTATTCTTTCCTTCCTTAGTTTCCTCAGGGATCACTGGCTCACGTTGCAGGGCTGCAGTCTGCCTGTGCAGCCTGCACAGGATGACTGTGACATCCTCTGTTTACTGATATGGCAGAAAATATTCCATTTCTCTGTGTGTACACATGGATATATGCTTTGAGTTACCAGTCTTATTGGCTATATATTACTACAGTATATGTAGTACTTTATGCATTTCTTGGCTACCATTATGTATATGTAATATAATTGTGATTTATCAGGGGCTAGAATGTGAACTTGAAGTTTTAGCATTTTGGTTCTTTTCTCTGTAAGATTGAATGGACTAGCTGATGATGGAGTGGTCAGTCGCTGAAGAATATTGTCTTCCTGTGTTAAAGAAACAAATTTGGCCCCAAGGGACATTTTCTATTGTTTCTGCATCCAGGCAGCAGAATCTGTTCACTTTACCTCCTATAGATCTGTATATAGGCATAGCAGCAGCCTATGTACTTATGATTTGAAGGGTTTAATCTCTCTGCTTTTTAAAAAAAATTCTACAAGTGACCAATTAGAGTAGGAAAAATGATAGAGTGGTTATAAAGATTCCCTCTCTGTCCCTTTTGGCCCAGAGGTCTACTGCTTTATTTTCTCAAAGGCTGAGTCTTTTGCAGAGGCTCTGCTGAGGAGAATTGGAGTTTTCCCTTGGGAATCAGAAAAGGGACCAGTACTCAATAAATCTGAAAAAAGGAAAGCTTTTCAAATGTTAATAAGTCTAAGCAGGACCTAGGAAGCTCTGCATTCTGGGGGGGCAGATTAAATACACAGGCAATATGACCTTTCCCTGGCCTGTAGCCAGGTTCTTACTAGTGTTGGTGATAACTGTAAGAGAGGATCACAAAAGTAGAATTCCCCCCGAGGGCATCACTCTGAACTTGGAATTCAATGCAACTCCCAGAAGGTCCCAGTGAGTGAAAAAGCACGGACAACAACAGGCAATTATTTGGGTGCCAGGTTTTCACATTTTCTTTGGTTTTCCCTGTGTCTCTAACCTTGGCTGTTAGTGAGTGCTGAACGGCCAATTGCTGCCACAAACATTATGTAGGAAACTTGGGGGGAAAAGCTCTGCTTTGGAAAGAGCACAGGAGCCACAAGGAAAACGAAATTACTTATTTTTATTATTATTATCACTACTTCTATTAATGCAATTTCTTTTTTACTTTCACATCCCTTTTATTTCTTTTTAACATCTTTATTGGAGTATAATTGTTTACAATGGTGTGTTAGTTTCTGCTGTATAACAAAGTAAATCAGCTATTCATATACATATATCCCCATATCTCCTCCCTCTTGCGTCTCCCTCCCACATTCACTATCACACCCCTCTAGGTAGTTACAAAGAACTGAGCTGATCTCCCTGTGCTAGGCAGCTGCTTCCCACTAGCTATCTATTTTACATTTGGTAGTATATATCAGTCCATGCCACTATGTCACTTCATCGCAGCTTACCCCTCCCACTCCCCGTGTGCTCAAGTCCATTCTCTACGTCTGCGTCTTTATTCCTATCCTGCCTCTAGGTTCTTCAGAACGATTTTTTCTTTTTTAGATTCCATATATATGTGTTAGCATACGATATTTGTTTTTCTCTTTCTGACTTACTTCACACTGTATGAAAGAATCTAGGTCCACTCACCTCACTGCAAATGACTCAATTTCGTTTCGTTTTATGGCTGAGTAATATTCTATTGTATACATGTGCCACATCTTCTTTGCACATTCATCTGATGATGGGCACTTAGGTTGCTTCCATGTCCTGTCTATTGTAAATAGAGCTGCAATGAACATTTTGGTACATGGCTATTTTTGAATTATGGTTTTCTCAGGGTATATGCCCAGTAGTGAGATTGCTGAGTCATATGGTAGTTCTATTTTTTAGGTTTTTAAGGAAACTCCATACTGTTCTCCATAGTGGCTGTATCAATTTACATTCCCACCAACAGTGCAAGAGGATTCCCTTTTCTCCACACCCTCTCCTGCATTTATTGTTTGTAGATTTTTTGATGATGGCCATTCTCACTGGTGTGAGGTAATACCTCATTGTAGTTTTGATTTGCATTTCGCTAATGATTAGTGATGTTGAGCAATTCTTTCATGTGTTTGTTGGCAATCTGTATATCTTCTTTGGAGAAATGTTTATTTACATCTTCTGCCCATTTTTGGATGGGGTTGTTTGTTTTTTGATATTGAGCTGTATGAGCTGCTTGTAAATTTTGGAGCTTCATCCTTTGTCAGTTACTTTATTTGCAAATATTTTCTCCCATTCTGAGGGTTGTCTTTTCGTCTCATTTATGGTATTCTTTGTTGTGCAAAAACTTTTAAGTTTCAATAGGTCCCATTTGTTTATTTTTGTTTTTATTTCCATTTTTCTAGGAGGTGGGTCAAAAAGGATCTTGCTGTAATTTATGTCATAGAGGGTTCGGCCTATGTTTTCCTCTAAGAGTTTGATAGTGTCTGGCCTTACATTTAGGTCTTTAATCCATTTTGAGTTTCTTTTTGTGTATGGTGTTAGGGAATGTTCTAATTTCATTCTTTTCCATGTACCTGTCCAGTTTTCCCAGCACCACTTATTGAAGAGCCTGTCTTTTCTCCACTGTATATTCTTGCCTCCTTTATCAAAGATAAGGTGACCATATGTGCATGGGTTTATGTCTGGGCTTTCTATCCTGTTCCATTGATTTATATTTCTGTTTGTGTACCAGTACCATACTGTCTTGATTACTGTACCTTTGTAGTATAGTCTTAAGGCAGGGAGGCTGATTCCTCCAGCTCCGTTTTTCTTTCTCAACATTTCTTTGGCTATTTGGGATCTTTTGTGTTTCCATACAAATTGTGAAATTTTTTGTTCTAGTTCTGTGAAAAATGCCAGTGGTAGTTTGATAGAGAAGGCATTGAATCTGTAGATTTCTTTGGGTAGTAAGTATAGTCATTTTCCCAATGTTGATTCTTCCAATCCAAGAACATGGTATATCTCTCCAGCTATTTGTATCATCTTTAATTTCTTTCATCAGTGTCTTATGACTTTCTGCATACAGGTTTTTTGTCTCCTTAGGCAGGCTTATTCCTAGATATTTTATTCTTTTTGTTGCAGTGGTAAATGGGAGTGTTTTCTTAATTTCGCTTTCAGATTTTTCATCATTAGTTTATAGGAATGCAAGAGATTTCTGTGCATTAATTTTGTATGCTGCTAATTTACCATATTCATTGATTAGCTCTAGTAGTTTTCTGGTAGCATGTTTAGGATTCTTTATGTATAGTATCATGTCATCTGCAAACAGTGACAGCTTTGCTTCTTCTTTTCAGATTTGGATTCCTTTTGTTTCTTTTGCTTCTCTGATTGCTGTGGCTAAAACGTCCAAAACTATGTTGAATAATAGTGGTGAGAGTGGGCAACCTTGTCTTGTTCCTGATCTTAGTGGGAATGGTTTCAGTTTTTCACCATTGAAGGCGATGTTGGCTGTGGGTTTGTCATATATGACCTTTATTATGTTGAGGAAAGTTCACTCTATGCCTACTTTCTGGAGGGTTTTTTTAATCATAAATCGATGTTGAATTTTGTTGAAAGCTTTCTCTGCATCGATTGAGATGATCATATGGTTTATCTCCTTCAATTTGTTAATATGGTGTATCACATTGATTGATTTGTGTATATTGAAGAAACCTTGCATTCCTGGGGTCAACCCCCCTTCATCAGGGTGTATGATCCTTTTAATGTGCTGTTGGATTCTATTTGCTAGTATTTGCTGAGGATTTTTGCATCTATATTCATCAGTGATATTGGCCTGTAGTTTTCTTTCTTTGTGACATTTTTGTCTGGTTTTGGTATCAGCATGATGGTCGCCTCATGGAATGAGTTTGGGAATGTTTCTCCCTCTGCTATATTTTGGAAGAGTTTGAGAAGGATAGGTGTTAGCTCTTCTCTAAATGTTTGATAAAGTTTCCCTGTGAAGCCATCTGGTCCTGGGCTTTTGTTTGTTGGAAGATTTTTATTTTTATTTTTTTTGCGGTTCTTGGGCCTCTCACTGTTGTGGCCTCTCCTGTTGCAGGGCACAGGCTCCGGATGCACAGGCTGAGCAGCCATGGCTCATGGGCCCAGCCACTCCGCGGCCTGTGGGATCTTCCCGGACTGGGGCACAAACCAGCGTCCCACGCATTGGCAGGCGGACTCTCAATCACTGCGCCACCAGGAAAGCCGTGTTTGAAGATTTTTAATCACAGTTTCAATTTCAGTGCTTGTGATTGGTCTGTTCATATTTTCTATTTCTTCCTGGTTCAGTCTCGTAGGGTTATGCATTTATAAGAATTTTTCCATTTCTTCCAGATTGTCCATTTTATTGGCATAGAGGTGCTTGTAGTAATCTCTCATGATCCTTTGTATTTCTGCAGTGTCAGTTGTACCTATGCTTTTTCATTTCTAATTATATTGCTTTGAGTCTTCTCCCTTTTTTTCTTGATTAGTCTAGCTAATGGTTTATCTATTTTGTTTATCTTCTCAAACAACCAGCTTTTAGTTTTATTGATAATGGCTACTATTTCCTTCATTTATTTTTCATTTATTTCTGATCTGATCTTTATGATTTCTTTCCTTCTGCTAAAGTTGGGTTGTTTTTGTTCTTTCTCTAATTGCTTTAGATGTAAGGTTAGGTGGTTTATTTGAGGTGTTTCTTGTTTCTTGAGGTAGGATTGTATTGCTATAAACTTCCCTCTTAGAACTGCTTTTGCTGCATCCCATAGGTTTCAGCTCGTTGTGTTTTCATTGTCATTTCTTTCTAGGTATTTTTTGCATTACTCTTTGATTTCTTCAGTGATCTGTTGGTTATTAAGGAATGTATTGTTTAGCCTCCATGTGTTTGCATCATTTACAGTTTTTTTTTTCCTGTAACTGACATCTAGTCTCATAGCATTGTTGTAGGAAAAGATACTTGATATGATTTCAATATTCTTAAATTTCCCAAGGCTTGATATGTGATCCAAGATATGATCTATCCTGGAGAATGTTCCATGAGTACTTGAGAAGAAAGTGTATTCTGTTGTTTTTGGATGGAATATCCTATAAATATCAATTAAGTCCATCCTGTTTAATGCATCATTTAAAGCTTTTGTTTCCTTATTTATTTTCATTTTGAATGATCTGTCCATTGGTAAAAGTGAGGTGTTAAAGTCCCCTACGATGGTTGTGTTACTGTTGATTTCCCCTTTTATGGCTGTTAGCATTTGCCTTATGCATTCAGGTGCTCCTATGTTGGGTGCATAAATATTTACAATTGTTATATCTTCTTCTTGGATCGATCCCTTTATCATTATGTAGTGTCCTTCTCTGTCTCTTGTAACAGTCTTTATTTTAAAGTCTATTTTGTCTGATATGAGAATTGCTACTCCAGCTTTCTTTTGATTTCCATTTGCATGGAACATCTTTTTCCATCCCCTCACTTTCAGTCTATATGTGTCCGTAGGGCTGAAGTGGGTCTCTTGTAGACAGCATATATACGAGTCATTTTTTTTGTTACAGTCAGCCAGTCTATGACTTTTGGTTGGAGCATTGAATCCATTTATATTTATAGTAATTATCGATATGTATGTTCCTATTCCCATATTCTTAATTGTTTTGGGTTTGTTATTGTGGATCTTTTCCTTCCCTTGTGTTTTCTGCCTAGAGAAGTTCCTTTAGCATTTGTTATAAAGCTGTTTTGGTGGTGCTGAATTCTCTTAGCTTTCGGTTGTCTGTAAAGGTTTTAACTTCTCTGTCGAATCTGAATGAGATCCTTGCTGGGTAGAATAATCTTAGTTGTAGGTTTTCCCCTTTCATCACTTTAAATATGTCCTGCCACTCCCTTCTTGCTTGCAGATTTTCTGCTGAAAGAACAGTTGTTAACCTTATGGGGATTCCCTTGTATGTTATTTGTTGTTTTTCCCTTGCTGCTTTTAATATTTTTCTTTGTATTTATTTTTTGATAGTTTGATTAATATGTGTCTTGGTATTTTTCTCCTTGGATTTATCCTGTATGGGACTCTGCACTTCCTGGGCTTGATTTAGTATTTCCTTTCCCATAATAGGGAAGTTTTCAAGTATAATCTCTTCAAATATTTTCTCAATCCCTTTCTTTTTCTCTTTTTCTTCTGGGACCCCTGTAATTCCAGTGTTGGTGTGTTTAATATTGTCACAGATGTCTCTGAGACTGTCCTCGATTCTTTTCATTCTGTTTTCTTTATTCTGCTCTGCAGTAGTTATTTCCATTATTTTATCTTCCATGTCACTTGTCCCTTCTTCTGCTTCAGTTATTCTGCTATTGATTCCTTCTAGAGAATTTTTAATTTCATTTATTGTGTTATTCATCATTGTTTGTTTTCTCTTGTGTTCTTCTATGTCCTTGTTAATCATTTATTGTATTTTCTCCATTCTATTTCCAAGATTTTGGAGCATCTTTACTATCATTGCTGTGAATTCTTTTTTAGGTAGACTGCGTATTTCCTCTTCATTTGTTTCGTCTTGTGGGTTTTTACCTTGCTTCTTCATCTGCTGTGTGTTTGTCTGTCTTCTCATTTTGCCCTAGTTTACTGTGTTTGGGGTCTCCTCTTTGTAGGCTGCAGGTTCGTAGTTTCTGTTGTTTTTGGTGTCTGCCCCCAGTGGTTGAGGTTATGTCAGTGGCTTGTGTAGGCTTCCTGGTGGAGGGGACTAGTGTCTGTATTCTGGTGGATGAGGCTGGATCTTGTCTTTCTGGTGCACAGGACCATGTCCGGTGGTGTGTTTTGGGCTGTCTGTGACCTTGTTATGATTTTAGGCAGCCTCTCTGCTAGTGGGTGGCATTTTGTTCCTTTCTTGCTACTTGGTTGGCATAGGGTGTCCAGCACTGCAGCTTGCCGGTCATTGAGTGGAGGTGCTTCTTAGCATTGAGATGGAGATCTGTGGGAGAGCTTTTGCCATTTGATAGTACGTGGAGCCAGGAGGTCTTTGGTGGACCGATGTCCTGAACTTGGCTCTCCCACCTCAGTGGCACAGGCCTGACCTGTGGCTGGGACACCAGACCCTGTCAGCCATGTGGCTGAGAAGAAAAGGGAGAAAAAAAGAAAGAAAACAAAATAAAATAACGTTATTAAAGTAAAAAGTAGAAAATATTTGTTAGAAATAAAAAATTAGAAAGTAATAAAAAAAGAGAGAAAAAAAGAAAGAAGAGAGCAACGAAACCAAAAAAAAATACACCAGTGATAACAAGTGCTAAAAACTATACTTAAAAAAAAAGAAAAGTGGACAGACAGAACCCTAGGACAAATGGTAAAAGCAAAGCTATACAAACAAAATCACACAAAGAAGCATACCCATTTACACTCACAAAAAGAGAAGAAGGAAAAAAATATATATTTATCATTGCTCCCAAAGTCCACTGCCTCTCTTTTGGGATGATTTGTTGTCTATTCAGGTATTCCACAGATGCAGGGTACATCAAGCTGGTTGTGGAGATTTAATCTGCTGCTCCTGAGGTTGCTGGGGAAAATTTCCCTTTCTCTTCTTTGTTCATACAGCTCCAGAGGTTCAGCTTTAGATTTGGACCGCCTCTGTGTGTAGGTCGCCTGAGGGCATATATTCACCACCCAAACAGGGCTGGGTTAAAGTAACAAATGATTAAGGGGCTCTGGCTCACTCAGGTGGGCAGAGGGTGGCGTACAGAATGTGGGTTGAGCCTGTGGCAGCAGAGGTTGGCGTGATGTTGCAACAGCCTGAGGCATGCCATGTGTTCTACCCGGGAAGTTGTCCCTGGATCATGGGACCCTGGCAGTGTCGGGCTGCACAGACTTCCGGGAGGGGAGGTGTGGATAGTGACCTGTGCTTGCACATAGGCTTCTTGGTGGCTGCAGCAGCAGCCTTAGTGTTTCATGCCCGTCTCTGGTGTCTGCACTGGTACCCACAGCTCGCACCCATCTCTGGAGCTTGTTTAGGCTGTGCTCTGAATCCCCTCTCCTCCTGCACCCTGAAACAATGGTCTCTTGCCTCTTAGGCAGGTCCAGTCTTTTTCCCGGACTCCCTCCCAGCTATCTGTGGCGCAATTGCCCCCTTCAGGCTGTGTTCACACAGCCAAACCCAGTCCTCTCCCTGGGATCTGACCTCTGAAGCCCGAGCCTGAGCTCCCAGCCGCCCTCAGCCCTGGCAGGTCAGCAGACAAGCCTCTGGGGCTGGTGAGTGCTGGTCGGCGCCAATCCTCTGTGCAGGAATCTCTCCACTTTTGCCCGCCTCACCCCTGTTGCTGTGCTCTCCTTTGTGGCTCTGAAGCTTCCCCCCCTGCCACCCCCGTGTCCTCCAGTGAAGGGGCTTCCTAGTGTGTGGAAACTTTTCCTCCTTCACAGCTCCCTCCCAGTGGTGCAGGTCCATCCCTATTCTTTTGTCTCTGTTGTTTCTTTTTTCTTTTGCCCTACCTGGGTACGTGGGGAGTGTCTTGCCTTTTCGGAAGCCTGAGGTCTTCTGTCAGCATTCAGTAGGTGTTCTGTAGGAGTTGGTCCACATTTAGATATATTTCTGATGTATTTGTGAAGAGGAAGTTGATCACCACATCTTACTCTTCCGCCATCTTGAACGTCTCTTATGAATGCAAATTTTAAAGTACAGAGGGTCATATAAAAATCATTGTTGGACCTACCCCTGAAGATGAACATTCTGTCATATTTGCTTCATTGCTCTTGTTCACTTAAAAAAAAAAAGCACAACGTGAGAGTTACAAGTTTTATTTGGGACAAAATGAGGACTGCTGCCCAGGAGACAGCATTTCAGATAGCTCTGAGAAACTGCTCCAAGGAGGTGAGTGGCAGGGAGCCTGGTTATATAGAAGTTTTGTAACAAAGGGCAGGTAGACTAAACATCAAAAGATTATTGTTAATTAAAGAAAACCAGATATCTCAAGTTAAGGAATTTAGTGCTTTTTCTATTTATGGGGAGGTGCAAGTGTCTGGGCTCACTGAAATCATTCCTTTGATATGCACCTCAGCTATCTGGGTCCAGTATCCTGTGTTTTCACATCCTGAGTTTCCTCAAGGCTCACTGTAGGGAGTGGCTGCAGTCTGATGCCTGCCAAATGGCAGGTATTATTTTTGGCCCTGTGTTTCCTCAGGACTCACCAGCTCACATTGGCGGGATGCAATCGTTGATGACTGTGACATCCTTTGTTTAAATATTCTATATATCAGTCCCTTCTCTTGGTTGGAAATTCAACCAATGTTTGGGAGACATTTCATGACCAAATTTTGTCCCACAGTACTGGGAGGCTCATCCTAGATCAGGCGAAAGTTCTTGTTGCTATCCCACACCAGGTGTTAATTTCTGGATTAGGCCCTGTTGACAGTTAAAGATTCTCTGGGTCCTCTGTCTTACTAATCTACTATGACACAGGAAATATCTTCCTTTGTTGCTTCTTCCCATATCTAGAATCACACTATTAAAATTATTTTATGAGTCACAAATGTGATCTATTTTCTCAAGATGTTTAGCCATCATCAAATTTGTTGGAGGCCTGGTTACACATTGAGTACTGTAAGAGACAACCATCTTATAAAATAGACAGGATATAAGTAATGCAGTTAGTAATATTGACAAAGACATAGTGCAGGAGGGAGACACAAATCATCAACAATTTGGAAACTAGGAGCAAATTAAAACAATTATTAGGGGACTTCCCTGGTGGCACAGTGGTTAAGAATCCGCCTGCCAATGCAGGGGACAGGGGTTCAATCCCAGGTCTGGTAAGATCCCACATGCTGCAGAGCTACTAAGCCCGTGTGCCACAATTACTGAGCCTGTGCTCTAGAGCCCGTGAGACACAACTACTGAGCCCACACGCCACAACTACTGAAGCCTACGCATCTAGGGCTCGCCTGCCACAACTACTGAGCCCACATGCTGCAACTACTGAAGCCTGTGTGCCTAGAGCCCATGCTCCACAACAAGAGAAGCCACCAGAATGAGAAGTGCGAACACCTCAATGAAGAGTAGCCCCCCACTCGCCACACCCGGAGAAAGCCTGTATGCAGCAATGAAGACCCAACACAGCCCAAAAAAAGAAAAAGGAAGAAAAAAACTGATTAGTTGTAATTCAGTTGCAATAAACCATCAAGTTCATAGGAGAGCCAGGTGGAGAAGCCAAATTCTGGCAGGGTTAGGTAGAGAGAAAAAGATAAATGTTTTATCTTTGTTTTACAAAGGTATACTTTATCAACTTGTAGGTCATAACGTAAGAGAAAAAGTTTTTCTGAAAAACAAAGAGTAAAGCTAGTATATTTCCCAAAGTCATAAAGTTATAAATTATATTCATCAGTTCATTCAGTTCCATGTAATTGATTCCTATTGATATGGATGAAGTATTCAGGTTTTCTGTCATTTGTTATACAGTTCAGTGGTATTATTTAAAGGCCATCAGAAACTTATGTTTGTTACAAAAAGTTATTTTTATGAGTCTTCTTGAAAATCTTCATTTTGTAAAAGCATCCAGACAAAACTTAAAATAGCAAGGTTTAAAAATTAGAATACAATGCAATTAGTAGGAAACTTGGATATTTCTGTGACATATAACATTTTAGAATAAATAGAATTTTGACTGATAACATTATATCAGGGCATATCAGATGTTAGGAATTCCATATCAATTTTGGAATATCTATATTAATGACATTTATCCATACACTACAACCTAAGTTTCATCTCCAATCACTTGACAAATTTTCTGAAGTAATTAAACATACCAAATAAACTTAGTTTAACATTCCTCTTTAAGGTGTCTCAGAGACGTTCCTTCAGAGCAGCCCAGAATCAGCTGGAGGCTAAAAGAGCTTTAGTTGGAGTTTAATATTTGGTAAGTTTGTTAAAAATATCAAAACGGTTTTAAAACACAACAGGTCACTCTGAAACAATACTTATTCATTTAACCAAAGTCTAAAAAACATTACTTAAGGGCACAGAAACTCACAAAATCTATTACCAAAAAGGAGCACTCTAAGAAACTTTGTTCAAATCCCAGTCTTGTACCAGCTTACTTAACAACAAAATCTATTTACTTAGTTAACTTCAATCTAAATTTAATTAATCCTGACCATGCATAAAACTTTTTTTTCCCCTCGTGGTTTCTTTCCACAATCTTTCATCACTTTCTGTTTTCATATCAGCCTGTCCCTTATTTTTCTATCCAAATAAATCAAGACATACTTTCTTTCTTTTCCCTCAATAAAATGTAATTCCATTCCTCATATCTTCTTTACTAAAAACACACATTCTCTTTTCCTACTGTACACTGAAGTGTTTCCATATTATTCGTATTAACTTTAATTATGTGTTTAAATTAGAATCCTCAACTCTTAAAAACTTAATTTCTAGTGAAAGTTAAGAAGTAAGCAATTGTGAACTGTCTTTTACATTAGTATTCTGTACATTGATGAACATAAATACCAGTGATAATTTCTAAAAACATTTGTTTTCTTATAGAGGCTATCTCAGGGTGGCACCAAACATTGTCATTAATAGTCCTAAATACCTTTAGTTTCTCTACTTAGTAATTGATGTCTCAGTATCTCATTTTTTTTGGAAATTATCTAGCTATTCAATAAACTTTCAGCACTTAAATTAGCACAACTCTAGAAGTTATCAGATATCTGAAGAGATAATTTTTTTTTTTTTTTTTTGCAGCAATATCTTTTTTTTTTTTTTTTTATTTTATTTTTTTTTTTAACATCTTTATTGGGGTATAATTACTTTACAATGGTGTGTTAGTTTCTGCTTTATAACAAAGTGAATCAGTTATACATATACATATGTTCCCATATCTCTTCCCTCTTTCGTCTCCCTCCCTCCCACCCTCCCTATCCCACCCCTCCAGGATGTCACAGAGCACCGAGCCAATATCCCCGTGCCATGCGGCTGCTTCCCACTAGCTATCTACCTTACTACGTTTGTTAGTGTGTATATGTCCATGACTCTCTCTCGCCCCGTCACAGCTCACCCTTCCCCCTCCCCATAACCTCAGTCCATTCTCTAGGAGGTCTGCGTCTTTATTCCTGCCTTACCCCTAGGTTCTTCATGACATTTTTTTTTCTTAAATTCCATATATATGTGTTAGCATACTGTATTTGTCTTTTTCTTTCTGACTTACTTCACTGTGTATGACAGACTCTAGGTCTATCCACCTCATTACAAATAGCTCAATTTCGTTTCTTTTTATGGCTGAGTAATATTCCATTGTATATATGTGCCACATCTTCTTTATCCATTCATCCGATGATGGGCACTTAGGTTGTTTCCATCTCCGGGCTATTGTAAATAGAGCTGCGATGAACATTTTGGTACATGACTCTTTTTGAATTTCGGTTTTCTCAGGGTATATGCCCAGTAGTGGGATTGCTGGGTCATATGGTAGTTCTATTTGTAGTTTTTTAAGGAACCTCCATACTGTTCTCCATAGTGGCTGAACCAATTCACATTCCCACCAGCAGTGCAAGAGGGTTCCCTTTTCTCCACACCCTCTCCAGCATTTATTGTTTCTAGATTTATTGATGATGGCCATTCTGACTGGTGTGAGATGATATCTCATTGTAGTTTTGATTTGCATTTCTCTAATGATTAATGATGTTGAGCATTCTTTCATGTGTTTGTTGGCAGTCTGTATATCTTCTTTGGAGAAATGTCTATTTAGGTCTTCTGCCCATTTTTGGATTGGGTTGTTTGTTTTTTTGTTGTTGAGCTGCATGAGCTGCTTGTAAATTTTGGAGATTAATCCTTTGTCAGTTGCTTCATTTGCAAATATTTTCTCCCATTCTGAGGGTTGTCTTTTGGTCTTGTTTATGGTTTCCTTTGCTGTGCAAAAGCTTTGAAGTTTCATTAGGTCCCATTTGTTTATTTTTGTTTTTATTTCCATTACTCTAGGGGGTGGATCAGAAAGAATCTTGCTGTGATTTATGTCATAGAGTGTTCTGCCTATGTTTTCCTCTAAGAGTTTGATAGTTTCTGGCCTTACATTTAGGTCTTTAATCCATTTTGAGCTTATTTTTGTGTATGGTGTTAGGGAGTGATCTAATCTCATACTTTTACATGTACCTGTCCAGTTTTCCCAGCACCACTTATTGAAGAGGCTGTCCTTTCTCCACTGTACATTCCTGCTACCTTTATCAAAGATAAGGTGTCCATATGTGCATGGGTTTATCTCTAGGCTTTCTATCCTGTTCCATTGATCTATCTTTCTGTTTTTGTGCCAGTACCATACCGTCTTGATAACTGTAGCTTTGTAGTATAGTCTGAAGTCAGGGAGCCTGATTCCTCCAGTTCCTTCTTTCGTTCTCAAGATTGCTTTGGCTACTCGGGGTCTTTTGTGTTTCCATACAAATTGCAAAATTTTTTGTTCTAGTTCTGTGAAAAATGCCAGTGGTAGTTTGATAGGGATTGCATTGAATCTATAGATTGCTTTGGGTAGTACAGTCATTTTCACAATGTTGATTCTTCCAATCCAAGAACATGGTATATCTCTCCATCTATTTGTATCATCTTTAATTTCTTTCATCAGTGTCTTATAATTTTCTGCATACAGGTGTTTTGTCTCCTTAGGTAGGTTTATTCCTAGATATTTTATTCTTTTTGTTGCAATGGTAAATGGGAGTGTTTTCTTGATTTCACTTTCAGATTTTTCATCATTAGTGTATAGGAATGCCAGAGATTTCTGTGCATTAATTTTGTATCCTGCCACTTTACCAAATTCATTGATTAGCTCTAGTAGTTTTCTGGTAGCATCTTTAGGATTCTCTATGTATCGGATCATGTCATCTGCAAACAGTGACAGTTTTACTTCTTTTCCAGTTTGGATTCTTTTATTTCTTTTACTTCTCTGATTGCTGTGGCTAAGACTTCCAAAACTATGTTGAATAATATTGGTGAGAGTGTGCACTCTTGTCTTGTTCCTGATCTTAGAGGAAATGGTTTCAGTTTTTCACCATTGAGAATGACGTTGGCTGTGGGTTTGTCATATATGGCCTTTATTATGTTGTGTTTGGTTTCCTCTATGCCCAGTTTCTGGAGAGTTTTTATCACAAATGGGTATTGAAGTTTGTTGAAAGCTTTTTCTGCATCTATTGAGATTGTCATATGGCTTTTATCCTTCAGTTTGTTAATATGGTATTTCACATTGATTGATTTGTGTATATTGAAGAATCCTTGCATTCCAGGGGGAATCCCGTCTTGCTCATGGTATATGATTCTTTTAATGTGCTGTTGGATTCTGTTTGTTAGTATTTTGTTGAGGATTTTTGCATCTATGTTTATCAGTGATATTGGCCTGTAATTTTCTTTTTTCATGACGTGTTTGTCTGGTTTTGGTATTGGTGTGATGATGGCTTCAAAGCATGAGTTTGGGAGTGGTCCTCCCTTTCCTGTATTTTGGAAGTGTTTGAGAAGGATGGATATTAACTCTTCTTTAAATTTTTAATAGAATTTGTCTGTGAAGCCACGTGGTCCTCCACTTTTGTTTGTTGGAAGATTTTTAATCACAGTTTCAATTTCAGTGCTTTTGAGTGGTCTGTTTGTATTTTCGATTTCTTCCTGATTCAGTCTTGGAAGGTTTTGCTTTTCTAAGAATTGGTCCATTTCTTCCAGGTTGTCCATTTTATTGGCACATAGTTGCTTGTAGTAATCTCTCATGATCCTTTGTATTTCTGTGGTGTCATTTGTTACTTCTTTTTCATTTCAAATTCTGTTGATTTGAGTCTTCTCCCGTTTTACCCTGATGAATGCAGCTAATGGTTTATCAATTTATTCATCTTCTCAAAGAACCAGCTTTTAGTTTTATTGATCTTTACTATTGATTCCTTGTAGTATTTTTTTTTTTTTTTTGGTACGCGGGCCTCTCACTGCTGTGGCCTCTCCCGTTGCAGAGCACAGGCTCTGGACGCGCAGGGTCAGCGGCCATGGCTCACGGGCCCAGCCACTCCACGGCATGTGGGATCCTCCCGGACCAGGGCACAAACCTGCGTCCTCCGCATCGGCAGGCGGACTCTCAACCACTGCACCACCAGGGAAGCCCTCCTTGTATTTTTTAACTACAGAAGGTTTAATTGGCTCTTTTAAAAATATCTCCAACACTCTATTTTTATTTTTTATTTGGTGACACATTATTCTTATTCTCTCCTTTAGTTATTAGGCATGGTTTAGTTTAATTCTTTGAACATATTTAAAATAGCTAATTCAAAATCTTTTTTTTTTGAAAGTCCAGTGTCTGGGCTTCCTCCTGAATAGTTTCTATCGATAACCTGTTTTTTTTCTTGAGTATGGGGCAGTATTCTCTGTGTGACTCCTAATTTCTTGTTCAAAAGGGTACATTTAGAAAAATATAATGTGACAACTCTGAAGATTAGATTCTGTCTCCCTCCCAGGGTTTGTTATAAGTGACTCTTATTGTTCTTTGTTTTTTGACCTCCTGGACTATATCTGTCTTAAAGTCTGTACTTTTTGTTGTGTGAAGCCACTGAAGTCTTTGATAGCTTAGCTTAGTGTTCTGCTGATGATTGGACAGTGATTTTATTAAACAATTTTAACCAGTAAGTCTCCCAGCTTTTGCTGAAAGGCTTTGTGTGTGTTTTAAGGCATGCCTTCAACATTTGGGCAGTAAATTTACAATGCTGCCTTACCATTCTCTCCTTGCTTGTACAGGGCCTCAAATTCAGGCAGAAGAGAGAGATTAAGGCCTTTTCAAGTCTTCTGTGGGCAAACACACAACCCAGAGTGTGCATACATTTCTTTGCATGTATGTGTCTTTCTAGATTTCTTGGAATAGTTTTCAGCTTTGCAAAGACCCCTATGAGTATGTCTTTCTCTAATTTGTCATTCTTTTTTTTTCTTAGCAGGTGTTTTGTTCAGCCACTTTATAAGTCCAGTTTGTACATCACTTCAGGTCACCACAATCTTAAACAATTTCAGATGATTGTTTTTGTAAATGCTCCAATGGCAGCATAGTTTACACAGAATGAACTTTGCATTAAGAGAAGCAAAGACAAACTCTAAGAATGGAGCTTTCTGTACCTGTCAGACTGGACAAATAGTAATCATTCTCTGAGAGTGGAGCCTTGTGAACCTCCAGCTCAGTTCTGCCCTCTCCAGTGGCTGCTAAACTGTTGGTTTTCATAGATACTGTAGTTGTGAGACTGTTGGTTTTTAGCGTTATTGCAGAGATTGCAGAGCTGGAAAGAAGGTGATTTGATTAGAATAACTTAATATATCACAAAATTCACTGTTTTTATGAAGAGTCACTCTTTTGTCTTGAATATACAACCCTTAGATTGTTAAGCTTTAGTTAATTTATATAGTACTTGTGAGATATATATATATATATATATATATATATATATATGAGACAAAATACTTGGATCCAGAATATATAAAGAAATTTTATAGCTCAATAATAAGAAAATAAACAACTCAATCATAAAACAAGCAAAAATTTGAACAGACCCTTTGTAAGAAAAGTTATTACAAATGTCCGATGAGTACATGATAAGATCCTCAGCATCATTAGTCATCAGGAAAATGCAAATTAAAACTATAGTGAAATACCACTACATACCCATTAGAATGGCTAAAATTAAAATTAAGAAGTAAATAACCAGATGCTGGAAAGTATGTGGATCAACTGAAATTCTCATACATTGTTGATAAGAATACAAAATGGTACAATGGCTTTGGAAGACAGTTTAACCTTTTCTTGTATAGTTTAATATACATTTAGCAACTAACTGTAAAACACATTCATTGAGCTCCTAGGGTGCACTCCTTGGGAGAAGTGAAAACATATGTCTCAGAAAGAATTTTACATGAGTGTTTATAGCAGTTTTTATTCATAATAGTGAAAGGCTAGAAACATCACAAAAGTCCGTGAATAGATGAATGAATGGATTATGGTATATTTACACAATAGGATACTACTTAGTAACAAAAAGAATGAATTACTGATTCATGAATTACCAAGACATCCTGCAGACTTAAATAAGTTGGAAATAAAAGAGGATATTCCGTATGATTCTGTAGAAAACTATAATGATAGAAACCAAATTGGGATCTATATAATATGAATTAGTTAACTAATCGATCCCGTTTATATTCTGCCTCATTCCCTGGAAGCTTCAATTGCCTAAAAGGCACTATCCAACTACATTCTAAAATGAGCTAGGAAAAGATGAGGGAAAAACATCATAGAAGACACACGAATAAATAAGAAGGTGATTGAGGGAGAACTGACAAAGATAGCTTGAAAAATTATGAGATAGTGGCCTTGTGGGTGGGGGTGGGGCAGTATCAAGGAGGATATAAGGATGAATTTACATGGTTTCGAGTGGTGCAGCGAATTTTAGGACAATAAAGAAATAAATGTCCCATCCATGATAAGCATTTCTAGGTTATGTGTTGATTCTTTGTAGTCAGGAAGTCACCCAACACATTAATCTAAACTATATGTCTTTCCTGGCATTTCCCTCAGTACAGAGGCCAAATAAATGAGACCTTCTTTCCATGAAGAGCTGTTAATTTGTGTTTGTATTTTTGTGCATGTGATTTGCTTCATGGTCTCATTTTTTGGGTTTGTTTATAAGGTGAGGATAGTAATACCTACCTTTAGGTACTTGGGAAGAGTAAATGGAAAGTGTTTGTGCAAAGTCCTTCATAAACATTTTCAAGCTCTGTGCAGATGTAAGGTAGTGTTTTGAAGTCCAAGAAATCTGGAGAAGAGTGTTGGTGCAAATAATGAGAAAGGGAATGAATATAACTCCTTTCTCACTCCATGCCTTTACTTACAAAATACTATAAATGTTGAAAATCATAATATTTGTGGTTTCTAAAATGTTCATATAATTCTAAATGAGGAGTGATTTATAACTGTACCTTGCTCAGCTCAATTTACGAAATCCTGGTATTTGTGAAAGGACAGTACAATGAATATCATATATAATTTCCCTGAGTAAAACAGAGCACATGGGAAACTCTGGCCTTGCATTTTTTTTGCTGCTGGCCAAAGAGGCCAGAGAAAAGTTTTCCAGATATGGAGGCAGTTTTGTGTTCTCTTTGCTGATGAAATGTGGAAGGCAGGGTGTGCATGCTCCTCTCACATTTATATGGCCTGATTTGAAGTGGAAAATGTGATTCTAAAATGTGGAAATTTGAAAACAAATGGTAACCTGGTCTGCAGTCTCCAATCTCTGTAAAGTATTATTATTATTGTTGTTATTATTGCCAATTATGTGTTCAGAGGGTCAAGGATCTAAATACTAAAAATAAGTACTCCTGAAAATGGGACATAGGCAAGAAGGTAATAAAATTCTTGGCATGTTTATCTGCTCCAGACAAATGCCTAAGCATGTTTTATTGTTTTTAACCATGATAGCCTAACCATGATAACTTTTCATTGAAAGGACTGTTGTTTGCATTGTCTCCCTTTCTGTTAGAGTGAGAGCAGAAACTTTCAGTAGCTTGTATATCTGATAGATATGAAGGTGGAGGATGATGAAGCTAAGGAGTGAAAGAAGAAATAGGAAAAGGGGGCCAAAAATTACCAAGAAGCTTGATCTTTCGTAGAATATGGTCTTAATGTGTTACTTTAGTTGGTGACAGCAGTGCTCCTCAAACTCTAAAGAGCATATGAATCCCCTAGGGATTATATAAAAATGCAGTTTCTGATTTTGTAGGTCTGGGGTGTGACCTGGGAATGTGTATTTCTATCAAGCTCCCAGGTGATGATGATACTGCTGGCCTGAGAACCACTCTTGGCATAGCAAGATTGGAGGTTTGGCTGGATATACCGGTGAATGTCATATTTTAAAAATTTCAATAAGGATAATTTGTCAAAAGCGTAGCTAATTATGATTTAATTTTATATCATCATTAAACTTCTGTGTAATAAAATTCAAAATCATTGACCAAAAATAAAAACATCTGTCTGGCCATACCACCCTCAATTTTTCATCAATTATCTCCTTATTTTAGGTCCCTTAGTGCATACTCTGTGAGCAAGTTAAATTTGTCCCTCTGCCAGATAGTATCTTAACCCAGGCTGCCATCTGGTTAATGTGTAAAATGTCCAGCTGTTACTACCTATGTTGTCATGGGAAATGCCCTAGAGATGCAGACAGACCACCGGGCTTCTAGTTACAGCTCTTCCAGATAGCTCTGGAACCTGGAGCTATTTTTTTCTTTGTACAATTATTGTGGATATTTCTTTGGTAGAGGTAAGAAAACGTCTAGTCCATTGTCCATAATAGGCACTCAATAAAGCTTAAGGAGACTCTCTTAGGAGTACAACTAAGTAGCTTTAGGTCTTACAGGCTTTGGGTAGAACAGGTCATATAGGACAGGGATTGAATATAAAACATGTACCATGACTTAAACAAAGGACTTCACTAAGCTGCCCTACTTCATCTTTAATGTGTGGTTTTAGTTGCTCAAATTTTCTACTGAAGGTCTGGTCTTTGGTTTAACGTCTTGCAATGCAACTTGCTACCTGCTAGGAGCACTTCCCTTTGTTTTTCTCCTGTCTGCTCTAACAGAGATGAGGAAATCAGACAAAAGGCAGCAGTATTGACCATTTCTCCTGTTTCCCTTCCTTTACAGATTACTCCTCTGCTGTTCAGAAATTTTCCCAAACGTTGCAGTCCTTTCAGTTTGATTTCATTGGAGACACTCTGACTGATGACGAGATTAACATTGGTAAGTCTTCAGCTACATATGGCCATGTGCCTCTCATAGCAGGTCTGAGAAAAAGTAGCTTCCTTGGTCTGTGGGTATAGAAAACTTGGGCATCTTTAATCCCTGTTGTCCCCTGTTGTGCCAAGCTCCTGGGAGGCTGCTTAAGAAACATAAAGAAACATTCCCTTGTAGTCCCATTTCCTACTTACACAAAAGCAATCAAAAGATATCCCTTAAACCTCCACTGAGGTCTTTGACTCTGTCTGCAGGGGAATTTTTCTTTAAAGAATCTAACACACGAAAATAGATGTTTTTGTGAAGGATAAAGAGTGATTTTTTTTTGTTTTTTTTCGCAAAATAATTTAGAGTAAGGTTCTTCTAAGGAACAAATTCCCCGAGAAAGTTTAAAATTAGCATTTATATATGTACAGCTTTTAAGGCAACAGGAGATTTGGCATCTCTCTTTGGGAGCTGAACTTAATAACTCGCTTTGTGAGCTGCATGATGTTGGACAAGATATTTCCTCTCTCTGAGCCTTAGTCTTGTCCTCTGTAAAATGTGGTTAATATTTATCTCTCAAGGATGTTACAATTAGGAGATTGAACAGTGGAAGTAAGAACTTTGTGTTTGTTATGAAGTTAATTATGGCCCTTGGGCCAATCTTCTCTGCCACATTTTTTTGTAAATAAAGTTTTGTTGGAACACAGACTTAACTGGAACACAGTTAAATATTGTCTGTGGGTGATTTTGTAGTACAACGGCAGCATTGAGTAGTAGTGGCAGAGACTGCATGACTTTCAAAGCCTCAAATATTTGCCCTCTGGCCATTGAAAAAAAAAGTTTGGTAACCACTGAGTTAATTGTCGTGGTCCGAAGGTGCATTGGAAAAGAATTTCCAGACACAGGGCAGAATGTGAAGAAGGTAGAATTTATTAGAGGGAAAGGTCGCTGCCAGAACGGCAGCCCGACTTCCTAGTAGTCTGGGAGAATCGAGCCGGAACATGTGCTATTGATTAGTTTTTATAGCCAGAAAACAAAGGAATGGTCCGAGGTGAAAATTTCATTTACTTATTGGTCGAGGCACATATACCTTCCTTCTATAGGGTGCGAGTGAGGCAGGGCATATGCCTTTCCTTATTTGGGACAGGTCCAGTTGCCCAGGTGGGCGTCGCCCAGGTGGGCTCAGGAATTTTGTAACCATCCTGACATGGTGGGGAGGGAGACTAAGAGTCGGGTAGGGGGTGTAACGCTGAAACTTTTTCAGGCAGGGTTGTCCTTTGTCCTTGAAGCACCATTGTCCTTGCAGTACCACATTAAAGAGTTAGTGTAAAGCATTTGCTAGATGAGAGCACAGAAATAGTGTGAACGATCTAATGTCACCAAAACAATTATATTTATGAGCCCAAGAACTAAAATATAAAATGTATTATTATTATATTAAATGCTCTTTGCAGTAAATATGAATAATATATAAAAATATAAAGTTACCTGTAATAATAAGATATTTCAGCACAGAAGCAATGTATTGGATGTATTGGCGTATTGTCTTTTAACTCTCTTTTGTACATGTATCTGTTTTGTGTATGTGTAATTTAGTTCATACTAAATACATAATTTTATCTAATTTCAACCTGACATTTCATCAAGTATTTTCTCATGTCATTTAAAAATTTTCATAAGCTTCATTGCATGGGACAAGGACATTGTTTTGTTCATTACTATTTCCCTAGCATGTAGAGGAGTACCTAGCATATAGTAGATGCTCAATACATGTTTGTTGAATGAATGAGTAATGGATGCATTTGAGTTTCATTATTATAGGAGCTATACTTTATATACTCTTCAACTGTTGTTAGAAATTTAACTTTTTTCCAATTTTTCATGTTTATAAATCATACTGCAATGAGTATTTTTATGAGGTTGATGACTAATGTTTTGGATAAATGTGGCAGTGTAACTAGTGAGGCAGACATTTACATTTGGATTATTTCTTTATTCACTCCACTTCATTCTACTTCTGCAAATCTGTCTTGGTCTAAGGGCATGGCTTATTTAAAAGTTAATATTGTGAGAGTCAGATAGTCCAAGTTTGAACTCTAGCTTTGCAGCTTATTAGCTGTGTAATCTTGGAAAGTGACTTCACCTCTCTAAGTGTTACATTTCTCATCTGTAATATGGGGATGAGGTGATCAATGCCATGTGTGCACAGTGCCTAAATAAATGTTAGCTATTTAATCATTATTATTATTTTAATCATTATTATTAATATAAGGTTTTGTTACTTTGTACCTTGCAATGGACTGAATGTTTTTGTGTCTTCCACAAATTCATACGTTGAAATGCTAACCTCCAATGTGACGGTATTAGGAGGTGGGGCCTTTGGGAGGTAATTAGGTCATGAAGGTGGAGCCCTCATGGATGGGATTAGTACCCTTATAAAAGAGACTCCAGAAAGCTCTCTCACCCTCTTTCCATCATGTGAGGATACAGTGAGAAGTTGGAAGTCTGCAACCTGGAAGAAAGCTCTCAGGAGAACCTGACCTTGATCTCAGACTTCTAGCCTCCAGAACTGTGCAAAATAAATTTCTGTTGTTTATAAGCCGCACAGTCTATGGTATTTTGCTATAGTGTCCTGAACTCAGTTAAACACGAATTGGTACTGAGAAGTCCGGGGTGCTGCTATAACAAACACCTAAAATTGTGGAAGTGGCTTTGGAACTGGGTAATGGGCAGAAGCTGAAAGAATTTTGAGGTGCATGACAGAGAAAGTCTAGATTGCTGTGAATGGAATTTTAAAGGTGATTCTGGCAAGAGCTCTGAAAGAAGAAAGAGTGGTAGGGAAAGCTTCAGTCTTCTTGGAGAATACCTAAGTAATCATGGACAGAATATTGGTAGAAATATAGATGGTAGAGTCCATTTTGAGGAGGTCTCAGACAGAGAGGAGGAACATGTTGCGGGACAATGGAGAAAGGTGATCCTTGTTATAGAGAGGCAAATAATTAGGCTGCACTGTTTGTGTTCTAGTGTTTTTTTGGAAGGTGAAACTTGCAAGCAATGAAATTGGATATTTGGCTAATGTGGTTTCTAAGCAAGTGTTAAAGGAGTGGCTTGGTTTACCCTGACTGCTTATACTAAAATGTCAGAGGAGAGAAATGAAGAGAAGGTGAAATTTTTAAGCAAAAAGGAACCAGAACTTAAAGATTCATCCATATTACAAAAAATGAGAAAGTGTATTTGGAAGAAAGCACTAAAGGTATGGTAGACGTACCATTTGATAAGGAGATTAATGTGGGTGTGAACCATGGATTTAATCAAGTATCTCAACAAAAGCTAGGAATAAAGATGGGATTATACCAGCAGAAACACTGCCAGCTAGGACTAAAGGAAACAGAGAAAACAAGACAAAATGAAGGAAAACTTATTAGATCCTATAGGACCAGACCATAGAGCAATGTGAACCTGCACTATTCTTCTTCAGAACAAGGGAAGAAGGACCCTGAAGGTGATTCAGAGATCATCAGGGCTGCCACTCCCACCCCAGGTGTAGGGGTACGGCCACTCTGCAGAATCCTGAGGATACACACAAACCTCTCTCCCCATGCCTCTTCCAGACAGAGAACCAAAATGTGTGGGGCCACTGCAGAGAGCCACAGTGTGGGCAGCCCTCCACCAAACTGTGGGGGTGATGTTGCTACTCCAGTGGGTCCAGAAGGCTAGACTGCTGCCACAGTGGGTCTAGAAAGCAGAGCATCAAGCCAAAGAGCATTGTTCTCAAGACTTAAGATCATATGGAACTTGCCTTGCTAGATTTTGGGCTTGCTTGGGACCTATCGTTCCTTCCTTCTTTCTTTTTGGAGTGGGAATGTCTATCTTATGCATGTCCCATCATTGTATTTTGGAAGCACATAAGTTGTTTGTTTTCACAAGTTCACAGCTAGAGAGGAATTTTGCCTCAGTATAATTTGTACCTTGAGTCTCACCCATATTTGATTTAGATATTTAGATGAAATTTTGGACTCTAGACCTAAAAGTTGATACTGGAATGAGTTGACTTGTAGGGCTGTTGGGATGGAATTAATATATTTTACATGTGAGAAGGACATGAATTTTATGGAGCAGGGGATGGAATGCAACAGACTGAATGTTTGTATCTCCCCCAAATTCATGTTAAAAGCCAATCCCCAAAGTGATGGTGCCAGGAGGTGGAGCCTTTGGGAAGCAGATAGATCATGAGGGTAGAACCCTCATGAATGGTTTTAGTGCCCTCATGAAAGGGACCCCAGAGAGCTCTCTAGCCCTCTTTCCATCATGTTAGGATACAGCAAGAAATCAGCAGTCTATAAGCTGAAAGAGGGCATGCTCCAGAACCCAACCATGCTGGCACTCTGATATTGGATTTCCAGCCTCCAGAACTGTGAGAAATTTCTATTGTTTATACATGACCCAATCTATGGTATTTTATTATAGCATCCCAAACTAAACATATTTCTTTCTTAAAAATAACTACTACTTGCCTATCAATTGGTAACCTTGAAGACTGCAGGTGCATGGTATGTGGAATTTCATAAATATGTCTTTTTTCTACTAAAAAAATGTCAGACTAGGCTTCCCTGGTGGTGCAGTGGTTGAGAGTCCGTCTGCCGATGCAGGGGATGCGGGTTCGTGCCCCGGTCCGGGAAGATCCCACATGCCGCGGAACAGCTAGGCCCGTGAGCCATGGCTGCTGAGGCTGTGTGTCCGGAGCCTGTGCTCCACAACGGGAGAGGCCACAACAGTGAAAGGCCCGCATACCGCAAAAACAAAAACAAAAAAAGTCAGACTTTGAACATGTGCCCATTTTCCCTAAAGCCAACCAACAGATCTGAGATGTGTCCCATATCTTCTTTTATGTTGAACTTTGTGCTTCAACTCTCTCACCCCTCTGAAACCCACCATAATTGTCAACTAGTACCAGCAGCATAAAAGAGTGTGTGAGCTTGAGCATAATGGCTTATAAACAAAAATAAAAATGACCCCCTGGTGCTGCCAGGTTCTTGTTGATGTCTGCTGGCTGTGACACATTTGCTTCTTAATGTATGCTTTACAGTAACCCTTTGACTCAGTTATCATTTGCCTGCCAATTCCAGAAACTCCTAGTTATCATCTGACCATTGCTTTTAGTGATGCTGACTCATAAACTAATGTTTATTGATGGGGACTGAAAAGAGATTTTGAGAATTTCAATGGCCTGTCATAGTCATTGGCTTTGTTGATTTTGTCATTTTGAAAGCTGGGACGTGTGGTGTTAGTGAGGCGAACAACCGATGCTCCACCGGCTGAGGCTGAAGCTCCTTAGAGGCTCTGAGAAGCAATCTTGGAGATCCTACTGGGAGGCTATTGTTGGGAAAGAACAGTTGCTTTGGAAGTGGAAAGAACAGAGTGTGCCATGCCCTCCAATTGCCAGTACTACTGGCCCTTCTGTTTCACTGGAAAAACTGGTAAAGGTACAGTTAGGATGGAATTTTGGGCTGAGCTTTTAGATTTCACATTACATGTGAAGAGGGCCTTGCAGTTCTCCCCATAATAGATTTTTCATGGTTGCTGCAAGAGGTAATCAGTAGCATTAACCCCATTGTAGATTCCAGTTGTGTAACAGAGATGGTAGTGATTCCTAGGGGATGTAAGGGAAAGCCTGAAGCTTCTCTGAAGAGTTCCTTCCCTTGATGGTCAGCTCTTGGACCTCACAGTCTGTGTACAACAGAGACAAGTGGGAGGAAGTATCTCACTGCCCTGACCATGACATTTGTCACTGCTTTAGAGTGCGACATCTGTGCTTTCAATTAGCATTGCCTGGCCTTTTCTCTACCTCTATGGCCCAGTAACAAAAGGAAATGACAAGTGTTTAGGTAGTGTTGTATCTCCTTCAGATTTGAGTTTTATTTATTGGCTATGAGATCTTGGCAAAATTACTTGAGCTTGTTGGGTCTCTGTTTTCCTCATTTGTAAAGTAGGCAGTATAACCTACTTCCCAGAATTGTGAGGAGTAAATCAGATAAATACATGTATACATGTATCAGAGGGTGTATATAAATCATTTGTCTCAATTCCTGGTGATCCTACTAGGAAGGTGGTAGAACCTAATTTTTGGAGAAAGCTGTTAGTTTGAAACTATATTTCCCGAGTTAACTACAAGAGGAAAATGTAAAATGAGATGTCAGTGTTTACAGGGATCTAGTTCAGTTATTCCTAATATAGCTTTGTATCAGAATTACCTGGAGAGCTTGTTGATCCAGAGTCTCAGGACCCGTGTTAGGTGAAATGAATCAGTTTGCTTGTTTATGCCTGGAGAAAGAAAATGCAGTGATTTTAAATCTCAGACTGCAAATCAAATTTCTAGTCTAGTCATCAACATATTTGAAGAAACTCCTTTGTGGACCAAGCAGATTGATTTAAGGTCAAACTTGCAGGTAGAAAGTTCCATGAGCCACCCATTACTGCTTTATAGGAGCAGAGGACGCAGGTAAAATTCTACATTATCTATTACCCCAGCCCCCACACTTTTATTCAACATGAATATTATTCATTGCTGATAGTTCACAGGCAATCATAAACCTGATTGGGATGCAGCAGGGCTTAAGAAATAGTTGCTTGAGGACTTTTGTTGGTGTTTTTCTGACCACCTTTTGAGGTTGCAAAGGTCAGTTGTTTTAGGGTCCTGAAAATCAGACATCCTAAAAGAAGAGGTATACCCTAAATGAGAAAGAAAAATATTAATATAAAAGTTAAATTTTTTTTTTAAATTTTATTTATTTTTTATTGAAGTATAGTTGATTTACAATGTTGTGTTAGTTTCTGGTATACAGCAAAGGGATTCAGTTTTATACACACACACACACACACACACACACACACACACACATATATATTCTTTTTCATATTCTTCCATTATGGTTTGTTACAAGAAATTGAATATGGTTCCCTGTGCGGTACAGTAGGACTTTGTTGTTTAACACAAAAGTTTGTATTAAAGAAAAGAGCCAGGAGTTGAACACTGAGGGTCCAGTGATTTCTAAGTGGTCAGTGGTGGAAAATTTTTTGATTATGTAGTGCCGCTCATTGGAGTTTCTTGAACCTCTCAAGGTGGGATGTCAGTCCTCTTTGTGATATTGTCCACATTCCTGGCAATCTTTCATATAAGGGCATATATGAATTGAGCATTTCACCTGACTTCCTTAGTCCAGACAGTGGTTTGTCCAGGGAAAATTCTAGCCCAGTGCATGGTCTGCTGTGGTGGTGAGCACTTAGAGGTTTACATCAAGTCATTGGGTTTCAGTTCACAGGTCTTCTTCATATCATGGGGAAAGGGTCAGTTACAAGGTGACCTGGAATCCTTATAGGGATATGGATCATCAGGTCTTAGTTCTCCATGACTCCAGATCATATGGGAAGGGGAACATTGGAATTGCTAGTTTGGAGGATTATAACTAGATATTGGAAAAAATAGAAGGGATTGAAAATTTGCTAAATATTTACAAATTGGGAAAGTTGGCTGGATCCAGTTCAATTTACAGATAGATACCAAAACTGTTTTTTTTGACAAGAGGAGGAAGTCGTTTAAATCTCAACCAGATAAGACAGGGTGTGCATGTTTGTAAGTTACCCTCAATTAACAAGAGATGCAAAAGTTCAACTAGCTCAAAGACAACAGGGCAAAACTCTGATAATCCAAAAGGGTGTGCTATAGACAATGCATCATTTTCCATTGAAACACAAAAATTCTCCCTTTTGATGAAAGTTAATCTCAAAGAAAAAATATTCTTGATTTAAAAAATAAGGCTGGTCTCATGAGATTTCGCCTAATTATTTGTACTCACAACAAGGATAATTATTTGCCATATGAGTCTATTTAAGTTTGCTTTGCTGGAAGTTTTCAAAAAGAATCTAAGATTGGATTTTTAAAAGCCCTTTGAGGCTAAGAAGCCAAGCCAAGAATTATCCACCAGATTTCACCTGCAGTACCTAAAAATTTGGGTGGATTCTTCTCTAGATACCCAGCATATCCTAAAGTTTTTGTGTCTGCCAGGAAGAGAGTTTCCTTACTCACCTATAAGGCCAAGAACTCTGTAATACAGGTGTCAGCCTGGTTTTTCCACGAGGGCTTTGTGAGCATTGTTGGCTCCGTAAAGTCAACCTTTCTCCTTAAAAGTATCTGGTCATATCTGATTCAATGAGCATCATTTTCATATATGTCATTCCAGGTAAGGCCTTGGTTGCAAAAACCAGTGTTCCAACTCTTTCCTGATAATAAAGAGGACAGACTCTAATTAAACCTATGTAAATAATTTTATTGTTATGGAAATAAGAATAATATGAGTTTCTGAATCCTAGATGGGATTAGGCAGAGATAATGCCACTTACAAATGTCATTTACAAATGAATGTCATTTCATTTCAACTTACAAAAACATAATATTCTAAATTGTTATGAGTTATAGACAACTTACAACATAAGAGAAATGGGTTCCTTATATATTCAAAAAATAGAACATTATAACATCAGTAATATTCCAAACAAAACCCTCAATCATCCTTCATTAGTTCATTCAGTCCTAAGTAGTTCTTGTTTTACTAGACCTTGCATTAGCAAACTCATGAATTCGTTTGATTCTCAGAGTTCTCAGAATCCTGAATCAATTCACTGGTATGATCTCAAAGGTCATTAAAGGGTGCCATCAGAAACCTGTACACAAAAGGATTGGTACAGTGCTATTCTCTGGGGTTCTGAGAAAGTCCTTCTTTGTTAACAATGAAGTACTCTGCCCTGTAGACAATTACAAGTGCTTTTAGGGTTGCATTAGAATAAAACATAAAGTATCTATAGATGAGGAAGAGATTTACATAGCTGTGACTAACTTACTACTGGTAATTTTCAAAAGTGAAAGATATGATGAGAGTTCATTATAAGAATAATAATGCAACTGACAAGGACATGTGGCTATTTCTGTGGTATGCAGAACAAGATAAATATTAATCCAGAAAAGGTATTGGACAAAATATTTGTAAACATAATGATGTCTATGTCCAAAGAAGAGTGGATATTACATCTAATTTATAAAAATGGATGAATACAATATTTACAAAAAATCTTCAGATATACGGTAATTATAGTGGCATAATATGCCAACCATATAGTTAGAATATACCAAGAATACATTAAGAATATCATGTAATGAGAAAAAATGATCTGGAGTACTCCTAAACATCTCTATATTAATAAAGGTAAGAGAAATGAGTGCCCAATTAAAACCACTGATTTGAAGATGCTGATTTCAAGTTAAAGAATTAATGTTATAATTAAGCTACCATTTAAAATAAATTGCAACTAATGACACTATACTGTTTTGTAATATCAGGCAAGGTAGCACCAGGATTCTGATAAATAGAAACATATCATGGACAATGAGGGCATTGACAATTTTCTAGGAGCTTCCTGTACAGCATATAATATCTATAATATGTGTATTAAAACATTTTACCTATCAGATTTAACCCAGGGAAGGCTAAGAATTTCTTTTGATTTGACAGTGCTTCCTGTGCAACTCAAATGATAAAATCCAAAGTACCAAAACTGTGCACTAGCTAGTTTAAGGAGTTCATTGTATTCAGACTGTTACCATAGGGAAAACCTTCATTAATGAGGAACATTTTAAAGAAAAGGAAGGAAACTTGGGGGTGTTATAGAGGCAGATAAACAAGGAAGTCATCTGTGAGTCTTATGGGAGTCATGAGGGAGGATGGAGATGGTCCTTTGTGGTTTACTTGTTTTTCAGAACATGAAAGGGTGTTTCTTAATAGTCTCTGCTGTCCTGGAGCCCAGGGTTCAAAGTAAGTTCAGCATTGTCAGTGATCTAGGATTCACAAAGCAGGGCATAACCCAGAGTGCTTTCAAAGAGAAGTGTCAGCTCCCAGGGCCCTCTGAGTTCTTCCCATGGAGGTGTTGATTGAAAAGATGACACCCATGCAGAATGAGGAGACTGCAAGGCATGAGTGTCACCCTCTCCAATTCTCATGAACTTTTCATACCCTCCTGCCATGCTTCCCATCTAACTTATCTGTAGACTGCTGCTTAGGTGCCAGCTAGCATTGAGTATGTGGTCTAAAACAATCCCAACACATTCCTGATTGTGGACTGTGAGATTAGGTGAAGTGAATGTCAGTTTCCCAGGAACGTCCTTCAAGAGGCTCAGGCTTCAGGCCTGCCTGCCATTCACTCCTGCCCCATCACAAAGGTCACATAGACTCTTGTAATTGCACTCTCTGAGCTTTGCTCTCTATCTTGTCTTTGCCACTATCTTATACCCCTGGTAATGACCCTTCTAACACCTTGGCTCACTGGTTCTCTATGGAGAGTTGATAGGAGTTAGGCACATGGTCTTTTAGGTGGCTGGATCTGGGTACAGATTTTGACCTATCCATTTGTTAGCTATGTGATCTTAGTTTTCATTTTTTTTAAAAAAATATTGAGTTTATTGGCATTTCTGCATTATAACAAAAATGTGGAAAAAGAGAACACAGAATATTAAAAGTTTCATTTGCTGAGTACCTACTATGCGAAAATTGTTTGCATGCATTATCTAATATTCAGAGCAATTCTTAAGAGGTTGACTGAGGCTAAGAAAGGTTAAGGGACTGTTTGCAGATGACATGATACTATACATAGAAAGTCCTAAAGATGCCACCAGAAAACTAGTAGAGCTCATCAATGAATTAAGCAAAGTTGCAGGATATAAAATTAATATACAGAAATCTGTTACATTTCAATACACTAACAATAAATTATCAGAAAGAGAAATGAAGGAAACAATCCCATTTACCATTGCATCAGAAAGAATAAAATACCTAGGAATAAACCTGTCTAAGGAGGTAAAAGACCTGTACTCGGAAGACTATAACACACTGATGAAAGAATTTGAAGATGGCACAAACAGTTGGAAGTATATGGACTGGAAGAATTAATACTGTCAAAATGCCTATACTACCTGAGTCAATATACAGATTCAATGCCATTGCTATCAAAATACCAGGGACATTTTTTGCAGAACTAGAACAAATAATTTTAAAATTTGTATGGAAACACAAATAGCCAAAGAAATCTTGAGAAAGAACAACAGATCTGGAGGAATCATGCCTCCCGACTTAAGACTATACTACAAAACTACAGTCATTGGCACACTATGGTACTGGCACAAAAACAGACAAATAGATCAATGGAACAGTATAGAAAGCCCTGAAATAAAACCACGTGCTTATGGTCAATGAATATATGACAAAGGAGACAAGAATATACAATGGAGAAAAGACAATCTCTTTAATAAGTTGTGCTGGGAAAACTGGACAGCTACATGTAAAAGAATGAAATTAGAGCATTCTCATAACACCATATACAAAAATAAACTGAAAATGGGTTAAAGACCTAAACGTAAGACCGAAACCATAAAACTCCTAGAGGAAAACATAGGCAGACCACTCTTTGACATAAATCATAGCAATATTTTTCGCATCTATCAACTCCAGCAAAGGAAATAAAAGCAAAAAAAAATACCAAATGGTCCTTAATTAAACTTAAAAGCTTTTGCATAGCAAAGGAAACCATTGACAACATGGAAAGTCAACCTACCAAATGGGATAATATATTTACAAATGATATGCCTGATTAGGGATTAATATCTAACATATATAAACAGCTCATACAACTCAACATTAAAAAAAAAATTAAAAATGGGCGGAAGAACTGAATAGACATTTTTCCAAAGAGGAAATGCAGATGGCCAAGAGGCACAGGAAACAATCTCAGCATCACTTACCATCAGGGTAATTGAAATCAAAATCACAATAAGATATCACCTCACATCTCTCAGAATGACTATCATCCAAAAGAACACACATAACAAATGTTGGCAAGGATGTGGAGAAAAGAGAACCCTTCTACACTGTTGGTGGGAATGTAAATTGATGCACCACTTTGGAAAACATTATGGAGGTTTCTTTAAAAAAATGAAAAGTAGAACTACCATATGACTCAGCAATTCCATTCATGGGTATACATCTGAATAAAAAGAAAACACTAATTTGAAAAAATACATGCACCGCAAAGTTCATAGCAGCATAATTTACAATTGCCAAGTTGTGGAAGCAACCTAAGTGTCCATCAACAGATAAATGGGTAAAGAAGTTGTGGGGTATGTGTGTACACACACAGAAACACACACACGCACACAAAATGGAATACTACTCAGACATAAAAAGAATGAAATTTTGCCATATGCAGCAACATGGATGGACCTAAGGATATTACGCTAAATAAAATGAGTCAGAGAGAGAAAAACAAATACTATGTGATATTACTTATATGTGGAATCTAAAAAATACAACAAATTAGTGAATATAGCAAAAAAGAAGCAGACTCACAGATATTGAGAACAAATTAGTGGTTACCAGTGGGGAAATGGAAGGGGGGGCAATATAGGTGTAGGAGATTAACAGGTACACGTTATTAGGTATAAAATAAGCTACAAAGGTATATTGTGCAACAGGGCATATAGCCAATATTTTATAATAAGAATAAATGGCGTATAACCATTAAAAACTGTGAATCACTGTATCCTACACCTGTAACTTATGTATTGTACATCAACTATACTTTAATTAAAAAAAAAAGAAAAAGAAACTTGCACAGGTTAATATAGCTAGTAATTAGCATAAGTGGGATTTTAAATCAGTTCTTCTTGCATCTAAAGTTTATATGTATATATACATATAAACTTATGCCTTCCACTCAAAGAACCACAATTGTGGTCTGAAGGAACAGCTGTGAGACCTCTTTACATGGCTCCCTGTGAGCAAGTGAAACTAGACTAAGAGCAAAGGAATAAAAGGACATCAGAGTCCAGGAGTCTATGTGACCTGGTGGGACCCCTTGCCCAGGAGCTCCCTTGCCTTGCTTATGCCTGAGAGGAGCTGGGTGCAGCACTTCTCCACACGTCTGCCCACAGAGCTGAGGTGTCAGCACAGCCATTTCACTGTGCTAGGAACTCTGGTCTAAAGTGCTAGCAGCAAGGCTTCTGCACACAGCACCCTATAGACAAGTGAAACTGGACGAAACACAAAGAAGAGAGGCCTTGGAACTGACTGTCCTCACTCCTGTTTCCTGTGAAGAATCCCAGGATTTAACCAGCCCTCTGGCCAACTAAGCCTATCCATGCAGAACAACTGAACAACTGCAGAAGAAGCTGGTTATTTGGGCCATCTGGATGTTCTACCTGAAGAGCAGCCAGATCAAGTTGGCCAGGGTCCATCTGAGTATAACAAGTCAGCTCACTGGGCCAAGCAAATCCTTCAGTTCAATTTTGCTTTCTGCATTTGATTTGTTTCTGGTTTTATGTAATTGTTAGTTTAGTTTTTAGTGTTTGTATTCATTTTTGGGTTTCTTTATTGGTTTGGTTGCTCTCTTCTTTGTTTTCTCTTTTTCTTTTCTTTCTGTGAGTGTGTGTATGTTTTTGTTTTTGTTTTGTTTTGTTTTGTTTGCGATACACGGGCCTCTCACCATTGTGGCCTCTCCCGTTGCGGAGCACAGGCTCTGGACATGCAGGCTCAGTGGCCATGGCTCATGGGCCCAGCCACTCCGCAGCATGTGGGAATCCTCCCGGACTGGGGTACGAACCCGTGTCCCCTACATCGGCAGGCGGACTCTCAACCACTGCGCCACCAGGGAAGCCCTAGTGTGTGTATGTTTGTCTTGGGGTTTTGTCTCTCCGTTTATTTATTTTTCTTCTTCCTTTTATTCTACGCCGTGCAGCTTGCAGGGTCTTGGTGCCCCGGCCGGGGAAAAGGCTTGAGGCTCCAAGGTGGAAGAGCTGAGTCCAAGATGTTGGGCCACCAGAGGACTCCCGGCTCCATGGATATTAATCATTGAGAACTCTCCTAGAGATATCTGTCTCAGCACTAAGACCTGGCTCCACAAAAGGGCTGGCAAGCTCCAGTGCTGGACGCCTCATGCCAAACAACTAGCAAGACAGGAACACAATGCCACCATTAGCACACAGGCTACCTACAGTCATACTAAGCTCACAGACATCCCAAAATACACAAACGGACATGGCCCTACCCATCAGAGGGAAAGGATCCAGCCCCACCCACCAAAACAAAGGCACCAGTCCCTCCCACCAGGAAGCCTACACAAGCTTCTGGACCAACTTCACCCACTGGGGACAGTCAACAGAAGTAAGAGGAATTATGACCCTGCAGCCTGGGGAAAGGAGACATCAAACAGAGTAAACTAAACAAGATGAGAAGACAGAGAAATATGCAGCAGATGAAGGAGCAAGGTAAAAACCCACCAGACCAAACAAATGAAGAGGAGATTGGCAGTCTACCTGAAAAAGAATTCAGAGTAATGACAGTAAACATGATCCAAAATCTTGGAAATAGAAGGGAGAAAATGCAAGAAACGTTTAACAAGTTCCTAGAAGAACTAAAGAGCAAACAAACAATGATGAACAACACAAGAAATGAAATTAAAAATTCTCTAGAAGGAATCAATAGCAAAATAATGGAGGCAGAAGAGTGGATAAGTGAGCTGGAAGATAGAATGGTGGAAATAACTGCCATGGAGCAGAATAAAGAAAAAAGAATGGAAAGAATTGAGGACAGTTTCAATTGAAGACAACATTAAATGCAAGAACAATCAAATTATAGGGGTCTCAGAAGAAGGAAAGAAAAAGAAAGGATCTGAGAAAATATTTGAAGAGATTATACTGGAAAACATCCCTAACATAGGAAAGGAAATAGTCAAGTCCAGGAAATGCAGAGTCCCATACAGGACAAACCCAAGGAGAAATACACTGAGACACATATTAATCAAACAATCAAAAATAAAATATAAAGAAAAAATATTAAAAGCAACAAGGGAAAAGCAAGAAATAACATACAAGAGAATCCCCATAAGGTTATTAGCTGATTTTTCAGCAGAAAGTCTGCAGGCCAGAAGGGAGTGGTAGGACATATTTAACGTGATGAAAGGGAAAAACGTACAATCAAGATTACTATACCCAGCAAGGATCTCATTCAGATTAGACAGAGAAATCAAATGTTTTACAGACAAGCGAAAGCTAAGAGAATTCAGCACCACCAAAACAGCTTTACAAGAAATGCTAAAGGAACTTCTCTAGGCGGGAAAAAGAAGAGAAGAAAAAGAGCCATAGAAACAAACCCACAACAATTAAGAAAATGGCAATAGGAACATACATATTGATAATTACTTTAAATGTGAATGGATTAAATGCTCCAACCAAAAGAGACAGACTGGCTGAATACATGTAAAAACAAGACGTGTATATATGCTGTCTACAAGAGACCCACTTCAGGCCTAGGTACACATACAGACTGAAGGTGAGAGCATGGAGAAAGATATCCCATGCAAGTAGAAATCAAAAGAAAGCTGGAGTAGCAATACTCCTATCAGACAAAATAGACTTTAAGATAAAGACTACTACAAGAGACAAGGAAGGACACTACATAATGCTCAAGGGATCAATCCAAGAAGATATAACAGTTGTAAATATTTATGGAAGCAACACAGGAGCACCTCAATACATAAGGCAAATGCTAACAGCCATAAAAGAGGAAATCGACAGTAACACAATAATAGTAGGAGACTTTAACACCCCACTTACCCCAATGGACAGATCTTCCAAACAAAAAATAAATAAGGAAACACAAACCTTAAATGACACATTAGACCAGATAAACTTGATTGATATTTATAGGACATTCCATCCAAAAACAACAGAATACATTTTCTTCTCAAGTGCTCACGGAACTTCTCCAGGATAGATCACATCTTGGGTCCCAAATCAAGCCTTGGTAAATTTAAGATAATTGAAATTGCATCAAGCACCTTTTCCGACCACAATGCTATGAGACTAGATATCAATTACAGGAAAAAAAGAAAACTAAAAAATACAAACCCATGGAGGCTAAACAAAATGCTACTAAATAACCAAGAGATCACTGAAGAAGTCAGAGAGGAAATCAAAAAATACCCAGAAACAAAAGACAATGAAAACACGATGATGCAAAACCCTTGGGATGCAGCAAAAGCTGTTCTCAGAGAGAAGTTTATAGCAGTAGAATCCTACCTCAAGAAACAAGAAAAATCTCAAATAAACAACCTAAACTTACACCTAAAGCAATTAGAGAAAGAAGCACAAAAAAAAAAAAAAACACACACACACAATGCTAGCAGAAGGAAAGTAATCATAAAGATTGGATAAGAAATAAATGAAAAACAAATGAAGGAAACAAGAGCAAAGATCAATAAAACTAAAAGCTGGATCTTTGAGAAGATAAACAAAATTGGTAAACCATTATCCAGACTCATCAGGAAAAAAGGGAGAATGCTCAATTCAACAGAATTAGAAATGAACAAGGAGAAGTAACTGATGCCTCAGAAATACAAAGAATCATGAAAGACTACTACAAGCAACTATGTGCCAATGAAATGGAAAACATGGAAGACATGGAAAGATTCTTAGAAAAGTACAACTTTGCTGTACTGAACCAGGAAGAAACGGAAAATGTGAACAGACAAATCAAAAGCAGAAAAATTGAAACTGTGATTAAAAATCTTTTAGGAAACAAAAGCCCAGGGCCAGATGACTTCACAGGCGAATTCTATCAAGCATTTAGAGAAGAGTTAACACCTGTCCTTCTCAAACTCTTCCAAAATGTAGCTGAGGAAGGAACACTTCCAAACTCATTCAACGAGGCCACCATCAGCCTGATATGAAAACTAGACTAAGATGTCCCAAGAAAAGAAAATTAGAGGCCAATATCACTGATGAATACAGATGCAAAAATCCTCAACAAAATAATAGCAAACAGAACCCAACAGCACATTAAAAGGATCTTACACCATGCTCCAGTGGGATTTATCCCAAAGAATGCAAGGATTCTTCAATATACACAAATCAATCAATGTGATACACCATATTAAGAAACTGAAGGATAAAAACCCTATAAGAATCTCAATAGATGCAGAAAAAGCTTTTGACATAATTCAACACCCATTTATGATAAAAACCCTCCAGAAAGTAGGTATAGGGGAAACTTAACATAATAAAGGCCATATATGACAAACCCACAGCCAACATCATGCTCAATGGTGAAAAACTAAAACTATTTCCTCTAAGATCAGGAACAACAGTGGGTGCCCACACTCACCAATATTATTCAAAATTGTTTTAGAACTTTTAGCCACAGGAATCAGAGAACAAAAAGAAATAAAAGGAATCCAAATTAGCAAAGAGGAAGTAAAACTGTCACTGTTTGTGGATGACATGATACTATACATAGAAAATCCTAAAGATGCCATCAGAAAACTATTAGAGCTAATCAATGAATTTGGTAGAGTAGCAGGACATAAAATTAATGCACAGAAATCTCTTGCATTCCTATACACTAATGATGAAAAATCTGAAAGAGAAATAAAGGAAATATTACCACTTACCATTGCAACAAAAAGAATAAAATACCTAGAAATAAAAGTACCTAAGGAGACCAAAGACCTGTATGCAGAAAACTATAAGACACTGTTGAAAGAAATCAAAGGCGATACAAACAGTTGGAGAGATATACCATGTTCTTGGATTGGAAGAGTCAACATTGTGAAAATGTATATACTACCCAAAACAATCTACAGATTCAATGCAATCCCTATCAAATTACTAATGGAAGTTTTCACAGAACTAGAACACAAAATGTTGCAATTTGTATGGAAACACAAAAGACCCCGAATAGCCAAAGCAAACTTGAGGGAAAAAACGGAGCTGGAGGAGTCAGGCTCTGTGACTTCAGACTATACTACAAAGCTGCACTCAACAAGACAGTATGGTACTGGCACAAAAAAAGAAATATTGATCAATTGAACAGGAGAGAAAGCCCACAGAGAAATCCGTGACTGTATGGTCACCTGATCTTTGACAAAGATGTCAAGAATACACAGTTGAGAAAAAGTGGCCTCTTCAATTAGTGGTGCTGGGAAAACTGGACAGCTACATGGAAAAGTATGAAATTAGAACACTTCCTAACACCATACACAAAAATAAACTCAAAACGGATTAAAGACTTAAATGTAAGGCCAGATCCTATAAAACTCTCAGAGGAAGACAGAGGCTGAACATGCTGTGACATCCATGACACCAAGATTCTTTTTCACCCACCTCCTAGATTAATGGAAATAGAAACAAAAATAAACAAATGGGAAATGAAACTTAAAAGTTTTTGCACAGCAAAGGAGACCATAAACAAGACCAAAAGACAACCCTCAGAATGGGAGAAAATATTTGCAAATGAAGCAACTGACAATGGATTAATATCCAAAATATACAAGCAGCTCATGCACTTCAATATCAAAAAACCAAATAATCCAATCCAAAAATGGGTGGAAGACCTCAATAGACATTTCTCCAAAGAAGATATACAGATTGCCAACAAAAACATGAAAGGATGCTTAACATCACTAATCATTAGAGAAATGCAAAACAATACTAAAATGAGGTATCACCTCACCCTGGTCAGAATGGCCATCATCAGAAAATCTACAAACAGTAAATGCTGGATAGGGTGTGGAGAATAGGGAACCCTCTTACACTGTTGGTGGAAATGTAAATTAATACAGCCCCTATGGAGAACAGTATGGAGGTTCCTGAAAAAACTAAAAATCGAGCTACCATATGACCCAGCATTCCCACTACTGGGCATATATCCTGAGAAAACCATAATTCAAAAAGAGTCATGTACCACAATGTTCATTGCAGCTCTGTTTATAATAGTCAGGACATTGAAGCAACCTAAGTGACCATCAACTGATGAATGGGTAAAGAACATGTGGCACATATATACAATGGAATATTACTCATCCATAAAAAGAATTGAAATTGAGTTATTTGTAGTGAGGTGGATGGACCTAGAGACTATCATACAGAGTGAAGTAATTCACAAGGAGAAAAACAAATACCGTATGCTAACACATATATATGGAATCTAAAAAAATAAAATGGTTCTGAAGAACCTAGGGGCAGGACAGGAATAAAGATGGAGACGGAGAGAATGGACTTGAGGACACGGTGAGGGGGAAGGGTAAGCTGGGACGAAGTGATAGAGTGGCATGGGCTAATATATAATATCAAATGTAAAATAGATAGCTAGTGGGAAGCAGCCACATAGCACAGGGAGATCAGTTCATTGCTTCGTGACCACCTAGAGGGGTTGGATATGGAGGGTGGGAGGGAGTTGCAAGAGAAAGGGGACGTGGGGATATAGGTATACATATAGCTGATTCACTTTGTTGTAGAGCAGAAATTATGACAACATTGTAAAGCAATTATATTCCAATAAAGTTGTATTAAAAAAAAGAAATAAAACAATAGGAGATACCATACACACAGAAAAAATAACCTGAACTATTTTGATATGTTTCCTTCCAGTGCTTTTTTGGGGGCCTGAACATAATTTTCTATACATATTTGTAGTTATGTATACTTTTGTGTACATTTTTTTATTCTACTTTTTCATATAATTTTTCACCATAGGCATTCTGCTTTGTTCATAAGTTTGTGTACTGCTTCTTTTTGATGGGTGTTATAAAATCCATTAAATTGGTGTACTTAAGCTTTCCCCAATCACTGGACATTTTATTTGTTTTCAATTATTCATTATCATTAATACTGTTGAATGCTTATCTTTGGGCATAAAGTTTTTCCCCTGTATCCACGATTATTTTTCAGACACGGATTCCCAGAAGTGAATTTACTGGGTAAAAGGAGATAAACAATAGTAAGTGTTTTGGTCAATATTGTTAGCCTTCATTGGAAATTTACAGCTCCTTTGGAAGACACTGTATTATTTGACCTTGCTGAACCTCAGTTTTCTCTTTAATAAAGTGATAATGATAAACAATAGAAGACTTGAGAAGCATCTAGTGTAGTGCCTTTCCCTTCCTCTCCCCTTTCTTAAGTTTTTGCTCTTTTCTCCCTTGAAATTTTCTGAAGATAGTTAATTCTTGCTGGGCTATCTTTTTAATGCTATAGGACTGCTAGACATTATTGAAGAGCATTGCATTCAGTTTTGTAAGCCATGCTTTTTAGTGCTGGTAGTGCAGGCAATGTTCTTGTTGATGGTCGTGGTGATGACAGTGGTGGTTTTGTAGGCCTGTTTTCTTCCTTCTCTAGCCAGGTTTCTTAGTTACCCTTCCTCTCATCTGAAGAGAGGGCAAGCGTTCAACTCCCTCTCCCTGCTCTTTATTCTCTCCCACAGCACTCTAATGGATAGTATGATCTTACTAAAGCTTTTGTTTTTATTCCATTGACACTAGAGAGCCATTTGCAGGGCTATCTCTCAGAAGGGGATGTAATATTCCATGAGTTTGGTTAAAAATATACCAGTAAGGGGTCTTACAGGACTCCATGACTCTAAGCTATAAGTAACTGTGGTCCAAACTTCTTGATTTAGCCCTTGAAGCATTTCTCAACTCCCTATATACATGAGCAAAGAAGAATGAATATGAGACCTTTCGGGTAAGGAAAACACTATTTGTGGTGCAATTAGATAGAGAAAAGTATATTACAGAGGTACTCTGGTTGTGACTGGAGACACATTGTTATCTTAAGGCGGTTAGAGCAAGCATTCATTTAAGGTTCCTTTATGACCGTACAGCTAGTTGTGTGACCTCAGGCAAGTCAGTTCCCATCTCTGGACCCCAGTCTCCTTACAAATAAAATGAGGTAGGTAGAAAAAGGTAGAGGATCTGTAAAAGTCTGAGCCTTTTAGATAGTAGGGGACCAGAAGGCAGAAACTACCTTGACTTTGCAAATCCTTCTTGCCTGTTGTCATATACCTCAATGAGCTTTTAAAGTCTTCTGATCATCAATATTTGGCCTTATATTAAGGCCTTTTAGAAACCAGATATTGAACAGTGATATTTTCCTTGACTCAGTAACTTAATTGATTTAACAATTATTGAAGTTCTTGTTAATTGAAAGTAAGGATCAAAAAGCTCTGATCTCAGTGGAATTGGTTAAGACATGACCTCAGAAAAGCTGCTCCTACATAAAAGCACTCAAAACACTGGCAAAAATTGCCCAAAACAACTTTTTAAGACCTCTAGAAATTAGCAGAAATTTGCAACAATATAAAGTGTGTTTATTCAGGAAAAATGCTAGATAATTGAAAGAACAGTGAACTCTGTGATGTTTTAATTTCGTTTATTCCCACCCCCTCTCTCCAGCTCCACAGCACCATTGAAACTAACAGCTGCATAGTCATGGAAGCTGTAAAACCCATCACTCTAGCAGCCATTGGTGAGCGCAGAATGGGTCTGAAGTTCCTCTAAAGCTGAAAAGTATGATTTTAGGTCTTCTCTTATTTGAATTACCTCAGAGATGACTAACTGCAAATAGAATTTTTTCAGGGCATTTTCAAAAACAATTAGTGATAATTGTTTAGCACCACAGCTGCCTCAGGCAGCAAAAAGAATAGTAGCAAACATGAAGCTGAAAAATTAACCTGTCAGGAAAAACTGGAGAATGAGATGTCCCTGGAGAGCTTGGAAAGTTGCAACATATTTCTGGAAATATAGAAAGTCATGCACATGTGTAGGGCTTTGCTCATGTCCAAAGAGACTTGAGAAGGCTCTAATATTTGACCTCTGGCTGACTTTGAAGCTCTGTACAAGCTGGAAGTTAATACTAATGCAGAGTTATAAACCAACTGGGTAACTATTGAAGGTGTACAGCAATACACACACAGAGCCCTTCAACAAAGGCTGGGATCTTTATTGGTTTAAACGATTTAAATAATCTCTGTCCAATCATTAGCTGACCACTAAGCCATCTGACTAGAGATTTCAGTCGCTTTACATGACAAAGAATACAGATTTTATAGAATTAGTGCACAAAGTCAGTAAATGAACAGCGACAACAAGAAAGGAGGGGGGTTCTGATTTCTAAAGTTGTCACATAGTATTATTTAAAATGCTAACTTTTCAACAACAAAAATATGAGACATGCAAAGAAATAAATCATGACCTATCAACACAGAAAAAAAATTAAATAGAGACTGTCCATGAGGGAACGAAATCATTGGACTTCATAGAAAAAGATTTTCTTTTTTTTACAATTTTTGAATTTTATTTTATTTATTTTTTTTATACAGAAGGTTCTTATTAGTTATCCATTTTATACATATTAGTGTATATATGGCAATCCCAATCTCCCACTTCATCACCCCCCCACCACCACTTTCCCCCCTTGGTGTCCATACATTTGTTCTCTACATCTGTGTCTCTATTTCTGCCCTGCAAACTGGTTAATCTATACCATTTTTCTAGGTTCCACATATATGCGTTAATATACGATATTTGTTTTTCTCTTTCTGACTTACTTCACTCTGTATCACAGTCTCTAGATTAATCCACGTCTCTACAAATGACCAAATTTCGTTCCTTTTTATGAATGAGTAATATTCTATTGTATATATGTACCACAACTTATTTATCCATTCATGTCTTGATGGACATTTAAGTTGCTTCCATGATCTGGCAATTGTAAATAGTGCTGCAGTGAATATTGGGGTGCATGTCTCTTTTTGAATTATCGTTTTCTCTGGGTATATGCCCAGCAGTGGGATTGCTCGGTCATATGGTAATTCTATTTTTAGTTTTTTAAGGAACCTCCATATTGTTCTCCATAGTGGCTGTATCAATTTACATTCCCACCAACAGGGCAAGAGGGTTCCCTTTTATCCACACCCTCTCCAGCATTTGTTTTTGTAGATTTTCTGATGATGCCCATTCTAACTGGTGTGAGGTGATACCTCATTGTAGTTCTGATTTGCATTTCTCTCATAATTAGTGATGTAGAGCAACTTTTCATGTGCTTCTTGGCCATCTGTATGTCTTCTTTGGAGAAATGTCTATTTAGATCTTCTGCCCTTTTTTGAATTGGGTTGTTTGTTTTTTTAATATTGAGCTGCATGAACTGTTTATATATTTTGGAGATTAATCCTCTGTTGATTCACTTGCAAATATTTTCTCCCATTCTGACGGTTGTCTTTTCATCTTGTTTGTAGTTTCCGCTGCTTTGCAAAAGATTTTAAGTTTCATTAGGTCCCATTTGTTTATTTTTGTTTTTATTTCCATTACTCTAGGAGGTGGATTAAAAAAGATCTTGTGATTTATGTCAAAGAGTGTTATTCCTATGTTTTCCTTGAAGAGTTTTATACTGTCCAGTCTTACATTTAGGTCTTTAATCAATTTTGAGTTTATTTTTGTGTATGGTTTTAGGGAGTGTTCTAATTTCTTTCTTTTACATTTAACTGTTCAGTTTTCCCAGCACCACGTATTGAAGAGACTGTCTTTTCTCCATCGTATATCCCTGCCTCCTTTGTCATAGATTAGTTTACTATAGGTGCATGGGTTTATCTCGGGGCTTTCTATCCTGTTTCATTGATCTATATTTCTTTTTTTTGTGCCAGTGCCATATTGCCTTGATTACTGTAGCTTTGAAGTATAGTCTGAAATCAGGGTGTCTGCTTCCTTCAGCTCCATTTTTTCCCCCTCAAGACTGCTTTGGCTATTCGGGGTCTTTTGTGTCTCCATACAAATTTTAAGGTATTTTGTTCTAGTTTGGTAAAAAATGCCATTGGTAGTTTGATAGGGATTGCATTGAATCTGTAGATTGCTTTGGGTAGTATATCATTTTCAAAATATTGATTCTTCCAAACCAAGAACATGGTATATCTCTCCAACTGATTGTATCATCTTTAATTTCTTTCATCAGTGTCTTATCATTTTCTGCATACAGGTCTTTTGTCTCCCTGGGTAGGTTTATTACTAGGTATTTTATTCTCTTTGTTGCAGTGGTATATGGGAGTGTTTCCTTAATTTGTCTTTCAGATTTCTCATCATTAGTGTGTAGGAAGGCAAGAGATTTCTGTGCATTAATTTTGTATCCTTCAACTTTACCATATTAATTGATCAGCTGTAGTAGTTTTCTGGTGGCATCTTGAGGATTCTCTATGTATAGTATCATGTCATCTGCAAACAGTGACAGTTTTATTTCTTCTTTTCCAATTTGTATTCCTTTTACTTCTTTTTCGTCTGATTGCCATGGCTAGGACTTCCAAAACTATGATGAATAATACTGGTGAGAGTGGACATCCTTGTGTTGTTCCTGATCATAGAGGGCACGCTCTCAGTTTTTCAGCACTGAGAATGATGTCTGCTGTGGGTTTGTCATATATGGCCTTTATTATGTTGAGGTAAGTTCCTTCTATGCGCACTTTCTGAGGAGTTTTTTTCATAAATCGGTTTTGAATTTTGTCAAAAGCTTTTTCTGAAACTATTGAGATGATCATATGGTTTTTATTCTTCAATTTGTTAATATGGTGTATCACACTGATTGATTTGCGTATATTGAAGAATCCATGCATCGCTGGGATAAATCCCACTGGATCTTGGCAGATGATCCTTTTAATGTGTTGTTGGATTCTGTCTGCTAGTATTTTGTTGAGAATTTTTGCAGCTATATTCATCAGTGTTATTTGTCTGTAATTTTATTTTTTTGTAGTATCTTTGTCTGGTTTTAGTATCAGGGTGATGTTGGCCTCATAGAATGAGTTTGGGAGTGTTCCTTCCTCTGAAATTTTTTGGAAGAGGTTGAGAGGGATGGGTGTTATCTCCTCTCTAAATGTTTGATAGAATTCACCTGTGAAGCCATCTGGTTCTCAACTTCTGTTTGTTGGAAGATTTTTAATCACAGTTTCAATTTCATTACTTTCGATTGGTCTGTTCATATTTTCTCTTTCTTCCTGGTTCAATCTTGGAAGGTTATACCTTTCTAAGAATTTGTCCATTTCTTCCAGGTTGTCCATTTTTTTGGCAGTTGCTTGTAGTATTCTCTTAGGATGCTCTGTATTTCTGTGGTTTCTGTTGTAACATCTCCTTTTGCATTTCTAATTTTATTAATTTGATCCTCTCCCTCATTTTCTTGATGAGTTTGGCCAGTCGTTTATCAATTTTGTTTATCTTCTCAAAGAAACAGCTTTTAGCTTTATTGATCTTTGCTATTGTTTTCTTTGTTTCTATTTCATTTATTTCTGCTCTGATGTTTAAGATTTCTTTCCTTCTGCTAACTTTGGGTTTTGTTTTTTCTTCTTTCTCTACTTCCTTTAGGTGTATGGTTAGATTGTTTATTTGAGTTTTTTTTTTTTTTGTTTCTTGTGGTAGGCTTGTATTGTTATAACTTCCCTCTTAGAATTGATTTTGCTGCATTCCATAGGTTTTGGATCATCTTGTTTCATTGTCATTTGTCTCTAGGTATTTTTTGACTTTCCCTTTGATTTCCTCAGTCATCTCTTGGTTATTTAGTAACATTGTTTAACGTCCTTGTGTCTGTGTTTTTTATGCTTTTCCCCCTGTAATTGATTTCTAATCTCATAGCATTGTGACCAGTAAAGATGCTTGATATGATTTCAGTTTTCTTAAGTTTTCTGAGGCTTGATTTGTGACCCAAGATGTGATCTATCCTGGAGAATGTTCCATGCGCACTTGAGAAGTGTAATCTGCTGTTTTCAGATGGAATGTCCTATAAATATCAAGTAAATCATCTCGTCTATTTTGTAATTTAAAGCTTGTTTTTCCTTATTAATTTTCTTTCTGGATGGTCTTTCCATTGGTGTATGTGAGGTGTTAAAGTCCCCTAGTATTCTTGAGTTACTCTCGATTACCTCTCTCATAGCTATTAGCACTTGCCTTATATATTGAGGTGCTCCTATAGTGGGTCCATATATATTTATAATTGTTATATATTCTTCTTGGATTGATCCCTTGATCGTTAAGTAGTGTTCTTCCTTGTTTCTTGTAACATTCTTTATTTTAAAGTCTCTTTTATCTGATATGGGTATTGCTACTTCAGGTTTCTTTTGACATCTATTTGCACATAATACCTTTTCCTGTCCCCTCATTTTCAGTCTGTATGTGTCCCTAGGTCTGAAGTGGGTGTCTTGTACACAGCATATATATGGGTCTTGTGTTTGTATCCATTCAGCGAGCCTGTCTTTTGGTTGGAGCATTTAATCCATTCACGTTCAAGGCAATTATTGATATGTATGTTCCTCTTACCATTTTCTTAATTGTTTTTGGGGTTTTTTTGTAGGTCCTTTTCTTCTCTTGTGTTTCCCACTTATTGACGTTCCTGTAGCATTTGCTGTAGAGCTGTTTTGGTGGTGCTGAATTCTCTTAACTTTTGCTCGTCTGTAAAGCTTTTGATTTCTCCATCGAACCTGAATGAGACCCTTGCCGGGTAAGAGTTATCTTGGTTGTAGGTTCTTCCCTTTCATCACTTTAAATATGTCATGCCACTCCCTTCTGGCTTGTAGTGTTTCTGCTGAGAAATCAGCTCTTAACCTTATGGGAGTTCCCTTGTATGTTATTTGTCATTTTTCTCTTGCTGTTTTCAATAATTTTTCTTTGTCTTTATTTTTTTCCAATTTGATTACTATGTGTCTCAGCATGTTTCTCTTTGGGTTTATCCTGTATGGGACTCTCTGGCTTCTCGGACTTGGGTGGATATTTCCATTCCCATATTAGGGAAGTTTTTAACTATAATCTCTTGAAATATTTTCTGTGGTACTTTCTCTCTCTCTTCTCCTTCTGGGACCCCTATAATGCGAATGTTGGTCCATTTATGTTGACCCAGAGGTCTCTTAGGCTGTCTTCATTTCTTTGCATTCTTTTTTCTTTTTTCTGTTCTGCAGCATTGAAATCCATCATTCTCTCTTCCAGGTCACTTATACATTCTTCTGCCTCAGTTTTTCTCCTGTTGATTCCATCTAGTGTATTTTTCATTTCAGTTATTGTATTGTTCATCTCTGTTTGTTTGTTCTTTAATTCTTCTAGGTGTTTGTTAAACATTTCTTGCATCTTCTCGATCTTTTTCTGAGGTCCTGGATCATCTTCACTATCATTATTGTGAATTCTTCTTCTGGAACGTTGCCTCTCTCCACTTCATTTAGTTGTTTTTCTGGGGTTTTATCTTGTTCCTTCATCTGGTACATAGCCCTCTGCCTTTCATCTTGTCTGTGTTTCTGTGAATGTGTTTTTTGTTCCATAGGCTGCAGGATTGTAGTTCTTCTTGCTTCTGCTGTCTGCCCTCTGGTGGTTGAGGCTATCTAAGATGCTTATGTATGTTTCCTGATGGGAGGGACTGGTGGTGGGTACAGCTGGCTGTTGCTTTGGTGGGCAGAGCTCAGTAAAACTTTAATCTGCTTGTCTGCTGTTGGGTGGGGCTCTGTTCCCTCCCTGTTGGTTGTTTGGCCTTTGGCCATCCAACACTGGAGCCTACCTGGGCTCTTTGGTGTGTCTAATGGTGGACTTTGGGTGGGCTCATGCTAGTGAGTACTTCCCGGAACTTTTGCTGCCGGTGTCCTTGTCCTCATGATGGGCCACAGCCAGCCCCCACCTGTGTAGGAGACCCTCCAACATTAGTAGGTAGGTCTGGTTCAGTCTCCTATGGGGTCAGTGCTCTTTCTCCTAGGTCCTGACGTGCACACTATTTTGTGTGTGCCCTCCAAGAGTGGAGTCTTCCTTTCCCCCAGTCCTGTCATAGTCCTGCCATCAAATCCCACTAGGCTTCAAAGTCTCATTCTCTATGAATTCCTCTTCCCATTGCCGGACCCCCAGGTTGGGAAGCCTGATTTGGGGCTCAGAACCTTCACTCCAGTGGGTGGACTTCTGTGTTATAAGTGTTCTCCAGTTTGTGAATCACCCACCTAGCAGTTATGGGATTTGATTTTATTGTGATTGCGCCCCTCATACCATCTCTTTGTGGCTTCTCCTTTGTCTTTGATTGTGGGCTATCTTTTTTGGTGAGTTCCAGTGTCTTCCTGTCAATGATTGTTCAGCAGTTAGTTGTGATTCCAGCTGTCGCAAGAGGGAGTGAGAGCACATCCTTCTACCCTGCGATGTTGAACCAATCTTGAAAAAGATTTTCAATTAGCTATTTCAAATATATAAATATATTAATATAAAAATTAAATTGTAATTTATTTAATTAGTAAATAAGAACCACCACTGGAAAATTGTGTGGTTGAAAAGTACAGTAACTGAAATGAAAAATTCACTACAGGGTACAGGCAGAAAAGAGAATTGGTGCACTTAAACACAGATGAATTGAGAATATTCATTCTGAGGTAAAGAAAGAAAAAATAATTAAGAAAATGAACAGAATTTCAGAGGTCATGGAATATCATTAAACATAACAGTACATGTATAATGGGATTACCGGAAGAAGCAGAGGGCGTGCAAGGGCACCAATGATTATTTGAAGAAGCAATGACCAAAAGCTTGACCTGCAAAATATGGTTCTAAACCATTAATATTCTCGTCCAACAAGTTCAGCAAACTCAAAGGAAGACAAACTCTAAGAGATACATGCTTAAAGCCGCCACAACCAAAATGTCAACAGACAGCAGCAAAGAGAGAATCTTTTAAAAAATTTTATTTATTTAAAGAAATTTTATTTTATATTGGATTATAATTGATTTACACTGTTGTGTTAGTTGCAGGTGTACAGCAAAGTGAGTCAGTTTTACATATATCTATTCTTTTTCAAATTCTTTTCCCATATAGGTTATTGCATAGTATTGGGTAGAGTTCCCTGTGCTATACAGTAGGTCCTTGTTGATTACCTATTTCATATAGAGTAGTGTGTATATGTTAATCCCAACCTCGTAATTTATCCCTCCCCCCACCTTTCCCCTTTGGTAAGCATAAGTTTGTATTCTAAGTCTGTGACTCTGTTTCTGTTTTGTAAATAAGTTTATTTGTATCATTTTTTTAGATTCCATATTTAAGTGATATCATATGATATTTGTCTTTCTGTATCTGACTTACTTCACTTAGTATGATAATCCCTAGGTCCATCCATTTTGCTGGAAATGGCATTATTTCATTTTTTATGGCTGAGTAATATTCCATTGTATATATGTACCACATCTTCTTTATCCATTCTTCTGTTTATGGACATTTAGGTTGCTTCCATGTCTTGGCTGTTGTAAATAGTGCTGCAATGAATACTGGGGTGCATATACCTTACTGAAGTATGTTTTTCTCCAGATACATGCCCAGGAGTGGGATTGCGGGATTGTATAGTAGTTCTATATTTAGTTTCTTTAGGGAACAACCGTACTGTCCTCCATAGTGCCTGTACATTCCCACAAACAGTGTAGGAGGGTTTCCTTTTCTCCACACCTTCCCCAGCATTTATTGTTTGTAGACTTTTTGACCAGTGTTAGGTGATACCTCATTACAGTTTTGATTTGCATTTCTCTAATAATTAGAGATGTTCAGCATCTTTTCATGTGCTCTTTTGCCATCTGTATGTCTTCTTTGTAGAAATGTTTATTTAGATCTTCTGCCCATTGTTTGATTGGGTTGCTTGTTTTTTTGATATTGAGCTTCATGAGCTTTTTGTATATTTTGGACATCAATCCCTTGTCAGTTACATAATTTGGAAATCTTTTCTCCCATTCTGTGGGTTGTCTTTTCATTTTCTTTATGGTTTCATTTTCTGTGCAACAGCTTTTGAGTTTCATTAGGTCCCATTTGTTTATTTTTTTGTGTGGTGTTAGTGTTCTGATTTCATTCTTTTACATGTGGCTTTCAAGTTTTCCCAGCACCTCTTATTGATGAGACTGTCATTTCTCTATTCTGTGTTCTTACCTCCTATGTCATAGAGTAATTGCCTCTAGGTGTGTGGTTTTATTTCTGGGCTTTCTATCTTGTTCCATTGGTCTGGAAGTCTTTCTTTGTGCCAGTACCATCCTCTTTTGATTCTTTTAGCTGTATAGTGTAGTATGAAGTCAGGGAGCCTGATTCCTCCAGCTTGGATTTTGTTTCTCAAGATTGCTTTGGCTATTCGGAGTCTTCTGTGTTTCCATACAACCTTTAAGATTTTTTGTTGTTGTTGTTCTAGATCTTCAAAAAATGCCATTGGTAATTTGGTAGGGATTGCACTGAACCTGTAGATTACCTTGGGTAGTATAGTCATTTTGACCAAGTAGATTCTTCCAATCCAAGAACATGGTATATCTTTTCATCTGTTTGTGTCATGTTCAGTTTCTTTAATCAGTGTCTTATAGTTTGTGGAGTGCAGGTCTTTTGCCTCCTTAGGTAGTTTTTTTCATATGTATTTTATTCTTTTTGATGCAATGGTAAATGGGATTGTTTCCTTAATTTCTCTTTCTGATATTTTGTTGTTAGTGTATAGATATTCAACAGATTTCTGTGTATTAATTTTGTGTCCTGCCACTTTACTGAATTCATTATGAGCTCTAGTAGATTTCCAGAGGCATCTTTAGGATTTCCCGTGTATAATATCGTGTCGTCTGGAAACAGTGACAGTTTAATGCTTCTTTTCCAATTTGGATCACATTTATTTATTTTTCTTCTCTGATTGTTGTTCCTAGGACTTCCAAAATTATGTTGAGTAAAAGTGGTGAGAGTGGGCATCCTTGTCTTGTTTTTGATCTTGGAGGAAATGCTTTCAGGTTTTCACCATTGAGTATGATGTTAGCTGTAGGTTTGTCATATATGGCCTTTATTATGTTGAGATAAGTTCACTCTATGCCCACTTTCTGGAGAGTTTTTATTATAAATGTGTGTTGAATTTTGTCAAAAGATTTTTTGCATCTATGGAGAATATTGTACGGTTGTTATTCTTCAGTTGGTTAATGTGATATATGACACTGATTGAATTTTGGATTTTGAAAAATTTGTTCATCCCTGGGATAAATTCCACTTTATCATGTTGTATGATCATTTCAGTGTATTGTTGGATTTGGTTTGCTGGTAGTATGTTGGAGATTTTTGCGTCTATATTTATCAGTGATATTGGCTTTTCATTTTCGTTTATCTGGTATATTTGTGTGGTTTTGGTATCAAGGTGATGGTGACCTCATAGAATGAGTTTGGGAGTGTTCATTCCTCTGCAATTTTTTGGTATAGTTTCAGAAGTATAGGTGTTAACTCTTCTCTAAATCTTTGATAGAATTCACCTATGAAGCCATGTGATCCTGGACTTTTGTTTGTTAGGAGTTTTTAAATCACAATTTACATTTCAGTATTTGTGATTGCTCTGTTCACATTTTCTACTTCTTCTTGGTTCAGTCTTGGGAATGTTGTACCTTTCTAAAAATTTGTCCATTTCTTTTTGGTTGTCCATTTTAATGGCATATATTTGCTTGTAGTTTTCTCTTATGTTACTTTGCATTTATGTGGTTTCAGTTGTAACTTATTTTTCAATTCTACTTTTATTGATTTGAGTCCTCTCCCTGTTTTTCTTGATGAGTCTGGCTAAAGGTTTATCAATTTTGTTTATTTTTTCAAAGAATCAGCTTTTAGTTTCATTGATCTTTTCTATTATTTTTTTCATCTCTAGTTAATTTATTTCTTCTCTGGTGTTTATGATTTCTTTCCTTCTACTAACTTTGACTATTTTTTTTCTTCTTTGGTTGCTTTAGGTGTAAATTTACCTTGTGTATTTGCGATTTTTTTGTTTCCATAGGTAAGATATTATTGCGGTAAACTTCCCTCTTAGAACTGCTTTTGCTGGTCCCATAGGTTTTGGATTGTTGTATTTTCATTGTCATTTGTCTCTAGGTATATTTTGATTTCCTCTTTGATTTCTTCAGTGATCCATTGGTTGTTAAGTAGCATATATTTTAGCCTCCATATGTTTGTGTTTTTTACAGTTTTTTGTTGTAGTTGATTTCTGATCTCATAGCATTGTGATCTGAAAAGATGCTTGATATGATGTCAATTTTCTTAAATTTACTGAGGCTTGCTTTATGGCCCATCATGTGATGTATCCTGTAGAATGTTTCATGTGCACTTGTAAAGAATGTTCATTCTGCTGCTTTCAGATGGAATGCTGTATAAATATCAATTATGGTCTAATGTGGTTTAATGTGTTATTTAAGGCCTGTCTTTCCTTACTGATTTTTTGTCTGGATGATCTGTCCATTAGTGTAAGTGGGGTGTTAAATTCCCACACAATTATTATTTCACTGTCTATTTCTCCTTTTATGGCTGTTAGCATTTGCCTTATATACTGAGGTATTCCTATGCTGACTGCATATATATTTATAAGCTTTATATCTTCTTCTTCTTGGATTGATCCCTTGATAATCATGTAGTGTCCTTCTTTGTCTCTTTTAACAGTCTATATTTTAAAGCCTATTTTGTCAGAGATGAGTATTGCTCCTCCAGCTTTCTTTTGATTTATTTTTGCCTGGAATACCTTTATCCATCCTCTCACTTTCAGTATGTGCCCCTAGATCTGAAATGGGTGTCTTGTAGACAGCATATATATGGGTATTGTTTTTGTATCCATTCAGTCAGTCTATGTCTTATGGTTAGAGCATTTAATCCATTTACATTTAAGTTAATTACTGTTATGTATGTTCTTATTGCCATTTTGTTAATTGTTTTGGATTTGTTTTTGTAGGTTTTTATTCTTTCCTTCCTCTTTTTCTCTTCTGTTGTGATTTGATGACTATCTTTATTGTTGTGTTTGGATTGCTTTTTCTTTTTTGTGTGTATATCTATTATAGAATTTTGTTTTGTGGTTACCATTAGGTTTTGGTATTGCAGTCTCTCTATATATACTGGATTTTTTTATGTTGCTGGTGTCTTAATTTCAAATTCCTGCATTTGTACTCTCCTCATGGTGACTGGTTTTGATACCTTATTTGTGTGTGGATGATTTTCTACCTTTACTGTATGTTTGCCTTTACCTGTAAGCTTTCCCATTAACAATTTTCTTCTTTCTAGCTTGGCCTTTTCTTTTCTGCCTCAAGAAGTTCCTTTAGCATTTGTTTTAAAGATGGTTTAATGGTGCTAAATTCTGTTAGCTTTTGCTTCTCTGTAAAGTTTTTGATTTCTCTGTCAACTCTGAATGAGAGCCTTCCATCCCTCCTGGCCTGCAAATTTTCGGCTAAAAATAAGCTGATAACCTTATGGGGAAATCCCTTGTATGTTATTTGTTGCCTTTCCCTTGTTTCTTTTAATATTTTCATATTTTCATTAAGTTTTTTCAATTTGATTCCTATGTGTCTCGGCATGTTCCTCCTTGGGTTTATCCTGCCTGGGACTCTCTGTGCTATCTGAACTTGGGTGACTATTTCCTTTCCCATGTTACTGACATTTTCAGCTATTATCTCCTCAATTATTTTCTCAGGCCTTTTCTCTCTCTCTTCTCCTTCTGGGACCCCTATAATGGTGGCAGGGGGGAACTTGTGCCTGTCCACTGATTGGTAGAGCTGGGTCTTGTCCCTTTGGTGAGCAGGGCCATGTCATGGGATGTGTTTAGATGCTGCTGTGGGCTCAGGAAGACCTAAAGCAGGCTGTCTGCTGATGGGTGGGGTTGTGTTCTTACCCTGCTGGTTCTTTGGCCTGATGCGTCTCAGCACTGGAGCCTATAGCGTGTTTGGTAGGATCAGGTCTTGCTGACAAAATTCTGGCTTCCCCAGGAGAGCTCACTGCAATGATTACTCCCTGGTACTTCCACCACCAGTGTCCTTTTCCCCCACAGTGATCCACAGCCACCCCCAAGCTCCCCAGGAAACCCACCAAGACCAGCTGGTAGGTCTGGCCCAGGCTCCTATGAAGTCACTGCATTTTTCCTGGGTCCCTGTGCACGCAAGACCTTGTGTGTGCCCTCCAAGGGTGGAGTTTCTGTTTTGCCCAGTCCTGTGGTGTTCCTGTGATTCACCTCTACTGGCCTTCAAATAAATGCTTTGGTGGCTCTCTTCCTGATGCCTGACCCCCATACTGGGGAGACTGATGTGGGGCTCCAAACTCTCACTCCTGTGGGAGAACCTCTGCTATATAATTATTTTCCAGTTTGTCGGTTGCCCACCCAGTTGGTATGGGATTTGATTGTATAGTGAGTGTGCCCCTTCTACCATCTCGTGGTTTTTTCTTTGTCTTTATATGTAGAACATCTTTTTTGGTAAGTTCCAGTCTTTTTCTCTTGTTGTTCAGCAGTTAGTTGTGATTTTGGTGTCTTCATGAGAGGAAATAAGCTCAAGTCCTTCTACTCTGCCATCTTGTCTCCAACCTTTATATCTTTTATCATTTTAATGCCGGTCATTTAAGAAGCATAAGTTGATAACTCATTATGGTTTTGATTTGCTTTTTCCTAATGATTAGTGATTCCAAGTATCTTTTTCATATACCTGTTGGCTGTTTCAATATCTTCTTTGGGAAAATGTCTATTCAGTTCCTTCATCCATTGTTAATTGAATTATTTGTTTGTTTTTGCTATTGAGTCGATGAATTCTTTATATAACCTGGATATTACTCCCTTATTAGTTATAGGATTTGCAGATGTTACCTCCCATTCCACAGGTTGCCTTTTCATTTCGTTAGTCATTTCTTTTGTTGTGCAGAAGTTTTTTAGTTTGATGTAGTCTCACTTGTGAATTTTAAAATTTTGTTGTTTGTGTTTTAGGTGTCACATCCAAAAACTCATTGCCAAGACCAATGTTGAGACGATATTCCCCTATATTTTCTTCTAGGAGACTTGACGCTTCAGTCTCACATTTAGATCTTTAATCCATTACAGATTAATTTTTGTGAGTGGTGTAAGATAAGGTCTAGTTTCATTCTTTTACATGTGAATATCCAATTTTCCCATCACCATTTATTGGAGAAACTGTCTTTTCTCCATTGAGTATTCTTGGCTCTCTTGTCCAGTATTGGCATGGGTTTATTTATGGGCTCTCAAATTTGTCCCATACGTGTCTGTTTTTAATGCCGTGTTGTTTTTATTACTATAGATTTAAAATACAGTTTGAAATCAGGAAGTGTGATTTCTTCAGCTTTGTTCCTCTTTCTCAGGATTACTTTGGCTATTTGTGGTCTTTTGTGGTGCCACACAAATTTTAGAACTGATTTTTCTACTGCCGTAAAAAAATGCCAGTGTGATCTTGATAGAGATTACATTGAGTCTATAGATGTCTCTAGGTAGTATTGTCATTTTAACAATATTAATTTTTCCAATCCATGAACACAGGATGTCCTTACATTTATTTGTGTCTTCTTTTTCTTTTGAAGTTTCTTTTAGTTTTCAGTGTCGAGATTTTTCACTTTCTCGGTTAAATTTATTCCTACGTATTTTATTGTTTGATATTATTGTAAATGTGATCAGTTTCTTTATTTCGTTTTCAGATAACTCATTGTCAGTGTATAGAAATTCTTCTGAATTTTGTGTGTTGGTTTCTATCCAGTGACTTTACTGGATTTGTTGATTATATCTAACAGTTTTTTGGTGGAATCTTTAGGATTTTCTATATATAAAATTCATGTCATCTGCAAATAAAGACAATTTACCTTCCTCCTTTCCAATTCTGATGCCATTTATTTTTTTTCCTTGCCTGATTGCTCTGGCTAGGACTTTCCGTACTGTGTTTAATAGGAGTGGTGAGAGTGGGCACCCTTGTCTTCTTCCTCATCCTAGAAGAAAAGTTTCAGACTTTCACCATGGAGTATGATGTTAGCTGTGAGCATGCCATACATGGCCTTTATTATATTCAGGTATGTTCCTTCTGTACCTAATTTGTTGAGAGTTTTTAATGACAAACAGATGTTGTATTTTGTCAAATGCTTTTTCTATACCTATTGAGATGAACATAATTCTTGTCTTTCATTCTATTAATGTGACGTATCAGTTTTATTGATATTCATATGTAAAACTACCCTGGCATCCCAGAGATGAATCCCACTTGATCATGGTGTATTGTACATTTAATGTACTGCTGAATTCTGCTTACTAGTATTTTTTTTGAGAATTTTTGCATCTATATACATCAGGGATATTGGCCTGTAGTTTTCTGAGAGTTCTTTCATATCTGATATTTCATTTAATCCTTACAGCCACCCTTAGGAGTAGCTAGGATTTCCCTCATTTCATGGACAAGCAAAGATTGGGGGAGAAGTAATGGATGTGCTTTGTAAAGAAAAATGGTGCAAGAATCCTGAGAACTGAGTTTGGTTCCCTACTCCACACTACTCACCGACCTAGACAAATTACTCTCAGTTTATCCATTTAATGCCTCAATTTCCTCATCCATAAAATGAGGATATTACTAATTGTTACTTCAGAGTGGTTATGGATATAGAATGAAATAATTAGTTTCCAGCAGATTTTATAAAGTGTTAAGTGTCATTTTCCTTGTGTTAGAAGCACTGTGTTTGAATAAAAAGCACATATGACTTACTAGCTCTGTGACCTTTGGCAAGTTACTCAAATTCTCTGAATCCCACTTTCCTTACCTAGAAATAATACTTCCTATTTCACAGGGTTGTTTCATGATTAAATAAGATAATACATGCACAACTCCAAGCACACAGAAAAGCCTTTTAAGAAATGTTAGTTTTGTTCTTTCTTGAATGTAAGGCAGACATACTCAACCCTGGCTACACGTTAGAATAATCTAGGGAACTTAAATAACAAGGCTTCATCCCTCCTCATAACAATTAAACCCAGATTCACCTGCTAAGTGTCAAAAATCCTAGTTGTTGTGACACAATACAATTGTTGAAGTGCACACCCAGAGGTTGAGTTAGGAAATAAATCTTAATTACCTGAGAGTGTGTTCTTATATTGAACAAAAAAATGGTTGAACAAAGAAAATAACAATAAAACTATGTTTTTGTAGTACAGAGGGCAGTAAACCCCAGCTAGTCTCTTGTTATTACTTTTTTAAATTTTTAATTTTTTAACTTTAAATATTTAAAAAAAAATATTGACTTTTGTCTTCTTATTATGTTTCACTACCAGTTCCTTGACCCAGTTTTATCAGGATTTGGACAACAGGTCCAAAAACAAACAAAAAAATAAATATATTGGTTCATAGTAACAGAGGGGACTCAGATGGTCGTAAACAGCTCTTCATGCAACAGCTACCATTAGCAGCCATCCTGCTCACACACCTCTAGTGACAATAGTGGTAACCAACTTATCTAGGTGTGCCCAGGACTATCACAGTTATAAAACTGAACAACGCACATTCCAGGAAAACCTCCAGTACCTGTTTGCCCAGGACTGTTAGTCACGCTAAATGACAGGGGCACACTCTCTCCTGAGGCAGGCCATTTCTCACTTTCAGTATCCACTTCCTTCATATTAATCCTAGAATCATCTCCCTGCATTCTGGTTTTGTTTCTCCTTGGGTTCCTGAAGAGCTTTTGTGGGACTGTAGATACGAAAGGCATGTGGTATGTGAGAGAGAACAATAGATGGGCTAAGAGATGAGGAGGATTCTAGTTTAGGGGACAAGACAGAGAAATATAAGGAGTATGACTTTTAGAGAGAGAAAGACCCAGATTTTTAGCCTCATTCTATCATCTTCCTGCTGTGCGATATTTGATGACTGACTTGACCCCTTTGAGCTTCAGTTGCCTAACTTCTCAGGTAGGCCTGATGATAAACCTGAGAGTGTTGTTGTAAGGACTAAATCTTTAAGAAGGTAAATGTAGAGTGCCAACGCATAGTAGATAATAAACATTATCCCTTCTCCCCCATTGCAAATTTCTGCTTTTCTAGTGTCAGTTCTGCCACTTATTGGAAAGGTGACTGAACAAGTCACTTCTTCCTCCTTGGACTTCAATTTATACATATATAGATAAGCTAAATATTCTTTTGTACTCTTTCAAACTCTAATAACTACTATTTAGAAGTCCCTAACATTTTACCAAAAATAGGAAATATATTCTCAAATGGTATATGAAAGAGAAGATACTGAAAGCCTAGAAAAACAAATGCATTCATATTAATATTTTAAATCAAAAATAATTTTTTCTTCCTAAGAGACCTTGACAACAAATCCAGCATTCCTATTACCAAGGAAGCTAAGTTCACGATCAATGCAGGTCATCCGACAATAGCATTTCTTAATTCTGAGGATTAAGTTGCTGCACACACTTAGGAAAGTCACTGTTGCAAACACGGCAAATTAAAAGCTCAAACTCAGCATAAAGAAGAAAAATACCCTAATCAGAAAGAATAAATAGGAAAAGATGAAAATATTCACTGATCTCCTGTCTCCAAATAATTTATGCTACAAAAGGAGTCAGAGATATATTTTTGTTATTCTGGCACTTTTCCGGGGAAGATCAGTTTGCCTCTAAAGGAAATGTCACAAATGCATATAATATTGGAACATTTAAATGAAAAGTTTGACTTCTTGAAATGTAATTGTGTCAAGCCCTTTGACTCAGGGTTTAATCCTCACAATAAATTTGTTAGGAACATGTAATTATCCCTAATTTGAATAGGAGAAAACTAAGGCTCAGAAGAGGCTAAGCAACATGTTCAAGGTCACACAGAAAATAAATGTCAGAACTAGTTTTCAAATTCAGATCCATCTTGCTGGCAGAGCTAAGGTCTTGCCACTCACACTGCCCACACCTCCAGGTAGAGGTAAACAAAGAATAGGTTACTAAATAGCATCTGAATAGATGATCAAACAGAGATGGCAAGAGCTGCTACTACTGGAATCTAGGCTTTAAAAATGAATCAGCCTTCATTATTCATGAGGAAAAAACCCTCAAAATTCAACAATACTAAGGATGGATCTCAGTGAGCTTTGGCTAAATGATTACATTATTTTATAAATTGAGATATTATTCACACATAAAATGCACGATTTAAAAGTGTGCAACTCAGTGGCTTTTTTTTTTTTATACACAGAAAACTTCCCATTATTCCCTGTTCAGTGGGAGTTCAACTTGGAGGTCCATTAGCCTCTGAGAACCCATGAGCCTATGACTACTCCATATATACATACACGAATAAACCCTTAGTCTCCTCCATTCACCCTCTGATCTTGGCGTCTTCTCTTTGATTTTTGTTTCGATTTTACATCTTTATTGGAGTATAATTGCTTTACAATGGTCTGTTAGTTTCTGCTTTATAACAAAGTGAATCAGTTATACATATACATATGTTCCCATATCTCTTCCCTCTTGCGTCTCCATCCCTCCCACACTCCCTATCCCACCCGTCTAGGTGGTCACAAAGCACCGAGCTGATCTCCCTGTGCTATGCGGCTACTTCCCACTAGCTATCTATTTTACGTTTGGTAGTGTATATATGTCCATGCCACTCTCTCGCTTTGTCACAGCTTACCCTTGCTGCTCCCCATATCCTTAAGTCCGTTCTCTGGTAGGTCTGTGTCTTTATTCCTGTTTTACCATTAGGTTCTTCATGACTCTTTTTCCCTTAAAATCCATACATATGTGTTAGCATACGGTATTTGATTTTCTCTTTCTGACTTACTTCACTCTGTATGACAGACTGTAGGTCCATCAAACTCATTACAAATAGCTCAATTTCATTTCTCTTTATGGCTGAGTAATGTTCCCTTGTATATATGTGCCACATCTTCTTTATCCATTCATCCGATAATGGACACATAGGTTGTTTCCATCTCTGGGCTATTGTAAACAGAGCTGCAATGAACATTTTGATACATGACTCTTCATGAATTATGGTTTTCTGAGGGTATATGCCCAGTAGTGGGATTGCTGGGTCATATGGTAGTTCAATTTGTAGTTTTTCAAGGAGTCTCCATACTGTTCTCCATAGTGGCTGTACCAGTTCACATTCCCACCAGCAGTACAAGAGTGTACCCTTTTCTCCACACCCTCTCCAGCATTTATTGTTTCTAGATTTTTTGATGATGGCCATTCTGACTGGTGTGAGATGATATCTCATTGTAGTTTTGATTTGCATTTCTCTGATAATTAATGATGTTGAGCATTCTTTCATGTGTTTGTTGTCAGTCTGTATATCTTCTTTGGAGAAATGTCCATTTAGGTCTTCTGCCCATTTTTGGATTGGGTTGATTGTTTTTTTCTTATTGAGTTGCATGAGTTGCTAATAAATTTTGGGGATTAGTCCTTTCACAGCTGCTTCATTTTCAAATATTTTCTCCCATTCTGAGGGTTTCCTTTTGGTCTTGTTTATGGTTTCCTTTGCTGTGCAAAAGCTTTGAAGTTTCATTAGGTCCCATTTGTTTATTTTTGTTTTTATTTCCATTTCTCTAGGAGGTGGGTCAAAAAGGATCTTGCTGTGATTTATGTCAGAGTGTTCTGCCTATGTTTTCCTCTAAGAGTTTGATAGTCTCTGGGCTTACATTGAGGTCTTTAATCAATTTTGAGCTTATTTTTGCATATGGTGTAAGGGAGTGATCTAATTGCATACTTTTACATGTACCTGTCCAGTTTTCCCAGCACCAATTATTGAAGAGGCTGTCCTTTCTCCACTATACATTCCTGCCTCCTTTATCAAAGATAAGGTGACCATATGTGCGTGGGTTTATCTCTGGGCTTTCTATCCCGTTCCATTGAGCTACCTTTCTGTTTCTGTGCCAGTACTATACTGTCTTGATTACTGTAGCTTTGTAATATAGTCTGAAGTCAGGGAGCCTGATTCCTCCAACTCCATTTTTCGTTTTCAAGATTTCTTTGGCTATTCAGGGTCTTTTGTGTTTCCATACAAATCGTGAAATTCTTTGTTCTAGTTCTGTGAAAAATGCCAGTGGTAGTTTGATAGGGATTGCATTGAATCTGTAGAAGATTGCTTTGGATAGTAGAGTCATTTACACAATGTTGATTCTTCCAATCCAAGAATAAGGTATATCTCTCCATCTATTTGTGTCATCTTTAATTTCTTTCATCAGTGTCTTATAATTTTCTGCATACAGGTCTTTTGTCTCCTTAGGTAGGTTTATTCCTAGATATTTTATTCTTTTTGTTACATTGGTAAAGGGGAGTGTTTTCTTGCTTTCACTTTCAGATTTTTCATCATTAGTGTATAGGAATGCCAGATATTTCTGTGCATTAATTCTGTATCCTGCTACTTTACCAAATTCATTGATTAACTCTAGTAGTTTTCTGGTAGCACCTTTAGGATTCTCTATGTATAGTATCATGTCATCTGCAAACAGTGACAGATTAACTTCTTCTTTTCCGATTTGGATTCTTTTATTTTCCTTTTCTTCTCTGATTACTGTGGCTAAAACTTCCAAAACTATGTTGAATAAGAGTGGTGAGAGTGGGCAACGTTGTCTTGTTCCTGATCTTAGTGGAAATGCTTTCAGTTTTTCACCACTGAGGATGATGTTGGCTGTGGGTTTGTTATATATGACCTTTATTATGTTGAGGAAAGTTCCCTCTATGCCTGCTTTCTGCAGGGTTTTTATAATAAATGGGTGTTGAATTTTGTCGAAAGCTTTTGCTGCATCTACTGAGATGATCATATGGTTTTTCTCCTTCAATTTGTTAATATGGTGTATCACGTTGATTGATTTATGTATATTGAAGACTCTTTGCATTCCCGGAATAAACCCCACTTGATCATGGTGTATGATCCTTTTAATGTGCTGTTGGATTCTGTTTGCTAGTATTTTGTTGAGGATTTTTTCATCTACGTTCATCAGTGATATTGGCCTGTAGTTTTCTTTCTTTGTGACATCCTTGTCTGGTTTTGTTATCAGGGTGATGGTGGCCTCGTAGAATGAGTTTGCGAGTGTTCCTCTGCTATATTTTGGAAGAGTTTTAGAAGGATAGGTGTTAGCTCTTCTCTAAATGTTTGATATAATTCGCCTGTGAAGCCATCTGGTCCTGGGCTTTTGTTTGTTGGAAGACTTTTAATCACAGTTTCAGTTTCAGTGCTTGTGATTGGTCTGTTCATATGTTCTCTTTCTTCCTGATTCAGTCTTGGCAGGTTGTGTATTTCTAAGAATTTGTCAATTTCTTCCAGGTTGCCCATTTTATTGGCATAGAGTTGCTTGTAGTAATCTCTCATGATCTTTTGTATTTCTGCAGTGTCAGTTGTTACTTCATTTTCATTTCTAATTCTGTTGAGTTGTGTCTTCTCCCTCTTTTTCTTGATGAGTCTGGCTAATGGTTTATCAGTTTTATTTATCTTCTCAAAGAACCAGATTTTAATTTTATTGATCTTTGCTATCATTTCCTTCATTTCTTTTTCATTTATTTCTGATATGATTTCTTTCCTGCTGCTACTTTTTGGGTTTTTTTGTTCTTCTTTCTCTAATTGCGTTAGGTGCAAGTTTAGGTAGTTTATTCGAGATGTTTCCTGTTTATTTAGTTCGAATTGTACTGTTATAAACTTCCCTCTTAGAACTGCTTTTGCTGCATCCCATAGGTTTTGGGTCGTTGTGTCTCCATTGTCATTTGTTTCTAGGTATTTTGTGATTTCCTCTTTGAGTTCTTCAGTGATATCTTCGTTATTAAGTAGTGTATTGTTTAGCCTCCATGTGTTTGTATTTTTTACAGATCTTTTCCTGTAATTGATACCTAGTCTCATAGCATTGTGGTCAGAAAAGATACTTGATAAAATTTCAATTTTCTTAAATTTTCCAAGCCTTGATTTGTGACCCAAGATATGATCTATCCTGGAGAATGTTCCATGAGCACTTGAGAAAAATGTGTATTCTGTTGTTTTTGGATGGAATGTTCTATAAATATCAATTAAGTCCACCGTGTTTAATGTATCATTTAAAGCTTGGGTTTCCTTATTTATTTTCATTTCGGATGATCTGTCCATTGGTGAAAGTGGGGTGTAAAAGTCCCCTACTATGTGTGTGTTACTGTCCATTTTCTCTTTTGTGGCTTATAGTATTTGCCTTATGTACTGAGGTGCTCTTATGTTGGGTGCATAAATATTTACAATTGTTATATCTTCTTCTTGGATCGATCCCTTGATCATTATGTAGTGTCCTTCTTTGTCTATTTTAATAGTCTTTATTTTAAAGTCTATTTTGTCTGATATGAGAATTGCTACTCCAGCTCTCTTTTGGTTTCCATTTGAGTGGAATATCTTTTTCCATCCCCTTACTTTCAGTCTGTATGTGTCTCTAGGTCTGAAGTGGATCTGTTGTAGACAGCATATACATGGACTTGTTTTTGTATCCATTCAGGCATTCTGTGTCTTTTGGTGGGAGCATTTAGTTCGTTTACATTTAAGGTAATTATTGATATGTATGTCTGTATTCCCGTTTTCTTAATTGCTTTGGGTTCGTTATTTTAGATCTTTTCCTTCTCTTGTGTTTCTTGCCTAGAAAAGTTCCTTTAGCATTTGTTGTAAAGCTGGTTTGGTGGTGCCGAACTCTCGCAGCTTTTGCTTGTCTGTGAAGATTTTAATGTCTCTATCAAATCTGAATGAGATCCTTGCTGGGTAGAATACTCTTGGTTGCAGGTTTTTCTCCTTCATCACTTTAAATATGTCCTGCTAGTCCCTTCTGGCTTGCAGAGTATCTGCTTAAAGATCAGCTGTTACCCTTATGGGGATTCCCTTGTGTGTTATTTGTTGTTTTTCCCTTGTTGCTTTTAATATGTTTTCTTTGTATTTAATTTTTGACAGTTTATTTAGTATGTGTCTTGGCATATTTCTGCTGTGATTTATCCTGTATGGGACTCTCTGTGCTTCTTGGACTTAATTAACTATTTCATTTCTTATATTAGGGAAGTTTTCAACTATAATCTCTCAGATATTTTCTCAGTCACTTTCTTTTTCTCTCCTTCTTCTGGAACCCCTATAATTCGAATGTTGGTGCCTTTAATGTTGTCCCAGAAGTCTCTGAGACTGTCCTCAGTTCTTTTCATTCTTTTATCTTTATTCTGCTCTACAGTAGTTATTTCCACTATTTTATCTTCCAGGTCACTTATCCATTCTTCTGCCTCAGTTATTCTGCTATTGATCCCATCTAGAGTATTTTTAATTTCATTTATTGTGTTGTTCATCGTTGCTTGTTTCATCTTTAGTTCTTCTAGGTCCTTGTTAAATGTTTCTTGCATTTTGTCTATTCTATTTCCAAGATTTTGCATCATCTTTGCTATCATTATTCTGAACTCTTTTTCAGGTAGACTGCCTATTTCCTCTTCATTTGTTACATCTGGTGTGTTTTTATCTTGCTCCTTCATCTGCTGTATGTTTTTCTGTCTTCTCATTTTGCTTATCTTACTGTGTTTGGGGTCTCCTTTTTACAGGCTGCAGGTTCATTATTCCCATTGTTTCTGGTGTCTGTCCTCAGTGGATAAAGTTGGTTCAGTGGGTTGTTTAGGCTTCTTGGTGGAGGGGAGTAGTGCCTGTGTTCTGGTGGATGCGGGTGGATCTTGTCTTTCTGGTGGGCAGGTACACATGTTGTGTTTTGGGGTGTCTGTGGACTTATTATGTTTATAGGCTGCCTCTCTGTTAATGGGTGGTTTGTGTTCCTGTGTTGCTAGTTGTTTGGCATAGGGTGTCCAGCACTGTAGCTTGCTGGTCGTTGAGTGAAGCTGGGTGCTGGTGTTGAGATGGAGATCTCTGGGAGATTTTTGCCGTTTGATATTATGTGGAGCTGGGAGGTCTCTTGTGGACCAGTGTCCTGAAGTTGGCTCTCCCACCTCAGAGACACAGCACTGACTCCTGGCTGGAGCACCAAGAGCCTTTCATCCATATGGCTCAGAATGAAAGGGAGAAAAAGTAGAAAGAAAGAAAGAAAGAAAGAGAGAAAGATAGAGAGAGAGAGAGAGAGTGAAAGAAAGAAAGAAAGAAAGAAAGAAGGGAGGAAGGGAGTGGGGGAGGGAGGGAGTGGGGGAGGGAGGGAGGAAGGAAGCAAGGAAGAAAGGAAAGAAAGAAAAGATAAAGTAAGATAAAATAAAATAAAGTTATTAAAATAAAAAGTAATTATTAAGAAAAATAATTTTTTAAAAGAAAGAAGAAACAAATAAACAAAATAACTCAAGAAACTAAAAACAAACAAACAAACAAAAAACGGACTGATAGAACCCTAGGACAAATGGTCGAAGCAAAACTATACTGAAAAAATCTCACACAGAAGCATACACATAGACACTCACAAAAATAGGAAAAGGGGAAAAAAGTAATAAATCTTGATCTCAATGTCCACCTCCTCAATTTGGGATGATTCGTTGTCTATTCATATATTCCACAGATGCAGGCTACATCAAGTTGATTGTGGAGCTTTAATCCACTGCTTCTGAGGCTGCTGGCAGAGATTTCCCTTTCTCTTTTTTGTTCTCACAGCTCCCGGGGCTCAGCTTCAGATTTGGCCCCGCCTCTGCGTGTAGATTGTCGGAGGGCGTCTGTTCTTCTCGCAGAGAGGACGGGGTTAAAGGAGCCGCTGCTTCAGGGACTCTGGCTCAGCCAGGCCACGGAGAGGGAGGGGTATGGCGTGTGGGGCGAGTCTGCGGCGGCAGAGGCTAGCGTGACGTTTCAGCAGCCTGAGGGGCACCATGCGTTCTCCCGGGGAAGTTGTCCCTGGATCACGGGACCCTGGCAGTGGCGGGCTGCACAGGCTCCCACGAAGGGGTGTGTGTATTGTGACCTGTGCTTGCACACAGGCTTCTTGTTGGCGGCAGCAGCAGGCTTAGCGTCTCATGCCCATCTCTGGGGTCCGTGCTTTTAGCCGCGGCTCACGCCTGTCTCTGGAGCTCCTTTAAGCAGTGCTCTTAATCCCTCTCCTTGCGCACCAGGAAACAAAGAGGGAAGAAGAAGTCTCTTGCCTCTTTGGCCGGTCCAGACTTTTCCCTGGACTCCCTCCCGGCTATCCATGGTGCACTAACCCCTTGCAGGCTGTGTTCACGCCGCCAACCCCAGTCCTCTCCCTGCGCTTGACTGAAGCCCGAGCCTCAACTCTCAGTCCTGCCTGCCCCGGCGGTTGAGTAGACCTGCCTCTCGGGCTGGTGAGTGCCGGTCGGCACCGATCCTCTGTGCGGGAATCTCTCCTCTTTGTCCTCCGCACCCCTGTTGCTGTGGTCTCCACCGCGGCTCCGAAGCTTTCCCCCTCCGCCACCCGCCGTCTCCGCCCGTGAAGGGGCTTCCTAGTTAGTGTGGAAACCTTTCCTCCTTCACAGCTCCCTCCCACTGGTGCAGCTCCCGTCCCTATCCTTTTGTCTCTGTTTATTCTGTTTTCTTTTGCCCTACCCAGGTACGTGGGGACTTTCTTGCCTTTATGGAGGTCTGAGGTCTTCTACCAGCATTCAGTAGGTGTTCTGTAGGAGTTGTTCCACGTGTAGATGTATTTCTGGTGTATCTGTGGGGAGGAAGGCGATCTCCGTGTCTTACTCTTCCTCCATCTTCCCCTCCAGCCTCAACTCAGTGGCTTTTAGTATATTCACAGAGTTGTGCAAGCATCGCTGCAATACAATTCCAGATCATTTTCACACCCTCAAAAGAAACCACAAATCCATTAGCATCAGTCCCTATTCCCACCTTCCCCCTACATTCAGTGAACCAGTGATTTACTTCTTGTCTCTCTGGATTTGCCTAGTCTAGACATTTCATTTAAACAAAATCATACAATATGTGGCTTTTTGTGACTGGCTTCTTTCACTGAGCATAATGTTTTTGAAGTTATTCTATGTTGTATTGAGTATCCATCCTTTGTTTCTTTTCGTTGCCACACATTGTTCCATTGAATAGCTGTATCAGAACTGTTTAACCATTCAGCAATTGAAGAACACTTCCATTCTTTCCATTTACTGGCTATTACGAATAATGCAGTCAACAACATTTGTATATAATTGTTTGTTTGTATATGTTTTCAGTTCTTTTAGCAATATACCTAGGCATGGAATTGCTGAATCATGTGGTAACTCTATGTTTAACATTTTTTTAATCTTACGCTCATTTTTTTTTTTTACCGTTTGCCAAAATCCCCTTAAACTTATACCGTGTTATATGTTGATTATATCTCAGTACAACTGGAGCAAAAAAAATTGGGGTAGGAACATTAGCAAAATAAAAACAAAAACAAAAGAAGAAAAAGGAAATAACTGTGCACCAGGTACTGAACTCCTTCTTCTGTTGTCCTTAGATTTGACACCTTCCTCTAGTGGTCATATCATCTTGGGGCACTGGTCTCTACCTTTTTTCCCATAGATTTCTGCCCACTTGCCTATCAGGTACCATGATTAATTTGGTTTATCTTTTATTCTGTCATTTCAGCTGAATCCTTCAAGGAATTTGCCGAATTGCTCAACGAAGTAGAAAACGAGAGGATGATGATGGTAGGTCAATAACACTGGGCCTAGAACCAAGATTATCTCTGATCTTGGGAAGTTTTCTTGTCCTCATTGGTTGGAGTGACACTATGTTGTTTCAGTTTCTGTCTCATCATTACCTGGGTACTGTAAAGACAGGGAATTGATCTGGTTATTCTATCTCAAGTTCCCATCCTGAGAGTTTAGCATTAGGTAGAGGAAAATTAGTCTATTCATTTCAGTGAGATAAGATTTCAGAGGACGTTAAATTCGACTGTCGAACATGTTGACAAAAATTGTGGTCTTTAGTGTTCTTAAACAAATTATCTATTTATGTGCTTATGTGCTTTTAGAAGTAATAATGTGGGCTTTATTTATGACATATGATTGTTTTATTTAAATCTATGTGAAAACTTTTTTTCCTTACATTTAAAGTCTAATTTATTAATATTAATAGACTTTAATATTTAGAGCAGTTTTCATTTTACAGAAAAGTTGAGTGGAAAGTGCAGAGAGATTTCATATACAGTTGCCCTTTGAACGTCACAGATTTGATCTGTGTGTGTCCACTTATATGTGGGTGCTTTTCAATGAATACTACAGTACTACATGATCCGAGTTCAGTTGAATCTATTGTTGTGGAACCTCAGATACTGGAAGACTGACTGTAAAGTTATATGCAGACTTTTGACTGCACAGTGTGTGTGGGGGGTCAGTTCCCTTGACCCTTGCACCGTTCAAGGGTAAACTGTACTCCCTTTCTTTCCCCTCTCCTCCCCATACAGTTTCCTCTATTATCATCTTGCATGTGTGGTACATTTGTTTCAGTTAATGAACCAACATCAATGCAATATTATTAAGTCCATAGTTACATTAGGGTTCACTCTTTATTGAATATTTTATGGGTTTTGACAAATGCTTAATGACATATATTCACCATCAAAGTTTCATCATAAAGAATATTTTCATTGCCCTAAAAATCCCCTGTGATTCCCCCTTCCTTCTCTGATATCCAAATCCCTGGCAAACACTTATCTTTTTACTGTGTTTTGCCTCTTCTAGAATATCATACAGTTGGAGTCATACAGTATATAGCCTTTTCAGATTGGCTCCTTTGACTTAGTAATATGCGTTTAAAGTTCCTCTATGTCTTTTCATGGCTTGAAAGCTCATTTCTTTTTGTCATTGAATAATATATATGCATATATTATAACCTATATTCCATCATATGGATGTACCACAGTTTGTTCATCCCTACACCCATTGAAGGATATCTTGGTTACTCCCAAGTTTTGGCAGTTATGAAAAACCTACCATACACATTTGTGTGCAGATTTTTGTGTGGATGTAAATTTTCAACTCTTTTGATTAATTTCCAAGGAATCCAATTGCTAGATTGTGTGATATGTCTAGATTTGTAAGAAACTGCCAAACTGTCTTCCAAAGTGACTACCATTTTGCATTCTCACCAGCTTTGAATGAGAGTTATTGTTGCTCCACATGCTCACCAGCATTTGATGTTGGCTGTGTTTTGGATTTTACCCATTTTAATATGTGCATGTAATGGTATATCTTTGCTGTTGTAATTTGTGTTTTCCTGATGACATTTGATTTGGAACATCTTTCCATATGCTTATTTGCCACCTGTAGATCATCTTTGGTGAGGTGTCTGTTCAGGTCTTTTGCCTATTTTTTAATTGGTTTGTTTGTTTTCTTATTGTTCAGTTTTAAGATATCTTTGTATATTTTGGATGCCAGTCCTTTATCAGAAATGTGCATTGCAAAAAAATTTCCAGTCTGTGGCTTATCTTTTCATTTTCTTAACAATGTCTTTTGTGGAGCAGAATTTTTAAATTTTAATGAAGTCCAGCTTATCAGTTCTTTCACAGATCATGCTTTTGGGGTTGTATCTAAAAAATCAGTGCCAAACCAAAGGTCATTTAGATTTTCTCATATGTTATCTTCTAGGAGTTTTATAATTCTATGTTATACCTTTAGGTCTATGACCCCTTTTGAGCTAATTCTTGAGAAAGTGTAAGAATTGTCTCTAGATTCCTTTTTTTTTTTTCCATGGGGAAGTCTGGTTGTTTCATCACCATTTCTGAAAAGACTGTCCTTTTTCCATTGAATTACCTTTGCTTCTTTGGCAAAGACCAATGGACTATATTTGTGTGGATCTATATCTGGGCTCTCTATTCTGTTCCATTGATCTGTTTGTCTATTTTTTCAGCAATATCACAGGATTTTTTTTTACAAAATTTAAAAAAATATTGAAGTATAGTTGATTTAAATATTGTGTTAGTTTCAGGTATAACAGTAAAGTGATTCATATATATATGTATATATATTCAAATTATTTTCCATTATCAGGTATTACAAGAAGTTGAATATAGCTCCCTGTGCTATACAGTAAATCCTTGTTGCTGATCTATTATATATATAGTAGCTTGTATCTGTTAATCCTATATTCCTAATTTATCCCTCCTCCCCTCCCATTCCCCTTTGGTTACTGTAAGTTTATTTTCTATGTCTGTGAGTCTGTTTCTGTTTTGTATATAGATTCATTTGTCTTATTTTTTAGCTTCCACGTGTAAGTGATATCATATGATATTTGTCTTTCTCTGTCTGACTTACTTCACTTAGTATGATAATCTCTAGGTTCATCCCTGTTGCTGCAAATGGCAATATTCCATTCTTTTTTATGGCTGGGTAATATTCCATTATGTGTATGTTTATATATAAATATATATGTGTGTGTATATTGATATGTGTGTGTGTATATATATATATGTGTGTGTGTGTGTGTGTGTATGTATCACATCTTCCTAAGCCAATCATCTGTTGGTGGGCACTTGGGTTGTTTCCATGTCTTGGCTATTGTAAATAGTGCCACTGTGAAACTTGGGGTGCATGTATCTCTTCAACTTAAAGTTTTAATTTTTTTCTGGATATATGCACAGGAGTGTGATTGCTGGATCATATGGTAGCTCTATTTTTAGTTTTTTAAGGAGCCTTCATACTGTTTTCCATGGTCACTGCACCAGTTTACATTCCCACCAACAGTGTGTGAGGGTTCCCTTTTCTCCTCATCTTCTCCAGCATTTATTATTTGTAGATTTTTTAATGATGGCCATTCTGACCAGTGTGAGGTGATACCTCATTGTGGTTTTGATTTGCATTTCTCTAATAATTTGTGATGTTGAGCATCTCTTCTTGTGACTGTTGGCCATCTGTATGTCTCTGGAGAAATGTCTATTTAGGTCTTTTGTTCAGTTTTTAATTTTCTTTTGGTATTAAGTTGTATGAGCTGTTTGTATAGTTTGGATGTTAACTCCTTGTCGATCACATTGTTTGCAAATATTCTCTCCTATTCCGTAGGTTGTCTTTTCATTTTGCCAATGGTTTTCTTTGCTGTGCAAAAACTTTTAAGTTTCATTAGATCCCATTTGTTTATTTTTGCTTTTATTTCTTTTGCTTTGGGAGATTGATCTAAGAAAATATCACTATGATTCATGTCCGAGAATGTTTTGCCTATGTTCTCATCTGGAAATTTTATGGTGCCATGTCATATTTAGGTCTTTAAAACACTTTGTGTTTATTTTTGTATATGGTGTGAGGGAGTGTTCTAATTTAATTGATTTACATAGCTGTCCAGCTTTCCCAACACCACTTGTTGAAGAGACTGTATTTTCTCCATTGTATATTCTTGCATACTTTGTCATAGATTAATTGACCATATGTCTGTGGATTTATTTCTGGGCTCTCTGTTCTTTTCCATTGATATATATATCTGCTTTTGTGCCAATACCATGCTGCTTTGATTACTGTAGGTTTGTAATGTTGTCTGAAGTCTGGATGGTTTATACCTCCAGCTTTGTTCTTTTTCCTCAGGATTGCTTTGGCAATTCTAGGTCTTTTGTGGGTCCATATAAATTTTAGGATTATTTGTTCTTGTTCTGTGAAAATTGTTATGGACCAATACCACACTATCTTGATTACTGTAACTTTGTAGTAAGTCTTGAAGTAGGATATGAACTTCAGAACCTGTTTATCAATATCCGCAAAACAAATTGCTGGAATTTTGATTGGAATTGCATTGAATCTATAGATGGGACAAACTGACATCTTAAAAATAGTGTCTTACTATTTGTGAACATGGGTTATCTCTCCCATTTATTTAGACCTTCTTTGATTTCTTTCTTCAGAGTTTTATAGTTTCCTCATAATGATCTTATATGTATTTTGTTAGATTTATTCCTAAGTATTTATATTTTTTTGTGAACTCTATTTTAACAGTTGAATAAATAATCTTTTTGTGTGGTCCCTAGACTTGTACCACCAGTGTCACCTGGGAAATTGTTAAAAATGAAGGTCCTTGGCCACACACCAGAGCTAGCTGAGACTTAAATGTGGAAGTACCTATGTTGGTCAATATTTATTTTTATTAGGAGCATGTGGGTCAAGTGGAAACAATGTTAAGGACAACAAAGTGGTCTATCTTCCCTTCCTCTCATTGGATGACTTTGTATTGGCAACTCAGTTTTGTTAAACCCATTTATTCCAATAGCAAGAGTTCTTTAATCTGTAATCACTCTTCCTTTTCAACAGGGTGGTACTGGCTTCTCAGAATACTGCTACCATTTAATCTCAGCTCCTAGAGAGTTAGGATTGAAGGCAGGGCCCGTAAATCTGGGAAATTAGATCTTTAGGTGCTAATAGTGGCTGTGCCACTAACTTATTTGTGACTTCACACTAATCACTTTATTTCTTCTAGTCTTTCTTTATATGTAGATGAGAAAAAATTCCCATCTTCTAAGTTCGTTGTAAGTACTCCAAATGATAAAATGAATATGGTAGTGTTTTATAATAGCAAAAAGCACTGATTATATAAATGTTTCTAGTTATCTTTTGTTGCCCCCAAGATTTGGCTTGTGGAAATTTGACTTGGGAATTTTCTTCATTTAAGAGATTTGCTTATAATGATAGTTAAGAGAGGCCAATATGGGTAGTTTTCCCAGAGCCTGTTAGATGCCCCACTAGCTAATCCACACTCTACTAAATATTTTCTTCTGTTATAAGAGTTTGTGGACTGCTACCAATGTTGATCTCAAAGACATTCACCCCTATTTCATTCAGATACCACTAGAAATGTCAGCTGTACAACTCTTCAGCCCTAGTTGTTTCTTGATCTCTTTTACTTACCCGATTACAGAGCTCTAAAATATTGAAGAAGGATTCACCTTTTGAGATGTTTTTCTCACCATAATTGCTGGCTGTTTTCCACAGGACTGACTCATTTTCTTCTGTCTTTAATTATGTTCTGCCCTTTTGTTCCCTCAATTCTTCAGTCATGTCTTGAGTATTGGCTCCCTATTTCCTATTTAATTACAGGAATTCTGTGTAGGTTAGGCTCAATTAAGGCCTTTTACAACATGCCAGGGATCGTTCTTGACTGCACCTCTCTCATTTCCTGGAACTGTGGTAGAAGGACTCTTGTACCTCAATATGGTAAATGTTAAACAGCTTTCTATAATTTCTATAAAAAGAGGCCCAAAGAAGCTTTAGTAGAACATGAAGGAAGTTCATAGCCCTAGCATGTGACAACTGCAGATGTCTAGTCATTCTCATAATGAATTTTAAATTGTTGAAGAAACTATGGAGGGAATAAATGAAGAGGAGCATCCCCGCTTTTATTTCTTAAAAAGTACAGTGGGGGAGGTTGTAGTACCTCTGAAAGTGGCCTTTAAAAGTCTGGGTAACAGACTTTCTCTATGATTAATGATAAGAGGCTTGCCTAGATGCCTTTCTAACTCTGAAGGGGACTCTGTTGGCAATGGCAAGGTCTTTCTTTGAGGACTGCCAAGAATGACCTAAAACAGTGTACCCTCAATGCCTTCTTTTGGTAATTGGTTAACCATCAAAGATTCCTGAGCAATATTTCACTAATAGATTGAATGCCATCTCTATTTTAGTAAGTGGCCTATCTAGTTTGGTTTTATTCAATCAGAACCAGATTTTAGATAAACTCACTAATGTGTTTAGAATGTCACTTATGCTGGGGCTTCTACTGTGATATAGTAGGCAGGAGCTTTTGTCCTAGAGAGCTCACAAAATGAATGCAGTGATAAGAAAGGGAATAAAGGCCAAGTTTACTTAAAAGGGCTTTTCTGAGTAATTGTTAGATTTCTAAGGAGTTTAAAGGTAAAGCTGAATGGGAAAGAAAAAAGAGCCAATCCTCAGTGCGACATTTTCCTACATTTCTAGCTCTATGTTCTGGCAGAAATTAGTATAATAACCAATGAATGTTAAAGAGAGGAAAAGGTTCAGAGAATCTATTTGTGTTGTAGGAGACAGGGAGCAGTATTTCCAATGCAATTAAGGAAAACTCTTGACTCCAATTTAAGTGAACCATGTGCTACTTTTCTAGACTGGGACAGAGCCAAACGTAAAAATAGTAGCCTTATGAACTCTGTGAGAAGTTACTGGCACACTTACTTATGCAAGAAAATCCCCCGTGGAACATGAAAAACTGGCACCTGTACCATCCTTGGGGTGCCTGCATATGCAAGGGCTCAGCTGAATATCCATACAGAGGCTTGACACATATTACTCTCTTTAGAAGTGACATGTTCACTTCTTATTCAAAGACAAACTTCCTCAAGGTTTCCCAGTTGGCTACTTTTGTGTTATCTTCGTGAAACTGGAAATAGTTTTTCTAATTATCTATTGCTACATAACACCCTATTCCAAAACGTGGTGACTTAAACTATTTAATTTTATCTCATGATTTTGTGGGTCAGGAATTCATGCAGGGGTCAGCTCAGAGATTCTTCTGCTCTATGTGGTGGTATTCACCTTGGAGGTGGGGTGATATGGATGGTCCAAAATAGCTTCACTCACATATCTGGCACCTTAGTGAGATGACTGCAAGGCTGGGCTCAGCGGGTCTTTTGACAAGAATGTCTACATTTGGTCTCTCTAGCTTGGTAGTCCCAGGGTAGTCCAACTTTTTATATTGTGGCTCAGGGCTCATGAGGAGTGTTCCAAGGGAACCAGGTGGAAGTTACTGGCCTTTTATGACCTAGCCTGGGATGTCATGTAGTATCCCTTCTGCTGTACTGTGTTTGTTCAAAGCAGTAACAAACCCACTCATATTCAAGGTAGAGGGGATGGAGACCTTCCTTCTCAATGTGAGGAGTATCATAGAATTTGTGTCCATGTTTTAAAACTTCCACAATAGTAAAGAAGAAAAATTATTCCCTGTATGTAATCTATGACACCAATAACTTAGTTTATTTCCAGGTGGGTACACAAAGTTGATAGCACATAATTCACAATCCATGGAAATGTAGAGTGTATTGGGCAAAGGAGACAGGCTGGTACTTTTAGTAAGAGAATTATTGTTTTCAATCAAGGATAGTCACTGGTGTCTATTTTTGATATCATGGAGCTTTGATTGGGTGAGAGTTTGCCCATTTAGTTGAACGTTGAATCATACCTGGATAGAAAATAAGAGGTCCAAAGTGCCTGTAGGACTTGGATACAATATGTATTAATGCCTCAATTCGTGTTGCTTTTTGTTGGTAGTTTAAAAATTGCTTCTTACTCTGGAGAATACAGAACTGGTCAAAACTGGCTTTCTACTCTCTATTCTATTTTTGTCATAAAGACATATCTTGTCTTACTGACACTTTGTCTCTTCTGATAACGAAGCCAGTCCCTCATTTTCTTGTCTTGTAATGGATCAAAATTAAATTGCAGCTAATTCGTACCTCTGAAGAAACAAACCCCACTTGTTGCATTGGATAGATGAAATCTCCCAAGAGGTTTACATGAAGACAAAGCTTTGTATGTCCCTACCTGCCCACTGTGCAAGGGATTCAATTTGGATATGATGTTTTTATATTTCCAACACCATATTAATGCCAATATTTTTAGTACCTGGACAGGCTGTTCCTGTCAGGTTCTGAACTTACAGTTAGGTTGTTAGAAGGCCTGGTCCAGTATTCTCTGTGATGCTGTAATACACTCCTAGTTCTGAGGGAAATGTTCTGGTTTTATGACACACCAGGGCAGGGCTGGAAACAATTTATACTGGGATTTTTCCTGATGCTATTCCTGCTAACTCATTTGCCTCCCATGAAATGATTTGCACTTGGTGCAATTGGCCTTTTCATGTATTTTCCCTTCCCTTTCTCTTCTCTTTTCCACATATACTTCAGGCTTCCTGTGTCTGTTTCTGGGCATGACCCTGGATATTTATCGATTAAAAACTCAGATCAGACTACCAGTAAAGTTACAGAGAAATGCCCCTAATGTTCCTTCTTTCATTTCCTCTCACAGCATTTGATTTTTTTTAAGGAGGAAAAGTTTACTTTTTCAAATTAAAACTTGATTCCACACCTCTCCAACTTTGGTATTAATGTTATCTCTGATTTTCACAGATTTTGATTTCCATGTACAGTTATATTAATTCCCAGACACATCATAAATATTGAAAGATTTGAAAGCATCAACTTAATCCCAATTTGCCATTATATTTTTAATGCAAGAATAAAGTTTTGGTGAGTAGTTAAGGAAATGAATCCAAATGTCTAATTATACCAATAGCTCCAACTTAAAACAAATTAAAAAGCTAGAACAGTGCTTTTAAAACTTGAGTGTACACACAAATTACCTAGGGCCCTTGTTAAAATAAGGATTCTTATTTGATAGGTCTGGGGTGGAGGCTGAGATTCTGCATTTCTAACAAGATCCCAGGTGATGCTGCTGCTGCTGGTTAGGGGGCCATATTTTGAGTAGCAAGGACCCAGAAGAGTTTTTGAAACCTTTGTTAATTTAAGCGAAATGTTCACTTTAACATTTCTTCAGAAACCAGTTTGCATAAAGCTAGGTCAGTTACTCAACTGCTCCAGGGTTAGGGAGTAATTCCCTCATTAAATCCAAGATGTCATTGATTGTTAGATGAGTCATTATTTTATGTGCTGCTAAGAAGGGAAAACACTGACAAACTATGATGCATGGTGATTTCAGAAATGTTAAAATATGAATCTTAGAATTCAAGAAATCGGATGGTTTCTCTGACTCCTTCCCAGTTTCCACAATGAGTGTTTACTCTGTGCTAGGTACTTTGTCTACAAGATAGGTGCTGTGATGATCCTATTTGACAAAGGTTTGGAGTGGCAAATTACCTTAAGTGGCACAGCTGGAATTTGAACCCTGGTCTCTATGACTGGAAAACCCACACTCTCATCTTCTCCCCCACAGGAAGGGCTCTTGTCCTTGAGAAAAATGCTCCCCTGTGCTATCTCCCATGGTATTCACTTAAGGTAATCGTCAAAGCATTTGATTTTAAAAGACCAATATGGGAAACACAGTAACAAAACTCAACAAACCAGCAAACTAGTTAACGTTTTGCAGGATGGTGTATTACAAGGAAATACCCTAGTAACAATGAATGTTGAATCTGAACCTTGCTAATCTACAAGTTATTTTGCGTGTTCTTTCTTTTTCTCTAGGTACACAATGCTAGTGATTTGCTGATCAAACCCCTGGAAAATTTCCGGAAGGAACAAATAGGCTTCACAAAGGTACATTTTCTCTACATGTATAAGATATTTTTTTATAGCAGTTGAGTAGTTGTTTGGGCTACCACCCTTCACTCTTCAGGGGTGAGGAGGATTCGTCTCTATAGGAAAACTCATTATCAAAAAATGTGAGACAATCTGGATTTGGCTCCTGACTCTGCTTCCAACTAGCTCTATAACTGTGGACAAGACATTTCTTTTGGAGCTTCAGTTTCTCCATATGGAAAATGGGGAGCTTGATAAATAGCTATTATTTAAAGGTGACTTACCATGTGATGAGCCCTGGGCTAGGTGTTTTACGTTCATTCTCTAATCAAAACAACCCTGTGAGGTTCTGGTATTATCCGCATTTTACAAATCATGCAACTGAGGTTTGAACAAGATAAAGAACATGATCAAAGTTATAGCTATATAGTTAGTAATTAACAGTTGACAAGATTTAAACCTGGGAATCTATTTAGCTTCAAATCCCACATTCTTCCATTAAACTGTAGTCTAGATCTATGCTGTCCAATATGGTAGCCACAAGCTATATAAAGAAAATAAAATTAACAACTCAGTTTCTCAGTCATGCTAGTCGCATTTCAAATGCTCAATGAGTCACATGTGGCTAGTGGCTACTGTATTGGACAGGGCAGCATTGTACCAGATAATGTCAGTTCCCATGGATCTCTCTGATTCCCCAGTGTCTCATGAAGGGGTATGAATAATTGTCAAGTTTATTCTTTACAACTAGGTGTAGGCCTATCTTGTAAGCTCCAATATGTATGTAACATGTGACCAACACAGCCTACCAGAACTAAATGTAGGTTCTTGACCAAGCATCTGGCCCTTTTAGGACTAAGAACACACTGCACAGTGGTTATCATATGGAATACTTTGACAAGCATTTTGGATGAGGCTATGAAAGTAGCAAGTTATGAGAAGAAAGAGCAGACTAGTGGATGTGCTTTCCATTGCCTGGTATCATCAGTCAGGTTGACATGGCATTATGTGAGTAACTGGCATTCAAGCAAAGTGAGTTCTCTGGATAGGCCAGCAATTCTGGATTCCACTCAGTCCATCATTGAATACTTAATTGGGAAAATGTATAATTGAAGGAAAAAAGAGCCTTTAAAACCACAAGTGTGGTATGAAAATAATTAGCTACTTGTTAAGTGCCGTGACAGTTGTTAACATAACACTGATTAAGTGGATGAAGAAGGACAGATGATGGGAAAACCCTTACATCTGGTTTTCTTTCATTCCCGGTGAGAATAGGAAAAATGAAAGTAAGAATATGCTGCAGTGGTTGACTTCATGTCATCTAAGGGAAAGGAAAAATTTTCTGTTATGTAATTCCTATGTCCCATGCCTAGGCTGGGGATTTTACATATTCAGTCTTCCTTAATTCTTACAGTAAACCTGTGAGGTAGTATGTACATTATTCACTATCCCAATGAAGAAACTGAGCCTCAGAAAGGTGAAATTTCTATTAGTCTTTTTTTTTTAAAGTGGCTACATACAATATAATATTCCATTAACTAGCTGTGCCATAACCCATTTATGCATTTCTCAATTGTTGGCCATTTAGGTTTTTTCTGATTTTTTTTACTATCATAAAAAAATTGTAATGAACATCCTTTTACATACAGATTTTGAAACTTGTCTAATGATCTCCTTAAGATACATTCCTGAAGTGATATTGATGGATCACATGCATGTTTCTATTTTTGTTTTCAAAATGCACCGTTTAAAAAATTTTTTTTTATACAGCAGGTTCTTATTAGCTATTTCATACATGTTAGTATATGTATGTCAATCCCAATCTCCCAATTCATCCCCCTACATTCCCCCCTTGGTTTCCATACATTTGTTCTCTACATCTGTGTCTCTATTTCTGCCTTGCAATGTGGTTCATCTGTACCATTTCTCTAGATTCCATATATATGAGTTAATGTACGGTATTTGTTTTTCTCCTTCTGAATTACTTCACTCTGTATGACTCTAGCTCCATCCACGTCTCTACAAATGACCCAATTTCGTTCCTATTTGTGGCTGAGTAATATTCCATTGTATATATTTACCAAAACTTCTTTATCCATTCATCTGTCAATGGGCATTTAGGTTGCTTCCATGACCTGGCTATTGTAAATAGTGCTGCAATGAACATTGGGGTGCATGTGTCTTTTTGAATTATGGTTTTCTTGGGGTATATGCCCAGTAGTGGAATTGCTGGGTCATATGGTAATGCTATTTTTAGTTTCTCAAGGAACCTCCATACTGTTCTCCATAGGGGCTATATCAATTTACTTTCCCACCAACAATGCAAGAGGGTTCCCTTTTCTTCACACCTTCTCCAGCATTTGTTGTCTATAGATTTTCTGGTGATGCCCATTCTAACTGGTGTGAGGTGATACCTCATTGTACTTTTGATTTGTATTTCTCTAATAATTAGTGACGTTGAGCAGCTTTTCATGTGCCTCTTGGCCATCTGTATGTTTTCTTTGGACAAATGTCTATTTAGATCTTATATCCATTTTTTGATTGGGTTGTATGTTTCTTTACTATTGAGCTGCGTGAACTGTTTATATATTTTGGAGATTAATCCTTTGTTGATTTGTTTGCAAATATTATCTCCCATTCTGAAGGTTGTCTTTTTGCCTTGTTTATAGTTTCCATTGCTGTGCAAAAGGTTTTAAGTTTCATTAGGTCCTATTTGTTTATATTTGTTTTTATTTCCATTACTCCAGGAGGTGGGTCAAAAAAGATCTTGCTGTGATTTATGTCCAAGAGTGTTCTTCCTATGTTTTCCTCTACGAGTTTTAAAGTGTCCGGTCTTATATTTAGGTCTTTAATCCATTTTGAGTTTATTTTTGTGTATGGTGTTAGGGAGTGTTCTAACTTAATTCTTTTCCATGTAGCTGTCCATTTTCCCAGCACCATTTATTGAAGAGACTGTCTTTTCTCCATTGTATATACTTGCCACCTTTGTCATAGATTATTTGACCATAGGTTTGTGGGTTTATCTCTGGGCTTTCTATCTTGTTCCATTGATCTATATTTCTGTGTTTGTGCCAGTACCATATTGTCTTGATTACTGTAGCTTTGTAGTATAGTCTGAAGTCAGGGAGCCTGATACCTCCAGCTCCGTTTTTTTCCCTAAAGATTGCTTTGGCTATTCGTGGTCTTTTGTGTCTCCATATAAATTTTAAGATTTTTTGTTCTAGTTCTGTAAAAAAATGCCATTGGTAATTTGATAGGGATTGCATTGAATCTGGAGATTGCTTTGGGTAGTATAGTCATTTCTCAATATTGATTCTTCCAATCCAAGAACATGGTATTTCTCTCCATCTGTTTGTGTCATCTTTGATTTCTTTCATCAGTATCGTATAGTTTTCTGAGTGCAGGTCTTTTACCTCTTTAGGTATGTTTATTCCTAGGTATTTTATTCTTTTTGTTGCAATGGTGAATGGGATTGTTTCCTTAATGTCTCTTGCTGACCTTTTTTTTTTTTTTTTTTTGCGGTACGCGGGCCTCTCACCATTGTGGCCTCTCCCGTTGCGGAGCACAGGCTCCGGACGCCCAGGCTCAGCAGCCATGGCTCACGGGCCCAGCCGCTCTGCGGCATGTGGGATCCTCCCGGACCAGGGCACGAACCCGTGTCCCCTGCATCGGCAGGCGGACTCTCAACGACTGCGCCACCAGGGAAGCCCTCTTGCTGACCTTTTGTTGTTAGTGTATAGGAATGCAAGAGATTTCTGTGTATTAATTTTGTATCCTGCAACTTTACCAAATGCACTGATTAGCTCTAGTAGTTTTCTGGTGGCATCTTTAGGATTCTGTATGTATAGTGTCATGTCATCTCCAGTGACAGTTTTACTTCTTTTCCAATTTGGATTCCTTTTATTTATCTTTTTTCTCTGACTGCTGTGGCTAAGACTTCCAAAACTATGTTGAATAATGGTCACAAGAGTGGATATCCTTGTCTTGTTCCTGATCTTAGAGGAAACGCCTTCAGTTTTTCACCATTGAGAATGATATTTGCTGTGGATTTGTTGTATATGGCCTTTGTTATGTTGAGGAAGGTTTCCTTTATGCCCACTTTCTGGAGAGCTTTTATCATAAATGGGTGTTGAATGTTTTCAAAAGCTTTTTCTGCATATATTGAGATTATCATATGTTTTTTATGCTTCAATTTGTTATTATGGTGTATCACATTGATTGATTAGCGTATACTGAAGAATTCTTGCATCCCTGGGATAAATCTCAATTGAAATTGGTGTATGACCCTGTTTGCTAGTGTTTTGTTGAGGATTTTTGCATCTATATTCATCAGTGATACTGGTCTGTAATTTTTTCTTTTTTGCTGTATCTCTGTCTGGTTTTGGTATTAGGGGGATGGTGGCCTCGTAGAATCAGTTTGGGAGTGTTCCTTCCTCTGCAATTTTTTGGAAGAGTTTGAGAAGGATGGGTGTTAGCTCTTCTCTAAATGTTTGATATAATTCACCTGTGAAGCCATCTGGTCCCGGACTTTTGTTTGTTGGAAGAGTTTTAATCACAGTTTCAGTTTCACTACTTGTGATTGGTCTGTTTATATTTTCTATTTCTTCCTGGTTCAGTCTTGGAAGGTTATATCTTTCTAAGAATTTTTCTGTTTCTTCCAGGTTGTCCATTTTATTGGAGTAGACTTGCTTGTAGTAGTCTCTTATGATGCTTTGTATTTCTGTGGTGTTTGTTGTAACTCCTACTTATTCATTTCTAATTTTATTGATTTGAGTCCTCTCCTTGTTTTTCTTGATGAGTCTGGCTAAAGGTTTATCAATTTCGTCTACCTTCTGAAAAAAAACAACTTTTAGTTTTATTGGTCTTTGCTATTGTTTTCTTTGTTTCTATTTCATTTGTTTCTGCTGGGATCTTTATGATTTCTTTCTTTCTACTAACATTGGGTTTTGTTTGTTCTTCTTTCTCTAGTTCATTTAGGTGTAAGGTTAGATTGTTTGAGATTTTTTTTTCTTTCTTGAGGTAGGATTTTTTTGCTATCAACTTCCCTCTTAGAACTGCTTTTGCTGCATCCTGTAGGTTTTGGATCGTCGTGTTTTCATTGTCCTTTGTCTCTAGGTATATTTTGATTTCTTCAGTGATCTCTTGGATATTTAGTAACCTATTGTTTAGCCTCTATGTGTTTGTGTTTTTTATGTTTTTTTTCCCTGTGATTGATTTCTAACCTCATAGAGTTGTGGTCGGAAAAGATGCTTGATACAATTTCAATTTTCTTAAATTTACCGAGGCTTGATTAGTGACCCAAGATGTGATCAATCCTGGATAATGTTCTGTGTGCACCTGAGAAGAAAGTGTAATCTGCTGTTTTCAGATGGAATGTCCTATAAGTATCAATTAAATAATCTGGTCTATTTTGTAATTTAAAGCTTGTGTTTCCTTATTAATTTTCTTTCTGGATGATCTGTCCATTGGTGTAAGTGAGGTGTTAAAAGTCCCCTAGTATTCTTGTGTTACTGTCAATTTCCTCTTTCATAGCTGTTAGCATTTGCCTTATGTATTGAGGTGCTCCTACGTTGGGTGCATATATATTTATAATTGTTATATCTTCTTCTTGTATTGATCCCTTGATCATTATGTAGTGTCCTTCCTTATCTTTTGTAACATTCTTTATTTTAAAGTCTCTTTTATCTGGTATGATTATTGCTATTCCAGCTTTCTTGTGATATCCATTTGCACAGAATCTTTTTCCATCCCCTCACTTTCAGTCTGTATGGGTCCCTAGGTCTGAAGTGGGTCTCTTGTAGACAGCATATATACAGGTCTTGTTTTTGTATCCATTCAGCTAGTCTGTGTCTTTTGGTTGGCACATTTAATCCACTTACATTTAAGGCAATTATCGATGTGTATGTTCCTATCGCGTTTTTGTTAATTGTTCTGGGTTTGCTTTTGTAGGTCCTTTTCTTCTCTTGTGTTTCCCTCTTAGAGAAGTTCCTGTAGCATTTGTTGTAGAGCTGGTTTGGTGGTGCTGAATTCTCTTAGCTTTTGTTTGTCTGTAAAGCTTTTGATTTTTCTCTCGAATCTGAATGAGATCCTTGCCAGGTAGAACAATCTTAGCTGTAGGTTCTTCCCTTTCATCACTTTAAATATGTCATGCCATTCCCTTCTGGCTTTTAGAGTTTCTGCTGAGAAATGAACCGTTAACCTTATGGGAGTTCCCTTGTATATTATTTGTCATTTTTCCCTTGTTGCTTTCAGTAATTTTTCTTTGTCAAGTTTTGTCAATTTGATTACTATGTTTCTCAGTGTGTTTCTCTTTGGGTTTTTCCTGCCTGGGACTCTCTACATTTCCTGCACTTGGGTGGCTATTTCCTTTCCCATGTTAGGGAAGTTTTATATTATAATGTCTTCAAATATTTTCTCACGTCCTTTCTCCCTGTCTTCTCCTTCTGGGACCCCTATAATGTAAATGTTGGTGCATTTAATGTTGTCCCAGTGGTCTCTTATGCTGTCTTTATTTATTTTTATTCTTTTTTCTTTATTCTGTTCCATGGCATGAATTCCACCATTCTGTCTTCCAGGTCACTTATCCACTCTTCTGCTTCTGTTATTCCTCTATGGATTCTTTCTAGTCTATTTTTCTTTTCAGTTATTGTATTGTTCGTCTCTGTTTGTTTGTTCTTTACTTCTTCTAGGTCTTTTTTAAACATTTCTTGCATCTTCTCGATCTTTGCCTCCATTCTATTTTCAAGGTCCTGGATCATGTTCACTATCATTATTCTGCATTCTTTTTCTGGAAGGTTGCCTATCTCCACTTCATTTAGTTGTTTTTCTGGGATTTTATCATGTTCCCTCATCTGGTACATAGCCTTTTGACTTTTCATTTTGGCTATCTTTCTGTGAATGTTGTTTTCGTTCCACAGGCTGCAGGATTGTAGTTCTTCTTGCCTCTGCTGTCTTCCCTCTGGTAGATGAGGCTATCTAAGAGGCTTGTGCAGCTTCCTGATGGGAGGGACTGGTGGTGGGTAGAGCTGGGTGTTACTCTGGTGGGCAGAGCTCAGTAAAACTTTAATCTACTTGTCTGCTGATGGGTGAGGCTGGGTTCCCTCCCTGTTGGTTGTTTGGCCTGAGACAGCCCAGCACTGGAGGCTACAGGCTCCTTGGTAGGGCCATTGGCTGACTCGGTGAGGGCTCACACCAAGGAGCACCCCCAGAACCCCTGTTACCAGTTTCCTGTCCCTGTGGTGAACCGCAGCCATCCCCCGCCTCTGCAGGAGAACCGACAACACTAGCAGGTTGTTCTGGTTCAGTCTTCTGCTTCTTCCCTCTGGGTCCTGATGCACACACTACTTTGTGTGTGCCCTCCAAGAGTTGAGTCTCTGTTTCCCCCAGTTCTGTTGAAGTCCTGCAATCAAATCCCACTAACCTTCAAAGTCTGATTCTCTGGTAATTCCTCCTCCCGTTGCCTGACCCCCAGGTTTGCAAGGCTGATGTGGGGCTCAGAACCTTCACTCCAGTGGGTGGACTTCTGTGGTTTAATTGTTTTCCGATTTGTGAGTCACCCACCCAGTGGTTATGGGATTTGATTTTCTTGTGACTTTGCCCCTCCTAACATCTCATTGCAGCTTCTCCTTTGTTTTTGCACGTGGGGAATCTTTTTTGGTGAGTTCCAGTGTCTTCCTGTCAATGATTGTTCAGCAGTTAGTTGTGATTCCGGTGCTCTTCCAAGAGGGAGTGAGCGTCTGTCCTTCTACTCCACCATCTTGAGCCAATCCCTCTTCCTATCGGTCTTTTTTCCTACTTCTCTAACAGTGGGACCATCCTGCACACCTATAAGGAAGGTAAACAGCTCAGTGTGAGAGTAGTTTTCAAGAAACTGTCTAGAATTCTCCCAGTTGTGAAATTTAAGGTAGTAGAAAAAGCACTGAGCTAAGTACTAGAAACTGTAGCCTCCAGTCTACCCCTGTATGTTATCAATTTATGGCCTCTTAGCTCCAACCATCTTCAATACCTGTTCTGTTAAAATGGACAGAAATCCTTTAAGCATCTCTCTTTTACTATAAGAAAGATATTAAGCATTCTCAGTAGAGGGTGCTGGAGGGATATTGCAGGAGGAGTGATTGTCCTGTAGTTTCTAGCTGCTGCATAGGTGGGTTGGTAGAGAGGGAGTGAGATATCCAGTGGGGCTCTGATCCAGCCATACACCCACAATACAGGGTCCCTCAATGACCTTGAAACCTCCACCTGGCCTGGTGATAACCTTTCTATAGGTCTTTCAATATATGTCTGTCCCTGAAGGCTTTTCCACTCATGCTATCCTCGAGCTTCCTTCTGTAGGACCCCCACATAGCCTACCTGCTGACTGAAGGTTTATAACAGAGGTGCTGCTCTCCGCCTCCTCTGCCACCCCCCATTACCGTCTGCTTGTGCTCTGGAAGGTTCCTACTGGCCCTGTGAAAGTTTCCTGAAACCTAGAGTGTTCCCATCCTCTCTATCTGCTTCACTGGTTGCTGATTCTCTGCTTCCCACCCGCCCTCTGGACTTGCCTCCTGCTTACTTAGTGACTGTGGACTACCAGGCCAAAACAGCAAACTTCTCTGCTGTTCAGTGACTTCGATTATACCTTTTCCAGTGAGATCTGAACCCCTTCCACATTTGTCCTTCTTTGAGTACCTTCCTTCAGCCTTAGGGTACCATATATAGTTTCCTTATATCTTATGGTTAGTTTATTTTAGTTTAATAATTTTATAGTTCAGTAATTCTTTATACTGGTTTCTACCTCTTGACTAGGCCTAGACTGATGCCCCAGACTGATACACTGCTGCTAGCTGGATCTGTGATTTTACTGGTATGTGCTTTGTTAGACCCTTACAAATATATGTTCTCATCTGAAGCCCCGGACAACCCTGTAAAGTACAGGTTATTATCCCTTGTTTAGAGATGAGGAAACTAAGGTTCAGTGACCTGTGGCGTCTAAGGTCACTCAACAGGGAAGTGACAGAGCTTGTATATGAATTCAGTTCTCCTGGTTATAAGTTTATGTCTCCTTTCAGTGTATGAGAGATAGCACTTCTCCCTGGGCCTCTGTTTTCTCATATGTACAATAAGAACAATGGACAAATAACTCATAATCTAATATTCTGTTTGAGATTCTAAAGGTACTTAACTAAATGTGCATCTATTGAGATGTACAAATTAGCTAGTCAGAATTTGGTGTGCCATAAATGTAAAATATGCAGTCGATTTTTAAAAATAAAATTTTATTGGAGTATAATTTACAATGCTGTGTTACTTTCTGCTATATAGTGAAATGAATCAGTTATACATATATATATATCCACTCTTTTTTAGATTCTTTTCCCATATAGCTCATTAGAGAGTATTGAGTAGAGTTTCCTGTGCTATACAGTACATCCTTATTAGTTATCTATTTTATGTACACTAGTGTGCATATGTCAATCTCAATCTCCTAATTTGTCCCTCTCCCTCTTTCACCGGTGATAACCCTATGATTGTTTTCTACATCTGTAACTCTATTTCTGTTTTGTAAAAAAGTTAATTTGTACCATTTTTTTTAATTCCACATATAAGAAATATCATGTATTTGTCCTTCTCTGTCTGACTTACTTCACTCAATATGACAGTCTCTGGGTCCATCTATGTTGCTGCAAATGGCATTATTTTGTGTTTGTTTTTTTTTTACAGCTGAGTTATATTCCATAGTATAAATGTACCACATCTTCTTTATCCATTTCTCTGTCAATGGACATTTAGGTTGCTTCCATGTCCTGGCTATTGTATATAGTGCTGCAGTGAACATCACAGTGCGTGCATCTTTTCGAATTATGGTTTTCTCCGTGGATTTGCCTCAGAGTGGGATTGCTGGGTCGTATGGTAATTCTATTTTTAGTTTTTTAAGGAACCTCCATTAATGTTCACCATAGTGGCTGTACCAATTTACAACCCTGCCAACAGTGCAAGAGGGTTCCCTTTTCTCCACACCCTCTCCAGCATTTATTGTTAGTAGATTTTTTGATGACCATTCTGGCCATTGTGTGGTGATACCTCACTGTAGATTTTATTTGCATTTCTCTAATAATTAGTGATGTTGAGCATTTTTCATATGCCATCTGTATGTCTTCTTTGGAGAAATGTCTAATTAGTTCTCTGGCCCATTTTTTGATGTGTGTTATTGTTTTTTTGATATTGAGCTGCATGAGCTGTTTGTATATTTTGGAGATTAATCCCTTCTCAGACGCTTCATTGGCAAATATTTTCTCCCATTCTGTGGGTTGTCTTTTTGTTTCGTTCATGTTTTCCTATTCTGTGCAAAATCTTTTGATTTTAATTAGGTCCCATTTGTTTATTTTTGTTTTTAATTTCATTATTCTATGAGGTGGGTCAAAAGATCTTGATGATTTATGTCATAGAGCAGGGGTCCCCAACCCCCGGGCCATGGAGCAGAAACTAGGTTTATTCCTAGGTATTTTATTATTTTTGTTACAATGGTAAATGGGATTGTTTCCTTAATTTATTTTTCTGATATTTCCTTGTTAGTGTATAGGATTGCAAGAGATTTCTGTGTATTAATTTTGTATCCTGCAGCTTTACTAAATTCATTGATGAGCTTTAGTAGTTGTCTGTTGGAATCTTTAGGATTTTCTATATATAGTATAATGCCATCTGCAAACAGTGACAGTTTTACTTCTTCTTTGTCAATTTGGATTCCTTTTATTTCCTTTTCTTCTCTGATTGCCATGGCTAGGGCTTCCAAAACTATGTTGAATAATAGTGGTGAAAGTGGGGACCTTTGTCTTGATCCTGATTTTAGAGGAAATACTTTGTTTTCACCACTGAGAATAATGTTTGCTGTGGGTTTGTCATATATAGCCTTTATTATGTTGAGGTTGGTTCCCTCTATGACCACTTTCTGGAGAGTTTTTATCATAAATCGGTGTTGATGTGTGTCAACATCTTTTTCTGTATCTATTAACATGGTCATATGGTTTTTATTCTTTAATTTGTTAATATAGTATATCACATTGATTGATTTGCATATACTGAAGAATTCTTGCATCCCTGGGATAAGTCCCGCTTGGTCATGGTATATGATCCTTTCAAAATGTTGTTGATTCGATTTGCTAGTATTTTGGTGAGGATTTTTGGATCTATGTTCATCAGTGATACTGGCGCATAATATTCTTTTTATGTGATATCTCTGTCTGGTTTTGGTATCAGGGTGATGGTGTCCTTGTAGCATGAGCTTGGGAGTCTTCCTTGCTCTGCTATTTTTTTGGAATAGTTTCAGAAGTATAGGTGTTAACTCTTCTCTAAATGTTTGATAGACTTCGCCTAGAGTCCATTTGGTCCTGGACTTTTGTTTGTTGGAAGTTTTTAAATCACAGTTTCAATTTCAGTACTTGTGACTGATCTGTTCATATTTTCTATTTCTTCTTGATTCAGTCTTGGAAGGTTGTGCCTCTCTAAGAATTTGTTCATTTTTTCTAAGTTGTCCATTTCACTGGCATATATTTGCTTGTAGTTGTCTTTTAACATCCTTTGAATTTTTGTGGTGTCAGTTGTAACTTCTCCTTTTTCATTTCTATTTTTATTGATTTTAGTCCTCTCCCTTTTTTTCTTGATGAGTCTGGCTAAAAGTTTACCAATTTTTTTTATCTTCTCAGCAAACTAGATTTTAGTTTCATTGATCCTTGCTATTGTTGTCTTTGTCTCTATTTTATTTATTTCTGCTCTGAGCTTTGATTTATTTCCTTCTAATAACTTTTGGTTTTGTTTGTTCTTCTTTCTCCAGTTGCTTTAACTGTAAGGGCAGGATGTTTATTTGAGATTTTTCTTTTTTCCTGAGGTAAGATTTTATTGCTGTAAACTTCCCTCTAAGAACTGCTTTTGCTGTGTCTTATAGGTTTTGGATCATCATGTTTTCATTGTCATTTGCCTCTAGGTATTTTTTGAGTTCCTCTTTCAGTTCCTCAGTGATCCATTGGTTGTTTAGTATCATATTTTTTAGACTCCATATGTTTTTTTATAGTTATTTTTTTCCTGTAATTGATTTCTAATCTCATAGTATTGTGTTTGGAATGTACTCGGTTTTGAACATAGTATGAAAAATGTAAAATACCTCAGTATTTTATATTGATTACATGTTGAAATGAGACTATTTTCAAAATATTGGGTTAAATAAAATATATTATTAAGTTTGCCACAGAGTGCAGTGTTGGGGCTGGCAATGCAGTTGGTAAAAGTATTTTCTGAGTTAGAAGCGAGTGTAGAAAGTGACATTTTTTTGAGTACACTGCAAGGGAGCACCATATGAGACCAAGAGGGGGTCTGCCCCAGGGGAGAGAAACTGGGCTTCTTTTATGTTCCATTCTGGTCACCCTTAGGTTAGTGATCCACCCATATGGTTGTTTGGGCTGCGTGTGTTGTATCTCAATTTTCCTGGAATGCCAACTGCTTTTGACTGCTGGTAATTTCACTTGCAGGGAGGGTGCTATTTTCTTATCTTGAAAGGACCTCCCCAGCCTAAGATGGCTGTTCTATTCTTAAGCTCCACAAGTGTTTCCTTTTTTAATGTGACTACTAGAAATTTTAAAATTTATAGATGTGGTTTGCATTTTATTTCTATTTGATAGCACTGAACTAGTCAAAGTAGCTACCTTTGGTAGAGAGCTCCTGCCGTTGCATAGGCTCTCTGGGTCTAAAATGAACCAGAGGCAGCATTTGAAGAAAATTATATATACATAGATATAAAATTAATTAAATTATTTAACATATATAAAGTTCTTAGAACAGCACCTGGCAATAATAAGTGTTAAATAAGTGTTTCCTGTGGTCATCACTGTCGTCCTCTTCCTCCTCCTCATCATCATTGTTATTACTGCCCGCAAAACAGGGAGAATAGAATATTCCTCATGAAATTATCCCATTGATGATGGATTTACTCTGATTTTAAAAATTCAGAAAAGAAATTTATGAATGAGGCAGAAAGAGAGGGGTAGGGGCAATGACTGTTTCCCAGATGACTACTGGTATATGGAGAGATTTCATGTCACTAGGTGTTTAGACCTCTGTCTGGCTCCGCAGGATGTGGTAGTTGTCTTTTTGTCATAGAAACAAACAAAAAAAAAGATGTAAAATAAGAGTTCTGGGAGGTAAGAAGGGACACATTCTGAGTAAACTTATCCTGTTGTTCAGATGGGATTATCCTCTTCAAATTACACTGATGCTACAAACTCTTGAAATAATAAATGTCTTATGTGTAATTTGTGGAAAAGTGATGGGGCAGGCATGATGGGGAGTGACTTTTGATACTCGATAATCTCCTGTTGCTCCTGTATGGACAGATTTTGAGCTGCTGTTCAGGGATGGTTTTGGTGGCTTATGCAAGTTGTCCTGTTTGCAGAGTTCATTTACAGGCCAGTCACATCTGTTGTTAGTTCAACTTGGGTGATTAGGCCCCAGTAGACAGGATCTTTCAATAATATGAATCTCAGAAGGCTATTTTGTAACTCAGTCATTTCATAAAGACAACAGTTCCCATAAGATTAGCCAATATGTGATACCTTGGGCACTAGCTTCTGTTATACAATAGCTTATAAGTGGCTGTCAGATGGTTCATTTTCCTAGCATGGAATCATGGCCAGGTGATGTCACAGGTATCATCTCTATCGGAGGTTTTTTCCCAGGGGGAAACTTTTGATTGGGGCTCCTAATTCTCTACTTCAGGCACAGCAGTTTTCTTTGGATCTGTTTTATATAGGGGATTTTTGGGGGTAATATTTCTTTTAAACAGGACAATATTAGTTAAAAAGTTAGTAAACCACTTCTTTATGCTAAAACTTGATAGATCTCACTTTTCCAGTTAAATACGATTTGTCTTTCAACTTCTGTGTGGTAGTTTGGGTATTTATGCAATTAGGTGGGCATTTGTTTTCTTCTAATTTTAATGTGTAATATACAGTTTTATCAGACTACTATTTTACAGTGCTTAGCTTTTGAAAATGTAATGTTTGGTTTTTGCGTTCTGAAGATGGAAATTATATACAGTGTGCACACACATACATAATTTAAAGTGAAATAGTATTGTTGACTGAAAAAATGCACCACCTAAAAGTTGAGAATTATGTTTTTTTGATGGAATTTCTAAGGACTCAAGCCTGGGAGGCAACCTCTCAGATAGTTCCGAGGGACTGCTGTGAAGAGGTGAGGGATGAGCCAAGATATATAGGGGTTTTTGCAACAAAAATCAGGTGGTTGGAACATCAACAGATTACTGTTAATTAAAGAAAACTAGACATCTCAAGTTAATGCATTTAGCACATGAATTTTTTGTGTATGGGAAGATGCAAGAGCCTGGGCTCATTGAAATCATTCCTTTGACATGCATCTTAACTATCTAGGGCCAGTATCCTGTTTTTCTCCATCCTGAAACCCCTCAAGGTACACAGTTGCTGGTGGATGCAGTGGCTGATGGCTGATGGCTTAATGTCAGGCATCCTGCCTGTTTCCATCCTGAGTTCCTTCAGGGCTCAACTTTGGGGTCGGCTGTAGTGGCTGATGGCTTGACAGCTGCAACAGCCTTTGTTTGCTGATATGGCAGGTGGCATTCTTAGTCCATAGTATGATAGGATCTGTAAAGAAACTCAGAAATCTCCACTCCTTAACTCCTTCTCACAGGCATCTTTTTTTTCTTTTCAATTATGGTTTGTAACAGTGTTTTATAGTTCCCAGTGCTATACAATAGGGTCTTGTTGTTTATCCATTCTATATATAATAGTTTGCATCTGCTAGTCCCAAACTCCCAATCCAGTTCTCCCCAACTACCCCTCCCCCCTTGGCAACTGTAAGTCTGTTCTCTATGTCTTTGAGTCTATTTCTGTTTTGTATATAAGTTCATTTGTATCTTATTTTAAGTTTCCACATATAAAGTGATATCATATGGTATTTGTCTTTCTCTGTCTCACTTACTTCAATTAGTATAATAACCTCCAGGTACATCCATGTTGTTGCAAATGGCATTATTTCATTATTTTTTATGGCCAAATAATACTCCAGTGTCTGTGTGTGTGTGCGTGTGTGTGTGTGTGTGTTTGTGTGTACTGCATCTTCTTTATCTCTTCATCTGTTGGTGGACAATTAGGTTATTTCCATGTCTTGGCTATTATAAATAGTGCTGCTATGAACTTAGGAGTGCATGTATCTTTTCAAATTATAGTTTTGTCCAGATATATGCCCAGGAGTGGGATTGCTGGCTAAAATGGCAACTATATTTTTAGTTTTTTGAGCACCCTCCATACCATTCACCATAGTGGCTACACGAATTTACATTCCCACCAACAGTGTAGGAGGGTTCCCTTTTCTCTACAGCCTCTCCAGCAGTTGTTATTTGTAGACTTTTTAATTATGGCCATTCTAACCAGGGTGAGGTGGTACCAAATTGTAGTTTTGTTTTGCATTTCTCAGAGGCATCTATTTTTAACCAGTTTTATTTGTATCCTTTAGTGTATTTTCCTATTTAAAAATATACTTGTATTGCTATTTCTTCATTTATCCAATTTAGAAATTACTTCTTCATGCTATGAATACAAGACAGCATTGTTCACACCTCTCTTTCCCTCCCTTTCTAATTTTTGGAGTAATTATAAAATCCTTTTACTTCTTCTATTGCTTAACTCTGTTACTTTATTATTTTTCTAACATATTTATTGGAGTATAATTGCTTTACAATGTTGTGTTAGTATCTGTTGTATAACAAAGTGAATCAGCCATATGTATACATATACCCCATATCCCCTCTGTCTTGCATCTCCATCCCACCCTCCCTATCCATCCCCTCTATGTGGTCAAAAAGCACCGACTGATCTCCCCATGTGATGCAGCTGTTTCCACTAGCTAGCTATTTTACATTAGGTAGTGTATATATGTCAGTGCTACTCTCTCACTTCCTCCCAGCTTATCATTCCCCCTCCCTGTGTTCTCAAGTCCATTCTCTACAGCAACGTCTTTCTTCCTGTCCTGCCACTAGGTTCATCAGAATTTTTTTTTTTAGATTCCATATATATGTGATAGCATATGGTATTTGTTTTTCCCTTTCTCACTTGTCTCTGTATGACAGACTCTAGGTCCATGCACCTCATGAAAAATACCTCAATTTTGTTTCTTTTTATGGCTAATATCCAATTGTATATATGTGCCACATCTTCTTTATCCATTCATCTGTCGATATTCACTTAGTTTGCTTCCATGTCCTGGCTATTGTAAATAGTGCTGCAATGAACATTCTGGTACATGACTCTTTTTGAATTATGGTTTTCTCAGGGTATATGCCCAGTACTGGGATTGCTGGGTCATATGGTCGTTTGATTTTTAGTTTTTTAAGGAGTTTCCATACTGTTCTCCATAGTGTCTGTATCCATTTACATTCCCACCAACAGTGCAAGAGGCTTCCCTTTCTCCACACCCTCTCCAGCATTTATTGTTTGTAGATTTTTTGATGATGGCCATTCTGACCGGTGTGAGGTGATACCTCATTGTAGTTTTTTTTTTTTTTTTTTTTGTGGTATGCGGGCCTCTCACTGTTGTGGCCTATCCCGTTGCAGAGCACAGGCTCCGGACGCGCAGGCTCAGCGGCCATAGCTCACGGGCCTAGCTGCTCCGTGGCATGTGGGATCTTCCCGGACCGGGGCATGAACCCATATCCCCTGCATCAGCAGGCAGACTCTCAACCACTGTGCCACCAGGGAAGCCCCCTCATTGTAGTTTTGATTTGAATTTCTCTAATGATTAGTGATGTTGAGCATCCTTTTATTTGTTTGTTGGCAATCTGTTTATCTTCTTTGGAGAAATGTCAGTTTAGATCCTCTGCCCATTTTTAGATCGGATTGTTTGCTTTTCTGATATTGAGCTGCATGAGCTGCTTGTATATTTTGGAGATTAATACTCTGTCAGTTTCTTCATTTGCAAATATTTTCTCCCATTCTGAGGGTTGTCTTTTGGTCTTGTTTATGGTTTCCTTTGCTGTGCAAAAGCTTTTAAGTTTCATTAGGTCCTATTTGTTTATTTTTGTTTTTATTTCCATTTCTCTAGGAAGTGATTCAAAAAGGATCTTGCTGTGATTTATGTCAAAGAGTGTTCTTCTTATGTTTTCCTCTAAGAGTTTGGTAGTGTGTGGCCTTACGTTTAGGTCTTTAATCCATTTTGAGTTTGTTTTTGTATATGGTGTTAGGAAGTGTTCTAATTTCGTTCTTTTCCATGTACTGTCCAGTTTTGCCAGCACCACTAATTGAAGAAGCTGTCTTTGCTCCACTGTATATTCTTGCCTCCTTTATCAAAGATAAGGTGAATATATGTGTGTGGGTTTATCTCTGGGCTTTCTATCCTGTTCCATTGATCTATATATCTGTTTTTGTGCCAGTACCATACTGCCTTGATGACTGTAGCTTTGTAGTATAGACTGAAGTCTGGAAGCCTGATTCCTCTAGCTCAATTTTTTTCCCTCAAGATTGCTTTGGCTCTTCGGGGATTTGTGTTTCCATACAAATTGTGCATTTTTTTGTTCTACTTCTGTGAAAAATGCCCTTGGTAGTTTGATAAGGATTTCATTGAATCTGTAGATTGCTTTGGGTTGTATAGTCATTATGAAAACATTGACTCTTCCAATCCAATTACATGGTATATCTCTCCATCACTTTGTATTATCTTTCATTTCTTTCATCAGTGTCTTATAGTTTTCTGCATACAGGTCTTTTGTCTCCTTAGGTAGGTTTATTCCTAGGTATTTTATTCTTTTTGTTGCAGTGGTAAATGGGAGTGTTTCCTTAATTTCCCTTTCAGATTTTTCATCATTAGTGTATAGGAATGCAAAAGATTTCTGTGCATTAATTTTGTATCCTGCTACTTTACCAAATGCATTGATTAGCTCTAGTAGTTTTCTGGTAGCATCTGTAGGATTATGTATGTATTTTATCATGTCATCTGCAAACAGTGACAGCTTTACTTCTTCTTTTCCGATTTGGATTCCTTTCATTTCTTTTCCTACTCTGATTGCTGTGGCTAAAACTTCCAAAACTATGTTGAATAGTAGTGGTGAGAGTGGGCATCCTTGTCTTGTTCCTGATTTTAGAGGAAATGGTTTCAGTTTTTCACCATTGAGAATGATGTTGGCTGTGGGTATGTCATATATGGCATTTATTATGTTGAGGAAAGTTCCCTCTATGCCTACTTCCTGGAGAGTTTTTATCATAAATGGGTGTTGAATTTTGTCAAAAGCTTTTTCTATATCTGTTGAGATGATCATATGGTTTTTATCCTTCAGGTTGTTAATATGGTGTATCACATTGATTGATTTGCGTATATTGAAGAATCCTTGTATTGCTAGGATAAACCCCTTTGATCTTGGTGTATGATCCTTTTAATGAGCTGTTGGCTTCTGTTTGCTAGTATGTTGTTAAGGATTTTTGCATTTATGTTCATCAGTGATATTGGTCTGTAGTTTTTTGTGTGTGACATCTTTGGTTTTAGTATTAGGGTGATGGTGGCCTTGTAGAATGAATTTGAGAGTGTTCTTCCCTCTTTTGTATTTTGGAAGAGTTTGAGGTTAGGTATTAGCTCTTCTCTGAATGTTTGATAGAATTCACCTGTGAAGCCACCTGGTCCTGGGCTATTGTTTGTTGGAAGATTTTTAATCACACTTTCTATTTCATTGCTTGTGCTTGATCTGTTTATGTTTTCTATGTATTCCTGGTTCAGTCTCAGATGGTTGTGCTTTTCTAAGAATTTGTCAATTTCTTCCAGCTTGTCCATTTTATTGGCATATTGTTGCCTGTAGTAATCTCTGATGATTTTTTGTATTTTTGCAGTGTCAATTGTTAATTCCCCTTTTTCATTTTAATTGTATTGATTTGAGTCTTCTCTCTTTTTTTCTTGATGAGTCTGGCTAATGGTTTATCTGTTTTGTTTATCTTCTCAAAGAACCAGCTTTTAGTTTTATTGATCTTTCCTACTGTTTCCTTCCTTTCTGTTTCATTTATTTCTGAGCTGATCTTTATGATTTCTTTATGTCTGCTGACTTTGGGTTTTTTTTTGTTCTTCTTTTTCTAATTGCTTTAGGTGTAAGGTTAGGTTTTTTATTTGATATTTTTCTTGTTTCTTCTGATAGGTTGCATTGCTGTAAACGTCTTTCTTAGAACTGCTTTTGGTGCATCCCATAGGCTTAAGGTCATTGTGTTTTCATTGTTATTTATTTCTATGTATTTTTTGCTTTCCTCTTTGATTTCTTCAGTCATCTCTTGGTTATTTAGTAGCGTATTGTCTAGCCTCCATGTGTTTGTGTTTTTTACAGTTTTTTCCTGTAATTGATATCTAATCTCATAGTTTTATGGTCAGAAAAGATCCTTGATATGATTTCAATTTTCTTAAATTTGCCAAGGCTTGATTTGTGACCCAAGCTATGATCTATCCTGGAGAATATTCCATGAGCACTTGAGAAGGAAGTGTATTCTGTTGTTTTTGGATGGAATGTCATATAAATATCAATTCAGTCCATCTTGTTTAATGTATCATTTAAAGCTTGTGTTTCCTTGTTTATTTTCATTTTGGATGATCTGTCCATTGGTGTAAGTGAGGCATTAAAGTCCACTACTGGTATTGTGTTACTGTTGATTTCCCCTTTTTTGGCTGTTAGCATTTGCCTTATGTATGGAGGTGCTCGTATGTTGGGTGCATAAATATTTACAATTGTTATATCTTCTTCTTGGATTGATCCCTTGATTATCATGTAGTGTCCTTCCTTGTCTTTAGTCATAGTCTTTATTTTAAAGTCTTTTTTGTTTCATATGAGAATTGGTACTCCAGCTTTATTTTGATTTCCATTAGCATGGAATATCTTTTCCATACCCTCACTTTCAGAGTGTCTGTCCCTAGGTCTGAAGTGTGTTTCTTGTAGACAGCATATATATGGGTCTTGTTTTTGTATCCATTCAGCCAGTGTATGTCTTTTGGTTGGATCATTTAATCCACTTACATTCAAGGTAATTATCAGTATGTATGTTCCTATTACCATTTTCTTAATTGTTTTGGGTTTGTTTTTGTAGGTCTTTTCCTTCTCTTATTTTTCCTGCCTAGAGAATTTCCTTTAGCCTTTGTTGTAAAGCTGCTTTGGTGATGCTGAATTCTCTTAACTTTTTCTTGTCTGTAAAGGTTTTAATTTCTCCATCAAATGTGAATGAGATCCTTGCTGCATAGAGTAATCTTGGTTGTATGCTTTTCCCTATCACCAGTTTAAATATGTCCTGCCTCTCCCTTCTGGCTTTCATAGTTTTTGTTGAAAGATCAGCTGTTAATCTTATGGGGATTACCTTTTATGTTATTTGTAACTTTTTCCTTGCTGCTTTTAATATTTGTTCATTGTGTTTAAATTTTGACAGTTTGATTAATATGTGTCTTGGCATGTTTTTCTTTCGATTTATCCTGTATGGGGCTCTCTGTGCTTCCTGGACTTTATTGACTATTTCCTTTCCCATATTACGGAAGTTTTCAACTATAATGTCTTGAAATATTTTCTCAGACCCTCTCTTTTTCTCTTCTTTTTCTTGGACCCCTATAATTCAAATTTTGGTGCATTTAATGTTGTCCCAGAGGTCACTGAGACTGTCCTCAATTCCTTTCATTCTTATTTTTTTATTCTGCTCTGTGGTCGTTATTTCAACTATTTAATCTTCCAGGTCACTTATCCATTCTCCTGCCTCAGTTATTCTATTGATTTCTTCTAGAGCATTTAAAATTCCATTTATTGTGTTGTTCATCATTGTTTCTTTGCTCTTTAGTTTTTCTTGTTCCTTGTTAAACATTTCTTGTATTTTCTCCATTCTATTTCCATGATTTTGGATCATCTTTACTATCGTTCCTCTGAATTGTTTTTCAAGTAGACTATTTCCTTTACATTTGTTTGTTCTGGTGGGTTTTTACGTAGCTTGTTCATCTGCTGAATATTTTTCTGTCGGCTCATTTTGCTTAACCTACTGTGTTTGGGGTCTCCTTTATGCAGGCTGCATGTTCATAATTCCCATTGTTTCTGGTGTCTGCCCCTAATGGGTGAAGTTGGTCCAGTGGCTTGTGTCGGCTTCCTGGTGGAGGTGCATGGTGCCTGTATTCTGGTCGGTGGGTCTAGATCTTGTCTTCCTGGTGGGTATTGCCATGTCTGGTGTTGTGTTTTGGTGTGTCTGTGAACTTAGTATGATTTTAGACAGCCTCTCTGCTAATGAATGGGGTTGTGTTCCTTTCTTGCTAGTTGTTTGGCATGGGGCGTCCAGTACTGGAGCTTTCTGGCCGTTGGGTGGAGTTGGCTCTTACTGTCAAGATGGAGATCTCTGGGAGAACTCTCGCCGATTGATATTACATGGGGCTGGGAGGGTGGTCCAATACCCTTTACTCGGCTTTCCCACCTCAGAGGCTCAGGCCTGATACCAGGCCACAGCCCCAAGACCCTGTCAGCCAGATGGCTCTGAATTAAAGGGAGACAAAAAAAAGAAAAAGGATAATAATAAAATAAAATGAAATTATTAAAATAGAAAAAAAATTAAAATTATTAAAATAAAAAATTTAACAAGTAATGAAAATAAAAGAGAGAGCAACCAAACCAATAAACAAATCCACCATTGATAACAAGCACTGAAAACTATACTACGATAAACATTAAAATCAGAAACAAGTCAGTCACAGATTGCAAACCCCAAGTCTACAAGTTAGTCGCAGATAGCAAACCCCAAGTCTACAGTTGCTCCCAAAATCCACTGCCTCAATTTTGGGTTGATTCATTCTCTATTCAGGTATTCCCCAGATGTAGGGTACCTCAAGTTGATTGTAGGGATTTAATCTGCTGCTCCTGAGGCTGCATGGAGAAATTTCCCGTTGTCTTCTTAGTTTGTATAGCTCCTGGGGTTCAGCTTTTGTTTTGGCTCCACCTCTGCATGTACGTTGCCCTCAGGCTCCTGTTCCTACCCAGACAGGTTGGGGTTAAAGCAGTGGCTGATTAGGGGGCTCTATCTTACTCATGCTACGGGGAGGGAGGGGTTCGGTACTTATAATTGGAACGCAGGGCGAGCCTTCAGTTGCAGAGGCCAGCATGACATTGCAACAGCCTGAGACGCACCATGTATTCTCCCCGGGAAGTTTTCCCTGGATCATGGGACCCTGGTAGTGGCAGGCTGCACAGGTTCCCAGGGGTCTCAGGTGTTTGGATAGTGGCCTGTGCTTGCACACAGGATTCTTGGTGGCTGCAGCAGCAACGTTAGTGTTTCATGCCCATCTCTGCCATCCGAGCTGTTAGCCTGGCTCGCGCCTTTCTCTGGAGCTCGTTTTGGTGGTGTTCTGCCTTCTGTGGGCAGACATGGAAGGAATCCCCTCTCCTCGCGCACCCTGAAACAACAGTCTCTTGCCTCTTAGGCAGGTCCAGATTTTTTCCCAGACTCTGTCCCAGTTACTTATGGCATACTAGCCCCCTTCAGGCTGTGTTCATGCAGCCAACCCCTGTCCTCTCCCTGGGATCTGACCTCTGAAGCCCGAGCCTCAGCTCCCAGGCCCCACCCACCCCGGCGGGTGAGCAGACAAGCGTCTCAGGCTGGTGAGTGCTGGTTGGCACTGATCCTTTGTGTGAGAATCTCTCCCCTTTGCACCCCTGTTGCTGTGCTCTCCTCGGTGGCTCCAAAGCTTACCCCCTCCTGTCCCCACCAGTGAAGGGGCTTCCTAGTGTGTGGAAACTTTTTCTCCTTCACAGCTCCCTCCCAGAAGTGCAGGTCCCATCCCTATTCTTTTGTCTCTCTTTTTTTTTCTTTTCTCTTTTGCCCTACCCAGGTATGTCGGGATTTTCTTTTCTTTTGGGAAGTCTGAGGTCTTCTGCTAGTGTTCAGTAGGTGTTCTGTAGGAGTTGTTCCACATGTAGATGTATTTTTGATGTATTTATGGGGAGGAAGGTGATCTCCACGTCTTACTCCTCCACCATCTTGAAGGTCCCCTGTTACTTTAAAAAATGTACTTAAACCCCTATTTCCTACTCATTAACTTCTCTTTTGTGTGTGTATCAATATTTATTATTTAAAAAAAAATATTTATTTTTTAAACTTATTTTTGGCTGTGTTGGGTCTTCGTTGATGCGCGTGGGCCTTCTCTAGTTCTGGTGAGTGGGGACTACTCCTCATTGCCGTGCATGGGCTTCTCATTGCAATGGCTTCTGTTGTTGCAGAGCACAGGTTCTAGGCATGCAGGCTTCAGTAGTTGTGGCATGTGGGCTCAGTAGTTGTGGCTTGCAGGCTGTAGAGAACAAACTCAGTAGTTGTGGAGCATGGGCTTCGTTGCACCTCGGCATATGGGGTCTTCCTAGACCAGGGCTAGAACCTGTGTCCCCTGCATTGGCAGGTGGATTCCTAACCAGTGTGCCATCAGGGAAGCCCAAAATTTATTACTTTTTAGTACCTTTTTTCTTCCGGTTTTATTGAGATACAGTTGACATACAGCACTGTATAAGGTGTACAGCATGATTTGACTTAAATCATGAAATGTGTTTCACAGTAAGTTTAGTGAATATCAATCATTTTATATAGATACGAAATTAAAAAAAAATAGAAAACCTTGTTTCCTTGTGATGAGAACTCTTAGGATTTACTCTCTTAACGATTTTCATGTATAACATACAGTAGTGTTAATTATATATATCATGTAGTACATTACATCCCTACTACTTATTTATCTTATAACTGGAAGCTTGCACATTTTGACTGCCTTTATCCTCCCCGCCCCCCACCCACAGACTCTGATAGCCACAAACTTGATCTTTTTTTCTATGAGTTTGTTTGTTTATTGGTTAGTTTGTTTTTGAAGTATAATTGACCTACACCATTGTCTTAGTTTGTGCTGGATATTGATTTGATTTTTCCGTATGTTTCACAAAAATCACCATGTTAAGTCTAGCTTTCATCTGTCACCATACAATGATATTATATAGTTACTGACTATATTCCCCATACTGTACATTTCATGCCCATGACTCATTCATTTTGTAACTGGAAGTTTATATCTGTTAATCTACCTCACCTATTTCTTTCCTCCTCCCACTTCCCTTCCCTCTAGCAACCATCTGTATGTTCTCCAGATCTATAACTCTTAATTTCTGTTTTCTTATGTTTGTTCATTTGTTTTGATTTTTAGATTCCACATATAAGTAAAATCATACAGAATTTGTCTTTCTTTGTCTGACTTATTTCACTTATCATAATACCTTCTATGTCCATCCATGTTGTCATAAATAGCAAGAATTCATTCCTTTATTTAACTAAGTAATATTTCATTGTGTGTATATACCACATCTTGTTTATCTATTTATCTGTTGATGGACACTTAGGTTGCTTTCATATCTAGGCTATTGTAAATAATACTGCAAGGAAAATAGTGGTGCATATATCTTTTCTAATTAGTGTTTTTCACATTCTTCAGATGGATACCTGGGAAAGGAATTGCTGGATCATATTGGAAGCTCTATTTTTAAATTTTTGAGTTATGTCCATTGTGTTTTCCATAGTTGCTGGACCAATTTACCTTCCTACCAACAATGCATGAGGGTTCCCTTTTCTCCATGTCCTCACCAACACTTGTTATTTATTGCCTAGAAATCATCAATGAATTTGGTAAAATTGCAGGATACAAAAAATAATGTACAAAAATCTGTTGCATTTCTATACATTAACAATGAACTATCAGAAAGAGAAATAAAGGAAATAATCTTATTTATAATCACATCAGAAAGAATAAAATACCTAGGAATAAATCTAACTGAGGAGGTAAAAGACCTGTCCTGTGAAAACTATAAGAAGCTGATGAAAGAAATTGAAGATGATGCCAACAGAGGGAAAGATATACTATGTTCTTGGATGGGAAGAATTAATATTGTTAAAATGTCCATACTATCCAAACCAATCTACAGATTCAGTGCAACCCCTATTAAAATACCAATGGTATTTTTCACAGAAGTAGAACAAATAATTCTAAAATTTGTTTGGAACCACATAAGACCTCTCTAGCCAAAGTAATACTTAGAAAGAAGAATAAAGCTGGAGACATCAGACTTCATGTTTTCACACTGTACTACAAAGCTATGCAAATCAAAACAGTATGGTACAGGTACTAAAACAGACACAGATCAATGGAACAGAATAGAGAGCTCAGAAATGAACTCACACTTATATGGTCAATTAATCTATGACAAAGGAGGCAAGAATATAAAATGGGGAATAGACAGCATCTTCAATAAATGGTGTTGGGAAAACTGGGCAGCTACATGCAAAAGAATCAAACTGGAGTACTCTCTCACACCATGCAGAAAAATAAATAAATTCAAAATGGATTAAAGACTTAAATGTCACACCTACAACTATAAAAGTTCTAGAAGAAACCATAGGCTGTAAGTTCTTTGGCATCAGTCTTGGTAATATTTTTTTGCATATGTCTCCTTAGGCAAGGGAAACAAAAGCAAAAAATAAACAAATGGGACTACATCAATTTAAAAAACCACTATCCATCAGGGAAATGCAAATCAAACAACAGTGAGATATCACCTCACACCTGTCAGAATGGCTGTCATCAAAAAGACTACAAATAACAAGTGTTGCCAAGGATGTTCCATCAACTTTTGACTTGTGGCTTTGTAAGATGAAGAAATTAGCACTTCTGTCTTCCTTTAACACATTTTAACCCTCAACTTATGTCAGCCACACCTTCGCTTTTCACTTGGGGTTGATAACATTATTATTTTAGTTTGAACTTTAATTAAATCTTGTTGGTGGTTATTATTAGGCTCATTTTATAGTGGCAAAAGCAAGTAATAAATCCAAGATTTGAACTCAAGTTTCTTGCCTCTGAGTCCATGAAGTTTGAAATTTCTTGTATTGGGTTAATTAATTTCTCGTGGCTGAGACAGATCAAGGATGATCCCCTTCTTTACCTTTTTCTCCTAATTTCTTGTCTACTAGGCTCAGAGTTCTTTGTCCACCTTCTCTAGACTCCTGTTTCATTAACTCCTTCTATCCTCACCTCTCAAAAGTTCCAGCTCATGCAAAGTTTGTGAGTCCTCCCCCATGTCTATATTTTAGCTATTACTTGATTGGCAGACTCCTTCCCACCACTATTCCCCTTCTCACCACCATGCAGCTTATCCCTGCCCCTCTGCCCCAAGGTCCAGAGAGGACAAACAAGGCTCAGTCCAGCTCTTTTCATAATGGGTCTTTCATCCCACACTGTAGAATGCTGGGCTGTTGACTGGAGAGGACAAAATAAAGATTCAGTCATCCTCCATAGTCACATGACAGGGAGAGTATTTTTACCCTTTGATTCATATCTTTTTGGGTCATGTTAGAGTTGCCCACAGTATGATATTTTCAGTTCTCTTTCAAGGATGCCTTTGCCAGAGAAGAACCACCACTGAATGGAGCCTTTGTGTACACTCTGGTGGGACCAGGGCCAAACTGTCTAAGATATCTGAGTCTGCATTTAACCCATTTTGGGGGGAGTTGGAGCTGGTGTCGAAGCTATGATATAGTGTATTCTCACCCAACAGACAGTAGGCAAGAAAGCATCGACAGCAAGACATCGGGTTTTCAGTCTTATTGCTGTTTGTTCTCCACGAACAGAGATCAAAGAAAGAACTTTAGGAAAAGGGCCTATTCTGGAGGTAGATGGGGTTGAACAAATGCAGAAGATGGAAGAAGGCACAAAACTGATATTCTGGGTAGATGAAGACAAGGATATTAGTGTGCCCTGTATTCCAAATGTCAGTGTCCTGGGAGAGAGGGGAAGAAAGCAGCAGCAAATCACCATCAAAGCTGCAAATAAATTGAATTTTAGATGGCCCCTAGTTCAGTTTGGGTCTCAATGGCCACAGGAATACATTAGCAGGAAGAATCTAGTAGTCAAGGTGCCTAAGAGCTAAGCTTTCTGAGAGTAATCCATAAATGATTTTTGAGCCATAATTGAATATTTTACAAGACTTATCATAATAATTACCACCTACTTGCTACTTGCTATATGTTATCTCGGTTAAGCATTATTATCCACATCCTATAGATGAGAAAGTAAAGACATAATAGTCAAATAGCTTTTCCAAGGACACACAGTTATTAACAGAAGCAAGCTTCAACCAGATTTGTGTTGCTCCAGAAACTATATTCTTTCCACTATACTGCACTCTGAACCCAGCTTTGTGGGACTGCTATGGATGGATTAAAAAAATGATCAATAAAGTCTTTCAATAATTGAATGGGTGATAAAATTCATATTACTTTAGCCATGAGAATGAATGAACTAGAGTTGTTGTACACCACAATGGATGAATCCAACAAATACAAGGTTGCGAGGGAGAAAAGCCAATCACAAAAGATTACTTTCTGCATGAGCCCATTTCTGTACAGTTCAAAAACAGACAAAACTAAGTGATGGTGTTAGAAGCCAGGATAAGTGTTCCCTCAGAGTGGGGTATTAGTGGCAAAAATAGGCACAAGGGGGACTTTACCAGTGTTGGTAATGTTTTCTTGATCTGACTGCTGATTACACAGCTGTGTTCAGTTGGTGAACATTTTTATTGAGACTTGTGCAGAGTATTTTTTCAGAGTATATGTTATAATTTTTTAAATTCAAAAACATTTAAAATATTAATATTTCCTGTAGCAAGTTTTCCAGTGAAAATCTGCTGTGTATGTATTGGGCTGGCCAAAAGGTTCCTTAAGTTTTTAAAGTAAAAATGAAACACATATTTTTCATTTTCACCAAGAACTTTATTGAACAATGTATTCACCCTTTTGTTCTACTACCTTCTGTCATTTTTCGGGCAGCTACATAATTTCATCTTCCCAAAACTTTTTATCTTTTTGAGCAAAGAACTCTTCCAGGTGCCTTTTAAAGTCTTCCAGGTCATTGAAATTTTTTCCATTAAGAGAATTTTGTAAAGACTGAAATAAATGAAAATCCAAAGGTGCAATGTTTGTTGGATACAGCAGGTGAATCAGAACTTCCCAGCCAAGCTGTAACAGTTTTTGCCTGGTCATCAGAGAAACATGGGGTCTTGCATTATCCTGATGGAAGATTATGCATTTTCTGTTGACTAATTCCAGATGCTTTTCGTCGAGTGCTGCTTTCAGTTGCTCTAACTGGGAGCAGTACTTGTTGGAATGAAGCATTTGGTTTTCTGGGTAAAGCTCATATAATAGAGGACTCCCTTCCAATCCCACCATATACACAACATCACCTTCTTTGGATGAAGACCAGCCTTTGGTGTGGTTGGTGGTCGTTCATTTCGCTTGCCCCACGATCTCTTCTGTTCCACATTATTGTACAGTACCCACTTTTCATTGCCCATCACAATTTGTTTTAAAAGCGGAACATTTTCATTACGTTTAAGTAGAGAATTGCATGAGGAAATACGGTCAAGAAAGTTTTTTTTCACTTAACTTATGTGGAACCCAAACACCAAAGCGACTCACATAACCAAGCTGGTGCAAATGATTTTCAATGCTTGATTTGGATATTTTGAGTATGTCAGCTATCTCCTGTGTGGTATAACATTGATTGTTCTCAATTAATGTCTTGATTTTGATCACTATCAACTTCAACTGGTCTACCCGACTGTGGAGCATCGTCCAGCAAGAAGTCTACAGCATGAACCTTCGCAAACCACTTTTGACATGTTCGATCAGTCACAGAACCTTCTTGTTACACTGCACAAACCTTTCTTTACGTTTCAGTTGTGTTTTTACCTTTCTTGAAATAATAAAGCATAATATGCTGAAAATGTTGCCTTTTTCTTCCATTTTCAGTGTTAAAATGGCTACACAAAAATTCACCAATTTTGATAAGTTTTATTTTAAAATGCATGCTAATATGACAGCTGTCACAGTACAGTTTAACAAAATTGTTTTGAATGAAGTTAAAGACAACTAAGCACTGCTAGAGCCATCTTTTGGAAAAATCCAAATGAAGTTTTTGGCCCACCTAATATATACAAGGAGGCAGTGGTTGAGATAAGCTCTGTGGGTTTATCCTCCTAATTATCTTTACATATAGACCTTTCTATCCTATTATGACTTTCCCTTCCTTTTCTCACATATGTGAATTTCCCTAAGCAACACATAATATTATTTTATATAGTATAGTGGTTTAACTGTGGACTGTGGAGCTAAACTACCTGAGTTTGCATCGCAGCTCTTCAGTTTACTAGCTCTTGAGCTTATGGAAGTCACTTAACTTCTCTGGGCCTTAGTTTCCTTAACTATATGGGATAAGTAATAGTACCTACCTTATAGAATTTCCCTTAGGGCAGAGATTGAAAGCCAGTGACCTCACGTGTCTTGGTTGTCTGGGAAGTTGCTGAACTGTGCCATCTCCTTTTTCCTAATTTTTCCTTAATTTAAAGATGGTACTGAATATGAATTTAGTATGTACTGTTGAAGGTTAATCTTACAGTATAGTTTTGAGTTTTCTAATTTGTTATGTTTATTATTTCTTCTCTGAACCCCCAGAAAGAAATTATTAAATCTTTGCTGTTGCCCTTGTGGAGAAGGGCCTGAGTGTATTGCTAAATGCCAGAGTCCCATGTCCTGTGGACAGAGTACTCCAGTTCAATTCTGTTGAACTTAGCTGTCCAGTTTTCCCAGTACCATTTATTGAAGAGGCTGTCTTATCCTCATTGTATATTCTTACTTCCTTTGTTGTAGATTAATTGCACATATAATTGTGGTGTCATTTCTGGGCTCTCTGTTCCATTCCGTTGATCCTATGTAACTGGTGGGTTTTTTTGTCTTTCTTCCAAGTGGGTGGAGGAGGTTATATAACTTAACATCCACTTCCAAGTGGGAGGAGGAGAAGGTCAACAGCTGCCAGCTCCACAGCTGGTCTTGCCAGCCCAGGTAGTCCCAGCCTTATTTGGCCAGAAGAGCCTCCTCGGCATGTAGAGGGGAGATTTGCTGAACCAGAACCAATGTCTTAAACCTGGCAATTTATGTTAACATCCTCTAGCTAGGAACAAAGATTATTTTGTGTTGATTATGTACCCTGCAACTTTGCTGAATACAGTTACTAGCTATTGTAGCTTTCCAGTGGATTCCTTAGGATTTTGTATATATAGGATCATGTTATCTATGAATAGAAATGGTTTTATTTCTTCCTTTCCAATATGGATGCGTTTTATTTCTTTTTCTTGCCTAATTGCCCTGGCTAGAACTTCCAGTACAATGTTGAATAACAGTGGAGAAACCAGGCATCCTTGTCTTGTTCCTGACCTTAGAGGGAAAGCTTTCCGCCTTTTGCCATATATATAATGCAATATAAATGCCCTTTATTATGTTAAGGAAATTCCCTTCTATTCCTAGTTTTCAGAGTTTTTTGTTTTTCTGTTTTTTTTTTTTTTTTTTTTTTTTGGCGGTATGCGGGCCTCTCACTGTTGTGGCCTCTCCCGTTGCAGAGCACAGGCTCTGGACATGCAGGCTCAGCAGCCATGGCTCACGGGCCTAGCCACTCCGCGGAATGTGGGATCTTCCTGGACCAGGGCACGAACCCATGTCCCCTGCATCGGCAGGTGGACTCTCAACCACTGCTCCACCAGGGAAGCCCAGAGTGTTTTTATCATGAAAGGATTTTGAATTTTGACAGATGACTTTTCTGCATCAATCAAAATGATCATGTGTTTTGTTTTTCCCTTTCATTCTATTAATGTGGTTTATTACATTGATTTTCTTATGTTGAACCACCCTTGTGGTCCTGGGGAAAAACCCACTTGGTCATGGTGTATAATCATTTCACTATTCTCTTAGCTTCAGTTTTTTAGTATATTGTTGAGGGATTTTACATCTATATTCATAACTGATATTGGTCTATAATTTTATTTTCTTGTGATGTCTTTCTCTGACTTGGGTATCAGTGTAATGTTGGCCTCAGAAAATGAAGTAGAATTCACCAGTGAAGGCCTGGACACTTTTTTTGTTGGGAGGTTTCTGATTACTGATTCAATCTTTCTACTTCTTAGAGGTGTGTTACAATTTTCTATTGCTTCCTGAGGCAGTTTAGGTACTTTGAGTGTTTCCTGCAATTTGTTCATTTCATCTAGGTTGTCTAATTTGTTGGCATACAACTTTTCATCATATTCTCTTATAATCCTTTTTATTTCTGTAAGGTTGGTAGTAATGTCCCCAGTTTCATTTCTAAATTTAATTTGTCTCTTCTCTATTTCTTAGTCAGTTTGCTTAAAGCTTTGTCAATTTTTTTTCCAAGGCACTGACATTTTGTTTTTGGTTCTCTCTATTGTTCTTCCTATTATTTCATTCTCTTCACTCTAAGTGTTATTCCTACATTCTGCTATCTTTGGGCTTAATTTGCTCTTCTTCTTCTAATTCCTTGAGGTGTATATGAAAGTTTTTTTTTTTGAGTGGGAAGATGTGTTAAATATATATATTAGGACTTTAAGGTATTTTAAATATACAACATGTTTTTACACTGATGTGGTTATGGGTTTTTTTCCTATAGTTTTATAGTTTTATTGAGGTATAATTGACACATAGACTATAAGTTGAGGTATAGAACATAATGATTTGACTTCTATACATCAGGAGATGATTATCACAATAAGTTCACTGAACACCTATAATCTCATGCAGATCCAAAATTAAAGAAATAGAAAAATTTTTTTCTTTTGATGAAAACTCATAGGATTTTCTCTCTTAACAAATTTCAGGTAAAATATACAGTAGTGTTAATTATATTTAATGTGTTGTACATTATGTTTCTAGTATTAATTTATCTTATAACTGCAACTACCTATCATTTGACTACGTTCATTCAGTTCCCCCTCCCCTCACCCCATGTCTCTGGTAACCACAAATGAGATATCTTTTCCTATGACTTTGTTTGTGATGTATAATTGACCTACAACACTATATTAGTTACTAGTGAGCAACATAGTGATTCCACATTTTTATAGAGTTCAAAATAATCACCACCATAGGTCTAGTTATGATATATTACCATAAAAATACATTACATACAGAGAAAGCTTTTGACAAAATTCAACATCCAATTATGATTAAAAACTCTGCAGAAAATAGGCATGGAGGGAACATTCCTCAACATATTAAAGGCCATATATGACAAATCCACAGCCAACATCGTCCTCAATGCTGAAAAAGTGAAACGATTTCCACTAAGATCAGGAAAAAGACAAGGTTGCCCACTCTCACGACTATTATTCAACATAGTGTTGGAAGTTTTAGCCAAAGCAATCAGAGAAGAAAAAGAAATAGAAGGAATCCAAATCGGAAAGGAAGAAGTAAAGCTGTAACTGTTTGCAGATGACATGATACTATACATAGAGAATCCTAAAGATGCTACCAGAAAACTACTAGAGCTAATCAATGATTTTGGTAAAGTAGGAGGATACAAAATTAATTCACAGATATCCCTAGCATTCCTATACACTAATAATGAAAAATCTGAAAGTGAAATTAAGAAAATACTCCCATGTACCACTGCAACAAAAAGAATAAAATATCTAGGAATAAACCTACCTAAGGAGACAAAAGACCTGTATGCAGAAAATTATAAGACACTGATGAAAGAAATTAAAGATGATACAAATATATGGAGAGATATACCATGTTCTTTGATTGGAAGAATCAACATTGTGAAAATGACTCTACTACCCAAAGCAATGTACAGATTCAATGCAATCCCTATCAATCTACCACTGGCATTTTTCACAAAACTAGAACAAAAAATTTCACAATTTGTATGGAAACACAAAAGACCCCAAATAACCAAAGCAATCTTGAGAGAGAAAAACGGAGCTGGAGGAATCAGGCTCCCTAACTTCAGAATACACTACAAAGCTACAGTAATCAAGACAGTATGCTACTGGCACAAGAACAGAAATATAGATCAATGGAACAGGATAGAAATCCCAGAGGTACACCCATGCACATATAGTCACCTTATCTTTGATAAAGGGGGCAAGAATATGGAGTGGAGAAAAGACAGCCTCTTCAATAAGTGGTGCTGGGAAAACTGGACAGGTACATGTAAAAGTATGAAATTAGAACACTCCTTAACACCATACACAAAAATAAACTCAAAATGGATTAAAGACCTAAATGTAAGGCCAGAAACTATCAAACTCTTAGAGGAAAACATAGGCAGAACACTCTATGACATAAATCACAGCAAGATCCTTTTTGACCCACCTCCTAGAGAAATGGAAATAAAAACAAAAATAAACAAGTGGGGCCTAATGAAACATAAAAGCGTTTGCATAGCAAAGGAAACCATAAACAAGAGCAAAGGACAACCCTCAGAATGGCAGAATTTATTTGCAAGTGAAACAACTGAAAAAGGATTAATCTCCAAAATATACAAGCAGCTCATGCAACTCAATATCAAAAAGACAAACAACCCAATCCAAAAATGGGCAGAAGACCTAGATAGACATTTCTCCAAAGAAGATATACAGACTGCCAACAAACACATGAAAGAATGCTCAACATGATTAAGCATTAGAGAAATGCAAATCAAAACTACAATGAGATATCATCTCATACCATTCAGAATGGCCATCATCAAAAAATCTACAAGCAATAAATGCTGGAGAGGGTGTGGACAAAAGGGAACACTCTTGCACTGTTGGTGAGAACATAAATTGATACAGCCACTATGGAGAACAGTATTGAGGTTCCTTAAAAAACTAAAAATGGAAGTACCATACGACCCAGCAATCCCACTACTGGGCATATACCCTGAGAAAACCATAATTCAAAAAGAGTCATGTACCAAAATGTTCATTGCTGCTCTATTTACAATAGCCAGGACATGGAAGCAGCCTGAGTGTCCATCAAGAGATGAATAGATAAAGAAGATGTGGCACATATATACAATGGAATATTACTCAGCCATAAAAAGAAACGAAATTGAGTTATTTGTAGTGAGGTGGATGGACCTAGAGTCTCTCATACAGAGTGAAGTAAGTCAGAAAGAGAAAAACAAATACCGTATGCTAACACATATATATGGCATCTAAGAAAAAAAATGTCATGAAGAACCTAGGGGCAAGCCGGGAATAAAGACACAGACCTACTAGAGAATGGACTTGAGGGTATGGTGAGGGGGAAGGGTAAGCTGTGCCAATGTGGGAGAGTGGCATGGACATATATACACTACCAAATGTAAAATAGATAGCTAGTGGGAAGCAGCCGCATAGCACAGGGAGATCAGCTCGGTGCTTTGTGACCACCTAGAGGTGTGGGATAGGGAGGGTGGGAGGGAGTGAGACGCAAGAGGGAAGAGATATGGAAACATATGTATATGTATAACTGATTCACTTTGTTATAAAGCAGAAACTAACACACCATTGTAAAGCAATTATACTCCAATAAAGATGTTAAAATAATTAGAAAAATAAATAAATAAAAAAGAAGACATTATATAGTTATTGCCTGTATTTCTCACATTGTTTTTTTTATACCTGTGACTCATTTATTTTGCAAGGAGGTTTGTGTCTCTTAATCTCATCGCCTATTACTTTCCACACTCCACTCCCGTGCCCTCTGGCAACCACCTGTTTGTAATGACTCTGTTTCTGTTTAGTTATGTTTGTTCATTTGTTTTGTTAGTTAGATTCCACATATAAGCAAAATCATAGAGTGTTTGTCTTTGTCTTATTTCACTTAACATCATACCCTCTAGGTCCATCCATATTTTCACGAATGGCAAAATTTTTTTTTTATGGCTGAGGAATCGTCTATCGTGTGTGTATATATATATATACAACATCTTTATCCATTAATCTATTTCTAGGCACTTAAGTTGCTTTCATATATTGGGTATTGTAAATAATGCTGCTATGAACATAGGGGCGCATATATATATTTTCTAACTAGTGTTTTCGTTTTCTTCTGACAAATACCCAGGAGTGGAATTGCTGGATCGTATGGAAGCACTATTCTTAAATTTTTGAGGAATGTCCATACTGTTTTCCGTATTTACTGCACCAATGTACATTCCCACCAAAAGTGTACAAGGGTTCACTTTTCTCCACATCCTTACCAACACTTGTTGTTTTTTGTCTTTTTGATAATAGCCATTCTGACAGGTGTGAGGCAATATTTCATTACAGTTCTGATTTGAATTTTCCTGATGTTTAATGATGTTGAGCATCGTTTTATGTGCCTGTAGGCCATCTGTATGTCTTCTTCTTTTTTTTTAAGTCTTTATTGAACTTTTTACAATATTACTTCTGTTTTATATTTTGTTTTTTTGTCTGCAATGCATGTGGGATCATAGCTCCCCTGACCAGGGATCAAACCCCCACCCACTGCATTGGAAGGCGAAATCTTAACCACTCGACTGCCAGGGAAGTCACTGTATGTCTCCTTTGGAAAAATGTCTTTTCAGACCCCCAGCCCATTTTTTAATTGTATTGTTTGTTTTTTTGATGTTCAGTTTTATGAGCTTTATGTATATTTAGGATATTAACCATTTATTGGATATATTGTTTGCAAATATCTTTTCCCTTGAAAGCAGGTAGCTTTTCATTTCGTTGATAGTTTCCTTTGCTGTGCAAATCCTTTTTAGTTTGATGTAGTTCCATTTGGCTATTTTTGTTTTTGTCTCCCTTACCTGAGGAAATATATCCAAAAAGTATTACTAAGACCAATGTCAAAGAACTTACTATCTATGTCTTCTAGAAGTTGTATGGTTGCAGGTCTGACATTTAAGTTTTTAATCCATTTTGAATTTATTTTTGTGCACATTGTGAGAGAGCACTCCAGTTCGATTCTGTTGAACTTAACTGTCCAGTTTTCCCTGCACCATTTATTGAAGAGGCTGTCTTATCCACGTTGTATATTCTTGCCTCCTTTGTTGTAGATTAATTGCCCATATAATTGTGGTGTCATTTCTTGACTGTTCAATTCCATTGATCTTACATAACTGGTGTTTTTTTTTTCCATTACCATATTTTCATTGCTGTAGCTTGGTACAGGATAGTTTGAAATCAGGGAGCATTAAACCTTCAGTTTTGTTCTTCTTTCTTAAGACTGGCTTGGCTTTTTGGGGTAATTTGTGTTTCCATACAAATTTGCAAATAATTTGTTCTAATTCTGTGAAAAATGCCATTGATATTTTAATAGTGATTGCATTGACTCTGTAGAGTAGCTTAGGTAGTATGTTCTTTTTAACAATATTAATTCTTCCACTCCATGAACACAGTATATCTTTCCATGTTTTAACTCCTTAGATTTATTCCTATGTATTTTTTTCTTTTTGATGCAATTTTAAATGGGATTTTTTTCTTAATTTATCTTTCTGATAGTTAGTTGTTAGTGTATAGAAATGCAATGGGTTTCTGTATATTAATTTTGTATCCTACAACTTCACCAAATTCATTGATGAGTTCTAATAGTTTTTTGGTGAAATTTTTATGATTTCTGTGTATAGTATCATGTCATTTGCAAACAATGACAGTTTTACTAATTTCTTTCTTTCCACTTTGGATTCCTTTTATTTCTTTTTCTGGTCTGATTGTGGTGGCTAGGACTTCCAATCCTGTGTTGAATAAAAGTGGCGAGTGTGAGCATTCTTGTCTTCTTCCTGATATATATAGTGTTGTCCTCCTGGTAGATGGGGCCAGTTCCCAAGGCAGCTGGCTGAGGGGCCCAAAGAGTCTCAGAGCTGGTGTTGCCCTGATGCTGTGTGGGCCTGTGTCCCAAGGCGACCTAGGGCTGATGATGCCTATTGGTGGGTTATCTGGGTCCTGACATCACAGGCTGTGTGTCTGGGGTGGTCCTGGGGCTGGTGTCTGCCTGCAGTTGTATGGGGCTGGGGCCCAGGAGATTTCGGGACTGGTTACCCACTCACTGGTGGGCAGTGCTCAGTGTTCGGGACTTCGTCTGTATGGCATGGATATCCTGGAGTTGGTATTTCTGCTCGCTGTTTGGTGGGGGCAGGTCTCAGGGGGTTCTGTCAATGGTGCCTGCCCACTGGTGGGTGAGACTGGCCCAGGTGCTAGTGCCAGCACACTGGTATGTGGGGCTGTGTCCTGGGCCCTCTGGTGGGCAGTACTGGGTTCTAGAGTGTCTGTGAGCTCAGGGATTCTGTGGCAGCCAGTCTGCTGGTGGGTCAGGGCTGTTTTCCCACACTGCTAGTTGCTTGGCCTGAGCCATCTCAGTACTGGTGCCTAAAGGCTGATGGGCAGGTTTGTTTCCTGGTGCTAATAAGCTAGATGGAGTATTCCAAAATGGTGCTTGCCAATACCATTTTCCTTGTGGTAGAACAAGCTCCCTAAAATGGTTGCCACCAGTGTATGTGTCCTCAGGATAAAGTCCAATTGCCTCCTACCTTTCTGGGAGGCATTCTCAGATTAGAATGTGGGGCTGACCCAGGCTCCTTTCAAATTGTTGCTTCTGCCTGGGTTTCAGAGCATGTGAGATATTGTTTGCCCTTTGAGAGTGGAGTCTTTATTTCCCGTAGCCCTCTGGCTCTCCCAAAAGTAAACCCCACTGGCCTTCAAAGCCAAACATTTTGAGGACTTGTTCTTCCAGTACAGGACCCCCAGGCTTGGGAACCCAGTCTGGGGCTTGGACTCCTCACTCCTTGGGGATAACCATACAACTTTAATGCAATTTTAATTATCTTCCTGTCTGTGCGTCACCAGGAGTATGGGTATTGACTATACTGCATCTCTTCCCTCCACCCCTCCTACCAGTTTCGTTGTGGTCGCTTCTTTATATCTTTAGTTGTAGAAAATTTAACTGCTAGTCTTCCAGTCTTTCTCATCAATAGTTGCTCTGTGAATGGTTGTAATTTTGCTGTGCCCATACGAACAGGTGAGCTCAGGGTCTCTTACTTCACATTCTTGGCCATATCTTTGACAGCTATTGATTTTACATCTTTCTTCTTTTTTAATATATGCATTTACAACTTAAATTTCACTCTGAACCTGGCCTTTGTTGCATCCCATAAGTTTCTGTATGTTTCATTTTCATTTTTATTTATCTCTAAGTATTTTCTAATTCCCCTTGTGATTCCGTTTTTGTCCCATTGATTGTTTGAGTGTTAATTTCCACATATTTGTGAATTTTACAGTTTTCCCTTCTGTTACTGATTTTGAGCTTCATTCCATTGTGGTTGTTTATTTAGACTTATTTTGTGTCCTGACATATTGTCTATCCTGGAAAATGTTCTGTGTATACTTGAGAAGGATGTGTTTTCTGCTCTTGCTATGTAGGGTGTTTTATATGTCTGTTAGATGTAGATGGTTTATAATGTTGTTCACGTCTTCTGCTTCCTTATTGATCTTCTGTCTAGATGATTTATCCATTATTGAAAGTGGGTATTCAAATCTTCAGCTACTATTGTAGAATTGTGTATTTCTTCCTTCATTTCTGTCAATATTTGCTTTATACACTTGAGGGCTCTTTTCTTTGGTGCATATTTCTTAGTAATTTATATATATTCTTTATGAATGTCCATTTTATTAATATATAATGTCCTTATTTGTCTCATAACACTTTTTGACTTAAAGTTTATTTTGTCTGGCATTTTACCCAATAAAGTCACCTCAGCTCTTTTTTGGTTTCTATTTGCATGGAGTATGTTTTTCCATTTGTTCACTTCCAACCTATTTGTGTCTTTGGAGCTGAAGTAGAGTCTCTGGTAGACAGCATATAGGGGATCATGTTTTTCAAGGTAATTCAGCCAATCCATACCTTTTGATTGGATATTGTAGTCAATTTACATTTAAAGTAATTAATGACATGTAAGGACTTACTTCTGTCATTTTGCTATTGTTTTCTTTGCATCTTATGTCTTTTGTTCCTTAGTTCCTCATTACTATATTATTTTATCTGTATTTGAATTTTGCCGTGAACCATTTTGATTCTCTTGTCATTCCCTTTTGTGTTTATACAGGCATATCTCAGAGATATTGCAGGTTCAATTCCAGACCACCACAATAAAGTGAATATCACAATAAAATGAGTCACACAAATTTTTGGTGTTCCAGTTCATATTAAAGTTATGTTTACACTATACTGTAGTCTATTATGTGTACAATAGCATCATGTCTAAAAAATTAATGTACACACTTTAAATTAAAAATACTTTATTACTAAAAAATGCTAATCATCTTGAGCCTTCAGCAAGCCATAATTTTTTTTGAAATAATAGCATCAATGATCACTGACCACAGACCACTATAATAAATATAATATAGTGAAAAAGTTTGAAATACAGTGAGAATTACCAAAGTGTGACACAGAGACACTTAAGTGAGCAAATGCTGCTGGAAAAATGGCACTGATAGACTTCTTCAATGCAGGGTTGCCACAAGCCTTCAATTTGTAAAAAAAAAAAAAATGCAATATCTGTGAAGAGCGATAAAGCCAAGTGCCATAAAATGAGGTATACTTGTATTTTAGATATCTTATTGTTGTTACCATGGGGATTACCTTTAACATAGTAAATTCATAACAGTTGAGCTTGAATCTTTACCCACTTAACTTCAGGAGCATACAAATACTTTACCCCTTCTATTTGTATTTTTAAAAAATTACATTTTTTACATTTTGTGTCCAGTAACATAGATTTATAATTACTTTATGCATTTGTCTTTTAAGTGATATAGTAAATGAATAATTGGAGTTACAAAACAAAAACGCAATAATCCTGGCTTTTATATGCATTCATAGTTACTTTTACTGGGTAACTTTATATTTTCATATGGCTTAGAATTATTGACTAGTGCCATTCCATTTCAACTTGAATGGTTCCCTTTATTATTTATTGTAATTTTGTAAATTTTGTAAATTCTACTGATAATGAATTTTCTCAGCTTTTGTTTGATTGGGAATGTTTGAATTTTCCATAGTTTTCAAAGGGGATTTTTGCCATATATCGAATTCTTGGTTGACAGCTTTTTGTTTTGTTTTGTTGTCAGCACTTTAATATGTCATTCCTCTGTTTTCTGACCACCATGGTTTCTGATGAGAAATTGGCCGTTAATCTTATTGATGATTTTTTTTACATGACAAATTGCTTCCTTCCTGCTGCTTTCAAGAATGTCTCTGTTTTTGGCTTTTGAAAAAACTTTTAAAGTGTGTCTCAGGGTATATATCTTTGAATTTATCCTATTGGAGTTTGTTGAGATTCCTGGATGCATAGATTCATGTCTTTCATCAAATTCAGGAAGTTTTTTTGCCCTGAATTCCACATTAAGTGACACAGAAATGGATGCTTTCATTAGTCCTTCAGGTAGTCCCCAGACAGTTTAGAATAGACATACATAATTATTTGTGAATGAGGTCTGCTCTGCTCCTCTGCAAACCAGGGACCAGGGTCCAACAGTGGCAATGTGGTCTGCCATCTTCAAGATGGCCATCAAGCTAACTAGCTGCTGTGTGGACAATGTAGTAGGAGGGCTAAAGTGCTATCAGCTATCCTATTTAGGAAGCTACTGCAGTAATATAGGTGAAAGATGATGGCAGTCTTGGCTTGAGTGGTAGCAGTAGAGATGGTGATAATCATGTCTTTCTATCACTGTAGATGGGAAGTGAATCTATAATGCCTACAACAACTTAGTGATTTAGAAGTCTACCTGTTCAATCCCACCCGCTTTTCTTCAAAACTTTTAGTATGAAGCAACTATCCCTTGCTATACTGAAAAAAGTAACTATTGCTAGAATTTTTTTTTTTTGAGGTACGCAGGCCTCTCACTGCTGTGGCCTCTCCCATTGCGGAGCACGGACTCCGGACACACAGGCTCTGGGCGCGCAGGTTCAGCGGCCATGGCTCACGGGCCCAGCTGCCCTGCAGCATGTGGGATCCTCCCGGACCGAGGCACAAACCCGCATCCCCTACATCTGCAGGCGGACCCTCAACCACTGCGCCACCAGGGTAGCCCCCTAGAATTTTTATATCGTACAATCAAACTGCAATGTTGAGAGGTATAGGCACAAAATATTTTTAAAATTATTTCTCTATTTCCTTTTAAAGAAATTTCTGTTTTTTAATGAAATTATATGTACTCACTATTTTTTTAAAAAGACATATAGTATACTAGAAAATATATATCAGGAAAAAACCTTTTACTTGAAATCCTATTATCAAGAGCTAAACAGGTTGACATTTTGGTGAACCTCCATTTAGGCCTGCTGCCCCGACCCCCTTTCTTTCAGTGGCCACTCCTCAGTTGCCTTTGCTTGTTTCTACTATCTACCTGATAACTAAATGTTAACATAAAGTATATATGAATGCCCATACACACAAATGCTGGCATATGTGCATAATTATGTATAATTTTACATAAATAAGATCATATGCCATGCTGCTTTGTAAGTTTTTATTCTACTTACCAATCTCATGGACATGGGTGTATGTTAATAAATATAAATAACATAATTTTTAATTGCTCATGTTATTCTATTTTATAAATAAATTATAATTTAGAAACAAGCTGTTTTCAGGTTTTGTTTTATTTTTCTTATTAATAATGCAATAACAGACATCCTCATGATAAATTAAATTAGTGAAATAGATAAGACAGCAACTGCATTGGAAAATTTTACATGTGCCTCTCAGAAATCAATTGTAATAGAGAAAAATAAGCAACAATACCAAAGTCTTAATAATACAGTAATGTTGAGATGTTGGATATACATAGAGGATAAAGAGAAGATATATATTCTTTACGAGTATACAGGGAACATTTACAAAAATAGATTACGAATTAGGCTATAAAGGAATCCTCTAAAATTCCAAAGGATCAATATTATGTAAACTGTGTTCTCCAACCATGACAATAAAACTGAAAATTAATAATAAATGTTAAAACATTCCATGTTTGGGAACTATAACATCATGTTTAAAATTCTTTAGTTAAAAAATACATTTGAGGATGGAATAATGAAGTCACTATACATCAGCATTTATGGAAAACTATTTATTCCTTGAAATATATTGGTCATCAAAGACAGAAAACAAACGTGATGAGGATTTAATTCAAGAAATTGGAAAGAGCAGAGCATACACAATGTAACAAGACAGGCTCTTAACATATAAGAATTAAGGGTGGAAATTAAATAAATTAAAGAATAACTGTAACAACGATAAAAATGGTAGAGAATATTAACAAAACCAAAACATGAAAGACTGAAAAGGTTAACCAGATAAACCACTGGTAGGACTGATGCAGGAAAGAGAAGATGCAAAGAAGCAAAATACAGAATATAGAATAAAATAAATGTAAAGTTACAGACACAACAGAGATTTTTTTTAAAGACAAAAGAATTATAAACAGCTATATGCTAATACATTTGAAGAATTAAATTCCTCGAAAAAACAAAAGACCAAAAATGGCATAAGAAAAAAAGATACTCAGTAGACTAATACATTTTATTTTATATTTTATTTTATTTTATTTTTATTTTATTTTACTTTTATTGGAGTATAGTTGCTTTACACGGTTGTATCAGTTTCTGCTGTACAGCAAAGTGAGTCAGCAATACGTATACATAGATCCCCTTTTTTCGGATTTCCTTCCCATTTGTTCCACACCGAGTACAGTTCCCTGTGCTATACAGTAGGTTCACAATGGTTATCTATTTTATACATAGTAGTGTATATATGTCAATCCCAATTTCCCAATTCATCACACCTCCCCTATCCACCTTGGTATTGATACCTTTGTTCTCTACATCAGTATCTCTAATTCTGCTTTGCAAATAAGATCATCTTTATTATTTATCTAGATTCCAGATATATGCATTAATATATGATATTTATTTTTCTATTTCTGACTTACCTCACTCTGTATGGTAGTCTCTAGGTCCATCCACATCTCCCACAATTTGGTTCCTTTTATGGCTGAGTAATATTCCATTGTATATATGGACCACATCTTCTTTATCCATTCTTCTGTTGATGGATATTTAGGTTTCTTCCATGTCCTGGCTATTGTAAATAGTACTGCAATGAACATTGGGGTGCATGTGTCTTTTTGAATTATGGTTTATTCAGGGTATATGCCCAGTAGTAGGAGTACTTCGTCATAAGGTAGCTACATTTTTAGTTTTTGAGGAACCTCCATACTGTTCTCCATACGGGCTGTTTCAATTTACATTCCCACCAACAGTGTAAGAGGGTTCCCTTTTCTGCACACCCTCTTCAGCATTTATTGTTTGTAGATTTTTTGATGATTGCCATTCTGAGTAGTGTGAGGTGATACTTCATTATAGTTTTGATTTGCATTTCTCTAATAATTAGTGATGTTGATCATCTTTTTATGTGCCTCTCGGCCATCTGTGTGTCTTCTTTGGAGAAATGTCTATTTAGGTCTTCTGCCCATTTTTTGATTGTGTTATTTGCTTTTCTGATATTTTGCTGCATAAGCTGCTTGCATATTTTGCAGATTAATCCCTTGTCAGACGCTTCATTTAGAAATATTTGCTCCCATTCTGTGGTTTGTCTTTTGGTCTTGTTTGTGGTTTCCTTTGCTGTGCAAAAGCTTTTAAGTTTCAGTAGGTCCCAGTTATTTATTTTTGTTTTTATTTTCATTACTCTAGGAGGTCTGTCAAAATAGAACTTGATGTGATCTACATCAAAGAGTATTTTTCCTATGTTTTCCTCTAAGAGTTTTATAGTGTCTGGTCTTACATTATGGTCTTTAATCCATTTTGAGTTTAATTTTGTGTATGGTGTTAGGGAGTTGTTCTAATTTCATTCTTTTACATGTAGCTGTCTAGTTTCCCTAGCACCACTTATTGAAGTGACTGTCTTTTCTCCATTGTATATCCTTGCCTCCTTTGTCATAGATTAGGTGACCATAGGTGTGTGAGTTTACCTCTGGGCTTTCTATCCTCTACCATTGATCTATATTTCTGTTTTTGTGCCAGTACCATACTGTCTTGATTACTGTAACTTTATCGTATAGTCTGAAGTCAGGGAGCCTGATTCCTCCAGCTGTGTTATTCTTTCTCATGATTGCTTTGGCTATTTATGGTCTTTTGTGTTTCCATGAAAATCGTATTTTTTTTCTAATTCTATGAAAAATGCAATTGGTAATTTGATAGGTATTGCATTGAATCTGTAGATTACTTTGGGTAGTATAGTCATTTTCACAATACTGATTCTTCCAATGAAGAACATGGTATATCTCTCCATCTTTCTGTGTTATCTTTAATCACTTTCATCAGTATTTTATAGTTTTCTGAGTACTGGTCTTTTCCTACTTAGGTATGTTTATTCCTAGGTATTTTATTCCTTTAGTTGCTATGGTAAATGGGATTGTCTCCTTAATTTCTCTTTCTGATCTTTTGTTGTTAGTATATAGGAATGCAAGAGATTTCTGTGCATTAAATTTGTATCCTTCAACTTTACCAAACTCATTGATTAGCTCGAGTAGTTTCTGGTGGCATCTTTTGGATTTTCTATGTATAGTATCATGTCATCTACAAACAGTGACAGTTTTACTTCCTTTCCAATTTGGATTCCTTTATTTCTTTTTCTTCTCTGATTGCCATGTCCAGGACTTCCAGAACTATGTTGAGTTACTAGCGGTGAGATTGGACATCCTTGTCTTGTTCATGATCTTAATGGAAATGGTTTCAGTTTTTCACCACTGAGAATGATGTTTGCTGTGGGTTTGTCATATATGGCCTTTATTATATTAATGTAGGTTCCCTCTATGCCCACTTTCTGGAGAGTCTTTATCATAAATGGATGTTGAATTTTGTCAAAAGCTTTTTCTGTATCTAGTGAGATTATTATATGTTTTTTATTCTTCAATTTGTTAACATGGTGTATCACATTGGTTGATTTGCATTTATTGAAGAATACTTGCATCCGTCTGGTACGTCCCACTTGATCATGGTGTATGATCCTTTTAATGTGTTGTGGGATTATGTTTGCTAGTATTTTGTTGAGGATTTTTGTGTCTATGATCATGAGTGATATTGGTGTGTAATTTTTTTTGTGTGTGACATCTTTGGTTTTGGTATCAGGGTGATGGTGTCCTCATAGAACATGTTTGGGAATGTTCCTCCCTCTGCAAGTGTTTGGAACAGTTTGAGAAGGATAGGTGTTAACTCTTCTCTTAATGGTTGATAAAATTTGCCTGTGAAGCCATCTGGTTCTGTACTTTTTTTTTGTTGGAAGATTTATTTTTTTGTTTTGGTTTATCGTGTGTGCCATTTATTTGAACATTCAGAGCAGCTCCTGCTTGTCTGTGAGTTGATGGAGGGGACACGGAAACACTGGGGTGTCTGTGTTTTCTGGCTCATTCATGGCTTCATTTGACAATGCTGGTTGAATGCCCACCACCTCACAAGGCAGGCATGACACTGTGTGATAGGTGTGCCATCAGACTTACTCACCGTTTGATCCATGCGTCTAGCCATGACTTCCACCGTGGCAAGTGTTACCTGTCTTTGAGGACCTTCTCTCCTTCCAGAATATTTTGGGGGATTAATGCTCTGTAATCTTCTTCAGAGCATTCAGCCTTGCAGGTCTGTCTTCCTGGCTGTATGATCCCCATTGTGGGCCTGGAGCATGCCAGAGAGCAAGAGCAGCATGAGGAGCATGCTGCAATGCACGGTCATCTTCCCCACTGTGCCGTGCCCTGGAGGCCACTCCCCGCTGCCACTCCTATCGCGCTGGTCTGATCCCTGGAGGCCACTCCCCGCTGCCACTCCTATCGCGCTGGTCTGATCACTGCCGCTGCTGCCACTCGAGCGGGCCCTGCACCTCCAGCCAAGCTGTGCTGCCGCGAATGCCGCCCATCTCCGGGAGTGAGGCCAAGTCCGGCCAGCAGCATGCTCCCTCAGGCTGGTGAGTCCACCAGTCTCGAAGCTGCCCAGACCTTTCTGTTGGAAGATTTTTAATTACAGTTTCAATTTCATTTCTCATGATTGGTCTGTTTATATTTTCTATTTCTTCATGGTTCAGTCTTGGAAGGTTGTACATTTTTAAGAATTTGTCCATTTCTTCCAGGTTGTCCATTTTATTATCATATAGTTACGTGTGGTTGTCTTTTATCATCCTTTGAATTTTTGTGTTGTCAGTTGTAACTTATCCTTTTTCATTTTTAATTTTATTGATTTGAGTCCTCTCCCTTTTTTTCTTGATGTGTCTGGCTTAAGTTTTATCATTGTTTTTGGCTTCTCAAAAACAGCTTTTAGTTTCATTGGTCTTTGCTGTTGTTTTCTTCATTTCTATTTCATTTATTTCTACTCTGATTTTTATGATTTCCTTCCTTCTACTAACTTTGGTTTTGGGGGTTTTCTTTGTCCTTGTTTCTCTATGTGCTTTAGGTGTAAGGTTAGGTTGTTTGTTTAAGTTCTTTCTTGTTTCTTGAGGTAGGATAGTATTGCTAAAAACTTCCCTCTTAGAATGAATTTTGCTGCATTCCATAGGTTTTGGGTCATCGTGTTTTCATGCCGATTTCCACTTTATGACTGTTAGCACTTGCCTTATGTATTGAGGTCCTCCTGTATTGCGTGCATAAATATTTATAATTATTATATCTTCTTCTTTGATTGATCCCTGGATCATGATGCATTGTCCTTCCTTGTCTTTTGTAACATTCTTTATTTTAAAGTCTATTTTATCTGATATGAGTATTGCTCCTCCAGCTTTCTTTTGATTTCCATTTGCTTGGAACATCTTTTTTCTTCCCCTCACTTTCAGTGTGTATGTGTCCCTAGGTCTGATGTGGATCTCTTGTAGACAGCATATATATGGGTCTTGTTTTTGTATCCATTTAGCCATTTTGTGTCTTTTGCTTGGAGCATTTGATCCAATTACATTCAAGGTAATTATCGATATGTGTGTTCGTATTGCCATTTTCTTAATTGTTTTGGGTTTGTTTTTGTGGGTCTTTTTCTTCTCTTCTGTTTCTCACCAAGAGAAGTTCCTTTAGCATTTGTTGTAAAGCTTTTTTGGTGGTGCTGAATTCTCTTAGCTTTTGCTTGTCTGTAAAGCTTTTGATTTCTCCTTCAAATCTGAATGACACCCTTGCTGGGTAGAGAAATCTTAGTTGTAGTTTTTGCCCTTTCATCACGTAAAATATATCCTGCCACTGCCTTATGGGCTGCAGAGTTTCTGCTGAAAAATCAGCTGATAACCTTATGGGGATTCCCTTGTATGTTATTTGTTGCTTTTCCCTTGCTGCTTTTAATTTTTTTTGTATTTAATTTTTGATAGTTTGATTAATATGTGTCTTTGTGTGTTTCTCCTTGGGTTTATCCTATGAGGGGCACTCTGCACTTCCTGGAGTTGTGTGGCTATTGTCTTTCCAATGTTAGGGAAGTTTTCAACTATAATCTCTTCAAATATTGGTTGGTGCCGATAGATTTGCTTAACACAGGGTTGCAACAAAACTTCAATTAGTAAAAAACATAATATCTGTGAAGCACAATAAAGCAAAGCACAGTAAAACAAGGTATGCCCATAGTGGAGAATCCTCAATACTGAAGAATTGGCAGCAACAGAAACCTCTGGAGATTGGACTAGAGGTAGGACTAAGGAAAAAAAAGTGTAAATATTCCAATTTTCCTTAAAAATGGATCAGTGAAATGAAGCACAGAGGTAACAATCCCCATATATGCAACTTGAACTTTCATTTAGCTATCTAGCTCCCCACTCTTCAGTCATCATGGGAAGTCCCTCGCAGTCAAGCAAATTCCTGAACATGAAAGAAAGAGGCTAAAACAGATCCAAGGCAAGTAGAAGGCAATAGCAGGAGATAAATACTTAAAATCTATATCTTTGCTCAAAATATATAACTTTATATGTCAGACAGAGAAAGAAAAATATCATATGATACTGCTTATATGCAGAATTTAAAAAATAAAAATGAACTTACATACACAACAGAAACAGACTGACAGTTAGAAGATGAACTTGGGTTACCAAAGGTGAAAGGTAGAGTAGGATAAATTAGGAGTTTGGGATTGACATTTACACAGTACTATATTTAAAATAGGTAATTAACAAGAACCTACTGTATAGCGCAGGGAACTCTGCTCAATAATCTGCAACAACCTAAATAGGAAAATAATTTGGAAGAGAATAGATACATGTATATGTGTAACTGAATCACTTTGCTGTGCACTTGAAGCTAACTCAATGGGGAGCTTCAAGATGGTGGAAGAGTAAGACATGGAGATCACCTTCATCCCCACAGATACATCAGAAATACATCTGTATGTGGAACAAACGCTACAAAACACCTACTGAACTCTGGCAGAAGAACTCAGACCTCCCAAAAGTCAAGAAACTCCCCACGTACCTGGGTAGGGCAAAAGAAAAAAGAGAAAACAGAGACAAAAAAACAGGGATGGGACCTGCACCAGTGGGAGGGAGCTGTGAAGGAGGAAATGTTACCACACACTAGGAAGCCCCTTCACTGGCAGAGACTGTGGGTGGTGGAGAGAGGAAGGTTCAGAGCCACGGAGGACAGCACAGCAACAGGGGTGCAGTGGGCAAAGTGGAGAGTTTCCTGCACAGAGGATCAGTGCTGGCTAGGACTCATCAGACCGAGAAGCTTGTCTGCTCACCTGTGAGGCGTGTGGGGCTGGGAGGTGACGCTCCGGCTTCGGAGCTCGGATCCCAGGGAGAGAACTGGGGTTGGCTGCGTGAACACAGCCTGAAGGGGGCTAGTGCACCACAGCTAGCTGGGAGTGTGTCTTGGAGAAGGTCTGGAGCTGCCAAAGAGGCAAGGGACTTTTTCTTGCCTGTTTGTTTCACAGTGTATGAGGAGAGGGGATTAAGATTGACACCTAAATGAGCTCCAGAGACAGGAGCAAGCTGTGGCTATCAGTGCAGACACCAGAGATAGGGGCATGAGATGCTAAGGCTGCTGCTGCAGCCACCAAGAAGCCTGTGTGCAAGCACAGGTCACTATCCACCCCTCCTCAACTGGGAGCCTGTGAAGCCTGCCACTACCAGGGTCCCGTGATCTAGGGACAACTTCCCATGGAGGACACACGGTGTGCCTCAGACTCGTGCAATATCACATCAGCCTTTGCCTCTGCAGGCTCGCTCCACATTCTGTGCACATCCCTCCCACTGCCTGAGTGAGGAAGAGCCCCCTAATCAGCTGCTACCATAACCTCCTCCTGTCTGAGCGAAGGACAGATGCCCTCAGACGACCTACTTGCAGAGGCGGGGTCAAATCCAAAGCTGAACCCCAGGAGCTGTGTGAACAAAGAAGAGAAAGGGAGATCTTTCCCAGCAGCCTCAGGAGCAGCGGATTAAATCTCCACAATCAAATTGATGTACCTGCATCTGTGGAATACCTGAATAGACAAAGAATTATCCCAAATTGAGGCACTGGACTTTGGGAGCAATGATATATATATATTTTTTCCCCTTTTTCTCTTTTTGTGAGTGAGTGTGTATGCTTCTGTCTGTGATTTTGTCTGTATAACTTTGCTTTCACCATTTGTCCTAGGGTTCTGCCTGTATGGTTTCTTTGTTTTGTTTTTGTTTTTTTTTAGTATAGTTTTTAGGGCTTCTTAACATTCGTGGATTTGATTTTTGGTTTTGTTGCTCTCTTCTTTCTTTCATTTTTATTACTTAATTTTTTTTGTTTTTAATAATTATTTTTTGTTTTAATAAGTTTATTTTCTTTTCCTTCCTCCCTTCCTTCCTTCCTTCGTTTGTTCCTTCCTTCCTTTCTTTCTTTCTTTTCTTTCTTCTCTCCCTTTTATTCTGAGCCATGTGGATGACAGGGTCTTGGTGCTCTGGCCAGGCATCAGACCTGTGCCTCTGAGGAGGGAGAGACGAGCTCAGGACTTTGGCCCACAAGGGACCTCCCAGCTCCACATAATATCAAACAGCAAAAATCTCCCAGAGCTCTCCATCTCAACAGCAAGACACAGCTCTACTCAATGACCAGCAAGCTACAGTGCAGGAAACGCTATGCCAAACAATTAGCAAGAGAGGAACACAACCCCACCCATTAGCAGAGAGTTTGCCTGAAATCATAGTAAAGTCAGAGACACGCAAAAATACCACCAGACACAGACCTGCCCACCAGAAAGACAAGATCTAGCCTCATCCACCAGAACACAGGCATTAGTCCCCTCCAACAGGAAGCCTAGGCAACACACTGAAGCAACATTAGCCACTGGGGGCAGACACTGAAAACAACAGAAACTACGATCCTGCAGCCTGTGAAAAGGAGACCCCAAACACAGTGAGTTAAGCAAAATGAGAAGAAAATGAAACACACAGCAGATGAAGGAGCAAGGTAAAATACCCACCAGACCAAACAGATGAAGAGGAAATAGGCAGTCTACCTGAAAAAGAATTCAGAGTAATGGTAATAAAGGAGATCCAAAATCTTGGAAATAGAATGAAGAAAATACAAGAAACATTTAACAAGGACCTAGAAGAATTAAGAGCGAACAAACAATGATGAACAACACAAGAAATGGCATGAAACATTCTCTAGAGGGAATCAATAGCAGAATAACTGAGGCAGAAGAACGAATAAGTGACCTGGAAGATTAAGTAGTGAAAATAACTATTGCAGAGCAGAATAAAGAAAAAAGAATGAAAAGAAATGAGAACGGTCTCAAACACGTCTGGGACAACATTAAACACACCAGCATTTGAATTATAGGGGTCCCAGAAGAAGAAGTGAAAAAGAAAGGGTCTGAGAAATATTTGAAGAGATTATAGTTGAAAACTTCCCCAATATGGGAAAGGATATATTCAATCAAGTCCAGGAAGTGCAGAGAGTCCCATACAGGATAAATTCAAGGGGAAACATGCAAAGACACATATTACCCAAACTATCAAAAATTAAATACAAAGAAAAACATTAAAAGCAGCAAGGTAATAAAAACAAATAACATACAAGGGAAACCCCATAATGTTAACAGCTGATGTTTCAGCAGAAACTTGGCAAGCCAGAAGTGAGTGGCAGGACATATTTAAAGTGATAAAAGGGAAAAACCTACAACCGAGATTACTCTACCAGGCAAGGATCTCATTCAGATTTGACGGGGAAATTAAAAGCTTTGCAGACAAGCAAAAGCTGAGAGAGTTCAGCACCACCAAACCAGGTTTACAACAAATGCTAAAGAACCTTCTCTAGGCAGGCAAAACAACAGAAGGAAAAGACCTACAATAACAAACCCTAAACAATTGAGAAAATGTGAACAGGAACATACATATTGATAATTACATTAAATGTAAATGGATGAAATGCTCCAACTAAAAGACATAGACTGGCTGAATGGATAAAAAAACAAGACCCATATATATGCTGTCTACAAGAGACCCACTTCAGAGCCAGGGACACATACAGACTGAAAATGAGGGGATGGAAAAAGATATTCCATGCAAATGGAAAGAAAAAGAAAGCTGGAGTAGCAATTCTTATATCAGACAAAACAGATGTTAAAACAAAGACTATGGGGCTTCCCTGGTGGTGCAGTGGTTGAGAGTCCGCCTGCTGATGCAGGGGACATGGGTTCATGCCCCAGTCCGGGAAGATCCCACGTGCCATGGAGCAGCTGGGCCCGTGAGCCATGGCCGCTGAGCCTGCACGTCTGGAGCCTGTGCTCCGCAGCAGGAGAGGCCACAACAGTGAGAGACTCGTGTACAGCAAAAACAAACAAACAAAAAAAAACTATTACAAGAGACAAAGAGGGACAATACATAATGATCAAGGGATCAATCCACGAAGAAGATAAAAAAATTGTAATATTTTTTGCACCCAACATAGGAACACCTCAATACATAAGGAAAATACTAACAGACATAAAATCCAAAATCAACAGGAACACAATAATAGCAGGAGACTTTAACACCCCACTTTCTCCAATGCACAGATCATCTGAAATGAAAATGAATAAGTAAACAGAAGCTTTAAATGATACATTAAACAAGATGGACCTAATTGATATTTGTAGGATATTCCATTTGATCCCAAAACAACAGAATACACTTTCTTCTCAAGTGCTCATGGAACATTCTCTAGGACAGATCATATCTGAGGTCACAAATGAAGCTTTGGAAATTTTCAGAAAATTGAAATCGTATCAAGGACCTTTTCCAACCAGAACGCTATGAGACTAGAAATCAATTACAGGAAAAATTCTATAAAATACAAACACATGGAGGCTAAACAATAGACTGCTTAATAGCTAAGAGATCACTGAAGAAATCAAAGAGGAAATCAAAAAGTACCTAGAAACAAATGACAATGAAAATATGATGACCCAAAACCTGCAGCAAAAGCAGTTTTAAGAGGGAAGTTTCTAGCAATAAAATCCTACCTTAAGCAACAAGAAACATCACAAATAAAGAACCTAACCTTACACCTAAAGCAATTATAGAAATAAGAAAAAATCCCCCCAAAGTTAGTAGAAGGAAAGAAAGCATAAAAATCAGATTAGAAATAAATGAAAAAGAAATGAAGGAAATAATAGCAAATATCAATAAAACTAAAAGCTAGTTCTTTGAGAAGATAAACGAAATTGATAAACCATTAGCCAAACTCATCAAGAAAAAAAGGGAGAAGACTGAAGTCAATAGAACTAGAAATGAAAAAGACTTAACAGCTGACACTGCAGAAATACAAAGGATAATGAGTGATTAGTAGAAGCAACTGTATGCAAAAAAAAAAATGGGCAAATTGGAAGAAATGGACAAATTCTTAGAAAAGCACAACCTCCTGACTGAACCAGGATGAAATAGAAAATATAAACAGACCAGTCACAATGACTGAAATTGAAACTGTGATTAAAAATCTTCCAAAAGACAAAAGCCCAGGACCAGATGGCTTCTCAGGCGAAATCCATCGAACATTTAGAGAATAGCAAACACCCATCCTTCTGAATTTCTTCCAAAATACAGCAGTGGGAGGAACACTCCCAAACTCATTCTACAAGGCCACCATCACCCTAATACCAAAAGGAGGCAAAGCTGTCACAAAGAAAGAATACTACAGGCCAATATCACTGATGAATACAGATGCAAAAATCCTCAATAAAATACTAACAGAGTCCAACAGCACATTAAACGATCATAAAATATAATTAAGTGGGGTTTAACCCAGGAATGCAAAGTTTCTTCAATATACGCAAATCAATCAGCGTGATACACCATATTAACAAATTCAAAGGGAAAATCGATATGATCATCCCAATAGATGCAGAGAAAGCTTTTGACACATCTCAACACCCATTTATGATAAAAACCCTGCAGAAAGTAGGCATAGAGGGAACGTTCCTCAAAATAATAAAGGCCATATACGACAAAGCCACAGCCAACATCATTGTCAGTGTTGAAAAACTGAAACCATTTCCATTATGATCAGGAAGAAGACAAGACTGCCCACTCTCACCATTATTATTCAACGTAGTTTTGGAAGTTTTAGCCAAAAGAATCAGAGAAGAAAAAGAAATAAAAGGAATCCAAATTGGAAAAGAAGAAGTAAAGCTGTCACTGTTTGCAGATGACATGATACTATACATACAGAATCCTAAAAGTGCTACCAGAAAACCAATAGAACTAATCAATGAATTTGGTTAAGTAGCAGGATATAAAATTAATGCACAGAAATCTCTTGCAATCCTATACACCAATGATGAAAAATCTGAAAGTGAAATTAAGAAAACACTCCCATTTACCATTTCAACAAAAAGAATATCTAGGAATAAACCTACATAAGGAGACCAAAGACCTGTATGCAGAAAATTATAAGACACTGATGAAAGTAAGATGATACGAATAGATGGAGAGATATACCACTTTCTTGTATTGGAAGATCAAATTTGTGAAAATGACTCTACTACCCAAAGCAATCTCCAGTTTCATTGCGATCACTATCAAACAACCACTGTCATTTTTCACAGAACGAGAGCAAAAATTTTCACAAATTGTATGGAAACACAAAAGACCCCAAATAGCCAAAGCAATCTTGAGAACGAAAAACAGAGCTTGAAGAATCAGGCTCCCTGACTTCAGACTATACTACAAAGCTACAGTAATCAAGACAGTATGGTACTGGCACAAGAACAGAAATATAGATCAATGGAACAGGATAGAAAGCCTGTAGATAAACCCATGCACCTGTGGTCACCTTATCTTTGATAAAGGAGGCAAGAATATAGAGTGAAGAAAAGACACCTTCTTCAATAAATGGTGCTGGGAAAACTGAACAGCTACATGTAAAATAATGAAACTAGAACACTCCGTAACACCATACAGAAAAATAACCTCAAAATGGATTAAAGCCCTAAATATAAGGCCAGACTCTGTCAAACTCTTAGAGGAAAGCATAGGCAGAACCCTCTATGACATAAATCACAGCAAGATCCTTTTTGAACCACCTTCTAGAGACATGGAAGTAAAAACAAAAATAAAGAAATGGGACCTAGTGAAAGTTAAAAGCTTTTGCTCAGCAAAGGAAACCATAAAGAAGACAAAAAGACAACCCTTAAAATGGGAGAAAATATTTGCAAATGAATCAACAGAAAAGGATTATTATAAAAAATATACAAACAGCTCATGCAGCGCAATATCAAAAAAAAACCAACCCAATCCAAAAATGGGCAGAAGATCTAAATAGACATTTCACCAAAGAAGATACACAGACTGCCAAAAAACACAGGAAAGAACGCTCAACATCACTAATCATTACAGAAATGTAAATCAAAACTACAATGAGGTATCACCTCACAACTGTGAGAATGGTCATCATCAAAAAATCTAGAAACAATAAATGCTGGAGAGGGGGTGGAGAAAAGGGAACCCTCTTGCACTGTTGGTCGGAATGTAAATTGATACAGCCAGTATGGAGAACAGTATGGAGGTTCCTTAAAAATTAAAAGTAGAACTACCATATGAGCCAGCAATCCCACTACTGGGCATATACCCTAAGAAAACCATAATTCAAGAAGAGTCATGTACCACAATGTTCATTGTAGCTCTTTTTACAATATCCAGGACATGAAAACAACCTAAGTGTCCATCAACAGATGAGTGGATAAAGAAGTGGCACATATATACAATGGAATATTACTCAGACATAAAAAAAATGAAACTGAGTTATTTGTAGTGAGATGGATGGACCTCAAGTCTGTCATACAGAGTGAAGTAAGTTAGAAAGAGATAAACAAATACTGTATGCTAACACATATATATGAAGTCTAAAAAAAATCAAAAGAGAAAATGGTCATGAAGAACCAGAGCAGGACAGGAATTAAGATGAAGACCTACTAGAGAATGGACTTGAGGACACGAGGAGGGGGAGGGGTAAGCTGGGGCAAAGTGAGAGAGTGGCATGGACATATATAGACTACCAAATATAAAACCGACAGCTACTGGGAAGCAGCCCCATAGCAGAGGGAGATGAGCTCGGTTCTTTGTGACCACCTAGTTGGGTGGGATAGGCAGTGTGGGAGGGAGGGAGATGGAAGAAGGAAGATTTATGTGCATATATTATATGTATAGCTGATTCACCCTCTTTTTTTTTTAACATCTTTATTGGAGTATAATTGCTTTACAATGGTATGTTAGTTTCAGCTTCACAACAAAATGAATCAGTTATATATATACATATATTCCCATATCTCTTCCCGCTTGTGTCTCCCTCCCTCCCACCCTCCCTATGCCACCCCTCCAGGCAGTCACAAAGCACCGAGCTGATCTCCCTGTGCTATGCGGCTGCTTCCCACTAGCTATCTACCTTATGTTTCGTAGTGTATATATGTCCATGCCTCTTTATCGCTTTGTCACCATTTACCCTTCCCCCTCCCCATAGCCTCAAGTCCACTCTCTAGTAAGTCTGTGTCTTTATTTCTGTTTCACCCCTAGGTTTTTCATGACATTTTTTTTGTTTTAAATTCCATATATATGTGTTAGCATACGGTATTTGTCTCTCTTTCTGACTTACTTCACTCTGTATGACAGACTCTAGGTCTATCCACCTCATTACAAATAGCTCAATTTCGTCTCTTTTTATGGCTGAGTAATATTCCATTGTATATATGTGCCACATCTTCTTTATCCATTCATCCGATGATGGACACTTAGGTTGTTTCCATCTCTGGGCTATTGTAAATAGAGCTGCAATGAACATTTTGGTACATGACTCTTTTTGAATTATGGTTTTCTCAGGGTATATGCCCAGTAGTGGGATTGCTGGGTCATATGGTAGTTCTATTTGTAGCTTTTTAAGGAACCTCCATACTGTTCTCCACAGTGGCTGTATCAATTTACATTCCCACCAACAGTGTAAGAGGGTTCCCTTTTCTCCACACCCTCTCCAGCATTTATTGTTTCTAGATTTTTTGATGATGGCCATTCTGACTGGTGTGAGATGATATCTCATTGTAGTTTTGATTTGCATTTCTCTAATGATTAGTGCTGTTGAGCATTCTTTCATGTGTTTGTTGGCACTCTGTATATCTTCTTTGGAGAAATGTCTATTTAGGTCTTCTGCCCATTTTTGGATTGGGTTGTTTGTTTTTCTGTTATTAAGCTGCATGAGCTGCTTATAAATTTTGAAGATTAATCCTTTGTCAGTTGCTTCATTTGCAAATATTTTCTCCCATTCTGAGGGTTGTCTTTTGGTCTTCTTTATGGTTTCCTTTGCTGCACAAAAGCTTTTAAGATTCATTAGGTCCCATTTGTTTACTTTTGTTTTTCTTTCCATTTCTCTAGGAGGTGGGTCAAAAAGGACCTTGCTGTGATTTATGTCATAGAGTGTTCTGCCTATGTTTTCCTCTAAGAGTTTGATAGTTTCTGGCCTTACATTTAGGTCTTTAATCCATTTTGAGCTTATTTTTGTGTATGGTGTTAGGGAGTGATCTAATCTCATACTTTTACATGTACCTGTCCAGTTTTCCCAGCACCACTTATTGAATAGGCTGTCCTTTCTCCACTGTACATTTCTGCCTCCTTTGTCAAAGATAAGGTGACCATATGTACGTGGGTTTATCTCTGGGCTTTCTATCCTGTTCCATTGATCTATCTTTCTGTTTTTGTGCCAGTACCATACCGTCTTGATAACTGTAGCTTTGTAGTATAGTCTGAAGTCAGGGAGCCTGATTCCTCCAGTTCCTTCTTTCGTTCTCAAGATTGCTTTGGCTATTCGAGGTCTTTTGTGTTTCCATACAAATTGCAAAATTTTTTGTTCTAATTCTGTGAAAAATGCCAGTGGTAGTTTGATAGGGATTGCATTGAATCTATAGATTGCTTTGGGTAGTAGAGTCATTTTCACAATGTTGATTCTTCCAATCCAAGAACATGGTATATCTCTCCATCTATTTGTATTATCTTTAATTTCTTTCATCAGTGTCTTATAATTTTCTGCATACAGGTCTTTTGTCTCCTTAGGTAGGTTTATTCCTAGATATTTTATTCTTTTTGTTGCAATGGTAAATGGGAGTGTTTTCTTGATTTCACTTTCAGATTTTTCATCATTAGTATATAGGAATGCCAGAGATTTCTGTGCATTAATTTGTATCCTGCCACTTTACCAAATTCATTGATTAGCTCTAGTAGTTTTCTGGTAGCATCTTTAGGGTTCTCTATGTATAGGATCATGTCATCTGCAAACAGTGACAGCTTTACTTCTTCTTTTCCGATTTGGATTCCTTTTATTTCCTTTTCTTCTGATTGCTATGGCTAAAACTTCCAAAACTATGTTGAATAAGAGTGGTGAGAGTGGGCAACCTTGTCTTGTTCCTGATCTTAGTGGAAATGCTTTCAGTTTTTCACCATTGAGGATGATGTTTGCTGTGGGCTTGTCATATATGGCCTTTATTATGTTGAGGAAAGTTCCCTCTATGCCTACTTTCTGCAGGGTTTTTATCATAAATGGGTGTTGAATTTTGTCAAAAGCTTTCTCTGCATCTATTGAGATGATCATATGGTTTTTCTCCTTCAGTTTGTTAATATGTTTTATCACATTGATAGATTTGTGTATATTGAAGAATCCTTGCATTCCTGGAATAAACCCCACTTGATCATGGTGTATGATCCTTTTAATGTGCTGTTGGATTCTGTTTGCTAGTATTTTGTTGAGGATTTTTGCATCTATGTTCATCCGTGTTATTGGCCTGTAGTTTTCTTTCTTTGTGACATCCTTGTCTGGTTTTGGTATCAAGGTGATGGTGGCCTCGTAGAAGGAGTTTGGGAGTGTTCCTCCCTCTGCTATATTTTGGCAGAGTTTGAGAAGGATAGGTGTTAGCTCTTCTCTAAATGTTTGATAGAATTCGCCTGTGAAGCCATCTGGTCCTGGGCTTTTCTTTGTTTGAAGATTTTTAATCACAGTTTCAATTTCAGTGCTTGTGATTGGTCTGTTCATATTTTCTATTTCTTCCTGATTCAGTCTTGGTAGGTTGTGCATTTCTAAGAATTTGTCCATTTCTTCCAGATTGTCCATTTTATTGGCATAGAGTTGCTTGTAGTAATCTCTCATGATCTCTTTTATTTCTGCAGTGTCAGTTGTTACCTCTCCTTTTTCATTTCTAATTCTATTGATTTGAGTCTTCTCCCTTTTTTTCTTGATCAGTCTGGCTAGTGGTTTATCTATTTTGTTTATCTTCTCAAAGAACCAGCTTTTAGTTTTATTGATCTTTGCTATTGTTTCCTTCATTTCTTGTTCATTTATTTCTGATCTGATTTTTATGATTTCTTTCCTTCTGCTAGCTTTGGGGTTTTTTTGTTCTTCTTTCTCTAATTGCTTGAGGTGCAAGGTTAGGTTGTTTATTCGAGATGTTTCCTGCTTCTTAAGGTGGGCTTGTATGGCTATAAACTTCCCCCTTAGAACTGCTTTTGCTGCATCCCACAGGTTTTGGGTCGTTGTGTCTCCATTGTCATTTGTTTCTATGTATTTTTTCATTTCCTCTTTGATTTCTTCAGTGATCACTTCATTATTAAGTAGTGTATTGTTTAGCCTCCATGTGTTTGTATTTGTTACAGATCTTTTCCTGTAATTGATATCCAGTCTCATGGCGTTGTGGTCAGAAAAGATACTTGATACAATTTCAATTTTCTTAAATTTGCCAAGGCTTGATTTGTGACCCAAGATATGATCTATCCTGGAGAATGTCCCATGAGCACTTGAGAAAAATGTGTATTCTGTTGTTTTTGGATGGAATGTCCTATAAATATCAATTAAGTCCATCTTGTTTAATGTATCATTTAAAGCTTGTGTTTCCTTATTTATTTTCATTTTGGATGATCTGTCCATTGGTGAAAGTGGGGTGTTAAAGTCCCCTACTATGAATGTGTTACTGTCGATTTCCCCTTTTATGGTTGTCAGTATTTGCCTTATGTATTGAGGTGCACCTATGTTGGGTGCATAAATATTTACAATTGTTATATCTTCTTCTTGGATCGATTCCTTGATCATTATGTAGTGTCCTTCTTTGTCTCTTCTAATAGTCTTTGTTTTAAAGTCTATTTTGTCTGATATGAGAATTGCTACTCCAGCTTTCTTTTGGTTTCCATTTGCATGGAATATCTTTTTCCATCCCCTTACTTTCAGTCTGTATGTGTCTCTAGGTCTGAAGTGGGTCTCTTGTAGACAGCCAATATATGGGTCTTGTTTTTGTATCCATTCAGCCAATCTGTGTCTTTTGGTGGGAGCATTTAGTCCATTTACATTTAAGGTAATTATCGATATGTGTGTTCCTATTCCCATTTTCTTAATTGTTTTGGGTTCGTTATTGTAGGTCCTTTCCTTCCTTTTTGTTTCTTGCCTAGAGAAGTTCCTTTAGCAGTTGTTGTAGAGCTGGTTTGGTGGTGCTGAACTCTCTCAGCTTTTGCTTGTCTGTAAAGGTTTTAATTTCTCCATCAAATCTGAATGAGATCCTTGCTGGGTAGAGTAATCTTGGTTGCAGGTTTCTCTCCTTCAACACTTTCAATATGTCCTGCCACTCCCTTCTGGCTTGCAGAGTTTCTGCTGAAAGATCAGCTGTTAACCTTATGGGGATTCCCTTGTGTGTTATTTGTTGTTTTTCCCTTGTTGCTTTTAATATGTTTTCTTTGTATTTAATTTTTGACAGTTTGATTAATATGTGTCTTGGCGTATTTCTCCTTGGATTTATCCTATATGGGACTCTCTGTGCTTCCTGGACTTGATTAACTATTTCCTTTCCCATATTAGGGAAGTTTTCAACTATAATCTCTTCAAATATTTTCTCAGTCCCTTTCTTTTTCTCTTCTTCTTCTGGAACCCCTATAATTCGAATGTTGGTGCGTTTAATGTTGTCCCAGAGGTCTCTGAGACTGTCCTCAGTTCTTTCATTCTTTTTTCTTTATTCTGCTCTGCAGTAGTTATTTCCACTATTTTATCTTCCAGGTCACTTATCCGTTCTTCTGCCTCAGTTATTCTGCTATTGATCCCATCTAGAGTACTTTTAATTTCATTTATTGTGTTGTTCATCGTTGCTTGTTTCATCTTTAGTTCTTCTAGGTCCTTGTTAACTGATTCTTGCAATTTGTCCATTCTATCTCCAAGATTTCGGATCAACCTTACTATCATTATTCTGAATTCTTTTTCAGGTAGACTGCCTATTTCCTCTTCATTTGTTAGGTTTGGTGCATTTTTATCTTGCTCCTTTATCTGCTGTGTGTTTTTCTGTCTTTTCATTTTGCTTATCTTACTGTGTTTGGGGTCTCCTTTTTTGCAGGCTGAAGGTTCGTAGTTCCTGTTGTTTTTTGTGTCTGTCCCCAGTGGCTAAGTTTGGTTCAGTGGGTTGTGTAGGCTTCCTGGTGGATGGTACTAGTGCCTGTGTTCTGGTGGATGAGGCTGGATCTTGTCTTTCTGGTGGGCAGGTCCACGTCTGGTCGTGTGTTTTGGGGTGTCTGTAGACTTATTATGGTTTTGGGCAGCCTCTCTGCTAATGGGTGGGGTTGTGTTCCTGTCTTGCTAGTTGTTTGGCATAGGATGTCCAGCACTGTAGCTTGCTGGTCGTTGAGTGAAGCTGGGTGCTGGCGTTGGGATGGAGATCTCTCGGAGATTTTTGCTGTTTGATATTATGTGCAGCTGGGAGGCCTCTTGTGGACCAGTGTCCTGAATTTGGCTCTCCCACCTCAGAGGCACAGCACTGACTCCTGGCTGCAGCACCAAGAGCCTTTCATCCGCAGGGCTCCTTAATTTGGGATGATTGGTTGTCTCTTCAGGTATTCCACAGATGCAGGGTATATCAAGTTGATTGTGGAGCTTTAATCCGCTGCTTCTGAGGCTGCTGGGAGAGATTTCCCTTTCTCTTCTTTGTTCTCACAGTTCCCAGGGGCTCAGCTTTGGATTTGGCCCCGCCTGTGCGTGTCGATCGCCGGAGGGCGTCTGTTCTTTGCTCAGACAGGACGGGGTTAAAGTAGCCGCTGATTCGGAGGCTCTGGCTCACCCAGGCCGGGGGGTAGGGAGGGTCACGGAGTGTGGGGCGGGCCTGCAGCGGCAGAGGCTGTCGTGACGTTGCAGCCTGAGGCGCGCCATGCATTCTCCCGGGGGAGCCGTCCCTGGATCCCGGGACCCTGGCAGTGGCAGGCTGCACAGGCTCCCCGGAAGGGCGTGTGGCTAGTGACCTGTGTTCGCACACAGGCCTCCTGGTGGCAGCAGCAGCGGCCTTAGCGTCCCATGTCCGTCTCTGGGCTCCGCACTCTTAGCCACAGCTCGCGCCCGTCCCTGGAGCTCTCTCAAGCAGCGTTCTTAATCCCTTCTCCTCGTGCACCAGGTAACAAAGAGGGAGGTAAAAGTCTCTTGCCTCTTCGGCAGGTCCAGACCCCTCTCCGGACTCTCTCCCGGTCAGCCGCGGCTCACCAACGCCCTGCAGGCTGTGTTTACGCCGCCAATCTCAGTCCTCTCCTGGCGCTCCGACAAAAGCCGGAGCCTCAGCTCCCAGTCCCGCCCGCCCCAGCGGGCGAGCAGACAAGCCTCTCGGCTGGTGAATGCCGGTCGGCCCGATCCTCTGCGCTGGAATCTGTCCGCTTTGCTCTCCGCACTCCTGTTGCTGTGCTCTCCTCCGCAGCTCCCAAGCTCCCCCACTCCGCCTCCCGAAGTCTCCACCCGCGAAGGGGCTTCCTAGTGTGTGGACACTTTTCCTCCTTCACAGCTCTCTCCCGCTGGTGCAGGACCCATCCCTATCCTTTTGTCTCTGTTTGGTTTTTTCTTTTGCCCTAACCAGGTACGTGGGGGGTTCCTTGCCTTTTGGGAGGTCTGAGGTCTTCTGCCAGCATTCAGTAGGTGCTCCGTAGGAGTTGTTCCACGCGTAGATGTATTTCTGGTGTATCTGTGGAGAGGAGGGTGATCTCCGTGTCTTACTCTTCCGCCATCTTCCTGGAAGTCTGATTCACCCTCTTATAATGCAGAAATTAACACACCATTATAGAGCAATTATACTCCAATAAAGATGTTTAGAAAAGAAAGAAAAAAAAAGGAAGTAACATAACATTGTTAGTCAACTATATTTCAATGTAGAATAAATCAAATATTTAAATTCAATATTTTAATATTTTCAAGTAGATGACTGCATCTTAATCAAGAACTTCATGTGTGTAACAGAGAATGAGTAAGAAAGTTTCAAAATTAAAAAAAAATATGATAGCGAAGTTGAATAACTGAGTAGAAAGTTTGGAAGGCAAAGTTAAGAAAAAAATTTAAAGTAGGACAAAAAGTGAAAGTTATGGAGGATTAAGAAGAAAATAGAAAAGTAAAAGTCCTGTCTTAGGAGATCAAAATAAAAGGAAGTGTGTAAAGATAAAATAGTGGGGAGGAAGTTATACATGAAACGACTGAAAGGTTTTTCTCAGAACTGAAAGAGCTGCATCTGAGGATTGAAAGGGTCCTCCAAGTACCCACCAAAATGGATGGAGCTAGACTTTACTTAAGGACATCTTCAGGAAATCTGACACCATCAAAATATCTGGAACCAAGACTCAGTCCTGCCAATCTATCATTCAGTATTTAGCCAAAATACCAATCAAATAGGAGGATAAAGAAAATTTTGCATATTGAAGGTCTCAAAAACTGACATATGTACCCTTTTCTAGAAAGCTACAGGTGAATGGGTTCATCATAAAAAAGTGAGCAATGAAAGAAAAATGAAAACAGGTAATACTGGGGGATATGTATACCAACATATTAGAGTTTCAAATGGAATACCCCAGAATGAATGTGGAAGAATGTTCCAAAATGACAACCAGGAACTATGCATAAAAGGCAAAAAATTTCAGATTAGAGCTACCAGAAGGTTCCAGGTTGTATTGAAATGATATGAATGGATGTTTTGAGAGGAGATTTAGAGAACTGGAGTAGCGTTAGAGATTTAATTCTACGTGCATTCAAAATTACCAACCAAATAAAGCAAAACAGAAAAGATAATAGGCACCTTTACATTATATAAAAATTGTACAAGAAAATAAGATTACTCATATTCCATTATATACATCAGTTATAAGTTGTATTTAGATAGTCATAATAATGAATATAGATACTTAATATGAATCAAACCAAAATTATAATAAGAGTATATTGGAAATATGGGGAAGTGTGTTTGGGTAGGGGAGCAAAGGTGGTGGTGGTAGTAATGAGATGGTGAGAAGAAATGGAGCTAAATTCTCATCTTCTTTACTGATACATATGCTAATAGATAATGCATAAAACTTAAAAGTTAGTAACAGCAATATAAACATTTATTTTGAGATACTAGAGATTTGGATGGAAATTCTAGAATAATTGGCTTAAAGAGATGAAAGTGGTTGCTTCTGGGAAAGAAGAAATAGGAGAAGGAGGACTGGGGATTGCTGCTTGTCTTAACTTACTACATGGAGCTAGATGATTATTTGAATAACAAAAGAGTTTTAAAAAATGTCTTATCCTTGAATGCTACTTATGTGGTTATGTGAGCATTATGCGTGTAATGATGCAATCAAATTCCTAGGCTCTGTTTCCTCTCTTCTGTCTGTGATTCTGTATAAATTTCTATTCAATATTAGAATTTAAGAAATTAAACCTAGCATTCAGGGTTGATATGAATATTTCAATTAAATAACATATATTGAAGAGCATCACATACTGCTTGGAAAATGTGTCTTTTCAACATAGTAGTTCTTTCCCTTATTCATCAGTCCAGAACTGTCTTAATGCAGCATTTTGACCTGAGTATAGAAGTGATTCTTGATTGGAACCTCTGTTACATTTGGTACTTGCAGTCAAATTGACCCTGAAATGAAAGTTCTTCTTTACTTAATTGAAGTATATTTGAATTACAATATTATATGTTACAGGTGTACAATATAGTTATTCACAATTTTTAAAGGTTATGTGTCATTTATAGTTATTATAAAAATTGGCTATATTTCCAGTGGTGTACAATATATCTGAGTAGCTTATCCATAATAGTTTGTACTTCTTAACCTAATACCCCTATATTACCCCTCCCACTCCCCTCTCCCCACTGCTAATAACTAGTTTGTTCTCTGTATCTGTGAGTCTATTTCCTTTTTGTTATATTCACTACTTTGTTTTATTTTTTACATTCCATGTATAAGGAGTATCATACAGTATTTGTCGTTCTCTGTCTGAAGAGGGAGTACTATATCTATTTGCAGATTATCTTGTATATAGGAAATCCTAAGGAATACACAGACATACACATACATGTGCACACACACACACACACACACACAGTTAGAACTAATAAAGGGGTACAACAAGGTTGCAGGATACAAGATCAGTATACAAAAGTACATTGAAATTCTATACACTATTAATGAATAACTTGAAAACTAAATTAAGAAAACAATCCCATTTACAGTAGTATCAAAAAGAGTAAAGTACTGAGGCATAAATTTAACAAAATAAGTCCAAGACTTGTACACTAAAAAGTACAAAACATCATTGGAAGAAATTAAGGAGGACCTCAATAAATAGAAAGAAGTTCCATGTTCATGAATCAGAAGACAATATTGTTAAGATGGTAATACAAAATATATATAGATTCAATGCAAATATCTAGTAAAATATCAGCTGACCATTTTGTAAAAATTGATATGGTGACCTTAAAATCCAAATAGAAAGAACCAAATGGAAAAAGAAATTTTGAAAAAATTCACAATTTTTAATTTTAAAACTTACCACAAACCTATAGTAATCAACACAGTGTGGTGCTGACATAAAGATACACTTACAGATCAATAGAATAGAACTGAGAGTCCAGAAATAAACATATATGTTTATGGCTAATTGATATTTTAAGAGGTTACCAAAACAATTGAATGGGAAAGAATGGTCTTTTGAACAAATGATGCTAAGTCTACTGGATATTCACATGCAAAAGAATGAAGATGGGGCCCTAGATCATACTGTGTTAAAAAAATTAAAACTGAAAATTGGATTAGAGCTTCAAGATGGTGGAAGAGTAAGATGCGGAGATCACCTTGCTCCCCACAGATATATCAGAAATACATCTACATGTGGAACTGCTCCTATAGAACACCTACTGAATGCTGGCAGAAGACCTCAGACCTCCCAAAAGGCAAGAAACTCCTCACGTACCCGGGTAAGGCAAAAGAATAAAGAAGAAACAGAGACAAAGAATAGGGACGGGACCTGCACCAGTGGGAGGGAGCCGTGAAGGAGGAAAGGTTTCCACACACTAGGAAGGCTCTTCGCGGTCAGAGACTGCAAGTGGCGGAGGGGGGAGCTTCGGAGATACGGAGAAGAGCCAGCAATAGGGGTGCGGAGGGCAAAGCGGAGAATACCCACACAGAGGATCAGTGCCAGCCAGCACTCACCAGCCCTAGAGGCTTGTCTGGTCTCCTGCCGGGGTGGGTGGGGGCTGGGAGGTGAGGCTTGGGCTTCAGTCAGATCCCAGGGAGAGGACTGGGTTTGGCTGCATGAACACAGCCTGAAGGGGGCTAGTGTGCCACGGCTAGCTGGGAGGGAATCCGGGAAAAAGTATGGAGTTGCCAAAGAGGCAAGACACTTTTTCTTGTCTCTTTGTTTCCTGGTGTGCGAGAAGAGGGTATTAAGAGCGCTGCTTAAAAGAGTTCCGGAAGCGGGCCTGAGTCGCGGCTATCAACGCGGACCCTAGAGACGGGCATGAGACGCTAAGGCTGCTGCTGCAGCCACCAAGAAGCCTGTGAGCAAACACAGGTCAAAATCTACCCTGCCCCTCCTGGGAGCCTGTGCAGCCCACCACTGCCAGGGTCCTGTGATCCAGGGACAACTTTCCCAGGAGAACGCACCAGGCACCTCAGGCTGGGGCAACGTCATGCTGGCTTCTGCTACTCCAGGCTTTCCCCTCCCTCCCCCCGGTTGGAGTGAGCCAGAGCCCCAGAATCAGCTGTTCCTTTAACCCTGTCCTGTCTGAGCGAAGGACGGATGCCCTCAGGCGACCTACACACAGAGGTGGGTCCAAATCCAAAGCTGAACACTGGGAGCTGTGCAAACAAAGAAGAGAAAGCGAAATTTCTCCCAGGAGCCTCAGGAGCAGCAGATTAAATCTCCACAATCAACTTGATGCACTCAGCATCTGTGGAATACCTGAATAGACAATGAATCATCCCAAATAGAGGAGGTGGAATTTGGGAACAAAGATATATTATTTTTTCCCCTTTTATCTTTTTGTGAGTGTGTATGTGTATGCTTCTGTGTGTGATTTTGTCTGTATAGCTTTGCTTTTACCATTTGTCCCAAGGTTATATCTGTCTGGGTTTTTTTTGTTTGTTTGTTTCTTTTTTACTTTTTAAAATTTTTTTGCTTTCATCATTTGTCCTAGGGATCTGTCCATCCGTTTTTTTTTTAATTTTAAAATTGTTTTCTTAATAATATTTTTTATTTTAATAACTTTATTTTACTTCAGTTTATTTTTTCCTCTTTCTTTCTTCTTTCTTTCTTTCTTTCTTTTTCTTTCTTTCTTTCCTTCTTTCTTTCTTCCTTCCTTCCTTCCTTTCTCTCTCTCTCTTTCTTTCTTTCTTACTTTTCTTTCTTCCTTTCTTTCTTTCTTTCTTTCTTTCTTTCTTTCTTTCTTTCTTTCTTTCTTTCTTTCTTTCTTTCTTTCTTTCTTTCTTTCTATTTTTCCTCCCTTTTATTCTGAGCTGTGTGAATGAAAGGCTCTTGGTGCTCCAGCCCAGAGTCAGTGCTGTGCCTCTGAGGTGGGAGAGCCAACTTCAGGACACTGGTCCACAAGGGAACTCCCAGCTCCACATAATATCAAACGACGAAAATCTCCCACAGATCTCCATCTCAACGCCAAGACCCAGCTTCACTCAATGACCAGCAAGCTACAGTGCTGGACACCCTATACCAAACAACTAGCAAGACAGGAACACAACCCAGTCCATTAGCAGAGAGACTGCCTAAAATCATGATATGGCCACAGACACCACAAAACACGCCACCATACGTGGATCTGCCCACCAGAAAGACAAGATCCAGCCTCATCCACCAGAACACAGGTACTAGTCCCCTCCACCAGGAAACCTACACAACCCAATGAACAAAGCTTAGACAATGGGGACAGACACCAAAAACAGGAACTATGAACCTGCAGCCTGCGAAAAAGAGACTGCAAACACCGTAAGTTCAGCACAATGAGAAGACAGAAAAACACACAGCAGATGAAGGAGCAAAGTAAAAACCCACCAAACCTAATAAATGAAGAGGAAATAGTTAGTCTACCTGGAAAAGAATTCAGAATAATGATAGTAAAGATGATCCAATATCTTGGAAATAGAATACAGAAAATTCAAGAAACGTTTAACAAAGACCTAGAAGAACTAAAGAGCAAACAATGATGAACAACACAAGAAATGGCACTAAAAATTATCTAGAGGGAATCAATAGCAGAATAACTGAGGCAGAAGAACAGATACGTGACCTGGAAGATAAAATAGTGGACATAACTACTGCAGAGCAGAATAAAGAAAAAAGAATGAGAAGAACTGAGGACAGTCTCAGAGACTTCTGGGACAACATTAAACACACCAACATTCGAATTATAGGGCTCCCAGAAGAAGAGAAAAACAAAGGGACTGAGAAAATATTTGAAAAGATTATAGTTGCAAATTTCCCAAATATGGGATAGGAAATAATTAATCAATCCAGGAAGAACAGAGAGTCCCATACAGGATAAATGCAAGGAGAAACACGACATGACACATATTAATCAAACTATCAAAAATTAAATACAAAGAAAACATGTTAAAAGCAGCAAGGGAAAAACAACAAATAACACACAAGGGAATCCCCATAAGGTTAACAGCTGAACTTTCAGCAGAAACTCTCCAAACCAGAAGGGAGTGGCAGGACATACTTAAGGTGATGAAGGTGAAAAAACTGCAACGTCTAGTCTACCCAGCAAGGATCTCATTCAGGTTTGATGGAGAAATTAAAACCTTTACAGACAAACAAAAGCTGAGATAGTTCAGCGCCACCAAACCAGATTTACAACAAATGCTAAAGGAACTTCTCTAGGCAGGAAATACAAGAGAAGTAAAAGAACTACAATAACAAACCCCAAACAATTAAGAAAATGGGAACAGGAACATACATATCAATAATTACCTTAAATGTAAATGGATTAAATGCTCCCACCAAAAGTCACAGACTCATTGAATGGATACAAAATCAAGACACGAATATATGCTGCCTACAAGAGACCCACTTCAGACCTAGGGACACATAAATACTGAAAGAGAAGGGATGGAAAAAGATATTCCATGCAAGTGGAAATCAAAAGAAAGCTGCAGTAGCAATTCTCGTATCAGACAAAATAGACTTTAAAATAAAGACGATTACAAGAGTTAAAGAAGGACAGTGCATAATGATCAAGGGATCAATTCAAGAAGAAGATGTAACAATTGTAAATATTTATGCACCCAACATAGGAGCACCTCAATACGTAAGGAAAATACTAACAGCCATAAAATGGGAAATGGAGAGTAACACAATCATATTAGGGAACGTTATCTCCCCACTTTCCCCAATGGACTGATCATCCAAAATGAAAACAAATAAGGAAACACAAGCTTTAAAAGATACATAAAACAAGATGGACTTAATTGATATTTATAGGACATTCCATCCTAAAACAACAGAATACACACTGTTCTCAAGTGCTCATGGAACATTCTCCAGGATAGATCATATCTTGGGTCACAAATCAAGCCTTGGTAAATTTAAGAAAATTGAAATTGTATCAAGTATCTTTTCCGATAACAGCATTATGAGACTGGATATCAATTACAGGAAAAGATCTGTAAAAAGTACAAACACATAGAGGCTAAACAGCACACTACTTAATATCCAAGTGATCACTGAAGAAATCCAAGAGGAAATCAAAAAATACCTAGGGAGAAATGACAATGGAGAAACGACGACCAAAACCTATGGGATGCAGAATAAGCAGTTCTAAGAGGGAAGTTTATAGCAATATAATCCTACCTTAAGAAACAGGAAACATCTCAAATAAACAACCTAACCTTGCTCCTAAAGCAATTAGTGAAAGAAGAACAAAAAACCCACAAAGTGAGCAGAAGGAAAGAAATCATAAAGATCAGATCAGAAATAAATGAAAAAGAAATGTAGGAAACGATAGCAAAGATCAATAAAACTAAAAGCTGGTTCTTTGAGAAGATAAACAAAATTGATAAAGCATTAGCCAGACTCTTCAGGAAAGAAAGGGAGATGACTCAAATCAATAGAATTAGAAATGAAAAAGGAGAAGTAACAACTGACAGTGCAGAAATTAAAAGGATCTTGAGAGATTACTACAAGCAGCTCTATGCCAATAGGACAACCTGCAAGAAATGGACAAATTCTTAGAAATGCACAACCTGCCAGGACTGCACCAGGAAGACATAGAAAATATGAACACCCCAATCTCAAGCACTGAAATTGAAACTGTGATTAAAAATCTTCCAACAGGCAAAAACGCAGGATCAGATGTCTTCACAGGTGAATTCTTTCAAACATTTAGAGAAGAGCTAACACCTATCCTTCTCAAACTCTTCCAAAATACAGCAAATGGAGAAATACTCCCAAACTCATTCCATGAGGCCACCGTCACCCTGATACCAAAACCAGACAAAGATGTCACAAAGAAAGAAAACTACAGGCCAATATCACTGATAAACATAGATGCAAATATCCTCAACAAAATAGTAGCAAACAGAATCCAACAGCATATTAAAAGGATAATACACCATGATCATGTGCGGTTTATTCCAGGAATGCAAGGATTCCTCAATATATGCAAATCAATCAATGTGATACAGCATATTAACAAATTGACGGAGAAAAACCATGTGATCATCTCAATCGATGCAGAGAAAGCTTTTGACAAAATTCAACACCCATTTATGATAAAAACCCTGCAGAAACTAGGCATAGAGGGAACGTTCCTCAACATAATAAAGACCATATATGACAAACCCACAGCCAACATCATTCTCAATGGTGAAAAACTGAAATCGTTCTCACTAAGATCAGGAACAAGACAAGGTTGCCCACTCTCACCACTCTTATTCAACATAGTTTTGGAAGTTTTAGCCATAGCAATCATAGAACAAAAGGAAATAAGAAGAATCCAAATTGGAAATGAAGAAGTAAAACTGTCACTGTTTGCAGATGACCTGATACTGTACATAGAGAATCCTAAAGATGCAAACAGAAAACTACCAGAGCTAATCAATGAATTTGGTAAAGTAGCAGGATACAAAATTAATGCACAGAAATCTTTGGCATTCCTACACACTAATGATGAAAAATCTGAGAGTGAAATTAAGAAAACACTCCCATTTACTATTGCAACAAAAAGAATAAAATATCTGGGAATAAACCTGCCTAAGGAGAAAAAAGACCTGTATGCAGAGAATCATAAGACACTGATGAAGGAAGTTAAAGATGATACAAATAGATGGAGAGATATACCATGTTCTTGGATTGGAAGAATCAACATTGTGAAAATGACTCTACTACCCAAAGCAATCTACAGATTCAATGCAATCCCTATCAAACTACCACTGGCATTGTTCACAGAACTAGAACTAAAAATTTCACAATTTGTATGGAAACACAAAAGACCCCGAGTAGCCACAGCAATCTTGAGAATGAAAAATGGAGCTGGAGGAATCAGGCTCCCTGACTTCAGATTATACTACAAATCTACAGTCATCAAGACGATATGGTACTGTCAGAAAAACAGAAATATAGATCAACGGAACAGGACAGGAAGCCCAGATTTAAACCCACGCACATATGGTCACCTTATGTTTGAGAAAGGAGGCAAGGATATACAGTGGAGAAAAGATAGCCTCTTCAATAAGTGGTGCTGGGAAAACTGGACTGGTATATGTGAAAGTATGAAATTAAAAAACTGCCTAACAGAATATACAAAAATAAACTCAAAATGGATTAAAGAACTAAATGTAAGGCCAAACACTATCAAACTCTTAGAGGAAAACATAGGCAGAACACTCTATGACATAAATCACAGCAAGACCCTTTCTGACCCATTATTTTATTTCCTAGAGAAATGGAAATAAAAATAAACAAATGGGGCCTAATGAAACTTAAAAGCTTTTGCGCAGCAAAGGAAACCATAAACAAGACCAAATGTCAACCCTCAGAATGGAAGAAAATATTTGCAACTGAAGCAACTGAGAAAGGATTAATCTCCAAAATTACAGGCAGCTCATGCAGCTCAATGTCAAAATAAGAAACAACCCAGTCCAAAATTGGGCAGAAGACCTAAACAGATATTTCTCCAAAGAAGATATACAGATTACTAACAAACACATGTAAGATTCACTCAACATCATTAATCATTAGAGAAATGCAGATCAAAACTACAAAGAGATATCATCTCACACCCGTCAGAATGGCCGTCATTAAAAAATCTAGAAACAATAAATGCTGGAGAGGGTGTGGAGAAAAGAGAACACTCTTGCACTGTTGGTGGGAATGTAACCTGATACAGCCCCGATGGAGAACAGTCTGGAGGTTCCTTAGAAAACTAAAAATAGAACTACCATACGATCCAGAAATCCCACTACTGGGCAAGTACCCTTAGGAAACCATAATTCAAAAAGAGTCATGGGGCTTCCCTGGTGGCGCAGTAGTTGAGAGTCCGCCTGCCGATGCAGGGGATGCAGGTTTGTGCCCCGGTCCAGGAGGATCCCACGTGCCACGGTGTGGCTTGGCCCATGAACCATGGCTGCTGAGCGTGTGCAGCCAGAGCCTGTGCTCCGCAATGGGAGAGGCCACAACAGTGAGAGGCCCATGTACCACAAAAAAAAAAAAAAGAATCATGTATCAAAATGTTCTTTGCAGCTGTATTTACAATAGCCAGGATATGGAAGCAACCTACGTGTCCATCAAAAGATGAATGGATATAGAAGATGTGGCACACATATACAGTGGAATATTACTCAGCCATAAAAAGAAACAAAATTGAGTTATTTGTAGTGAGGTGGATAGACTTAGAATCTGTCATACAGAGTGAAGTAAGTCAGAAAGAGAAAAACAAATACCATTTGCTAACACATATATATGGAATTTAAGAAGTAAAAAGGTCATGAAGAACCTAGGGGTAAGACAGGAATGAAGACACAGATATACTAGAGAATGGACTTGTGGATATGGAGAGGGGGAAGGGTAAGCTGTGACAAAGTGAGACAGTGACATGGTCATATATACACTACCAAATGTAAAATAGCTAGTTGGAAGCCACTGCATAGCACAGGGTGATCAGCTCTGTGCTTTGTGACCACATAGAGGGGTTGGATAGGGAGGGTGGGAGGGAGGGAGATGCAAGAGGGAACAGATATGGGAACATATGTATATGTATTACTGATTCACTGTGTTACAAACTAGAAACTAACCCACCATTGTAAAGCAATTATAGTCCAATGAAGATGTTAAAAAAAAACCTGAAAATTATAAAACTCTTAGAAGAAAATATAGGTGTAAACCTTCATGACCTTAGATCAGCCATGTTTCTGAGATATGACACCAAAACACAAGTAAGCAAAGAAAAAAATTTTCCAGCTAGATAGACTTCACAAATTAGAAATATTTATGCTTCAAAGGGCACTACTAAGAAAGTGCCAAGGCAACCCAAAATATCTTTTCATGTGCTTTTGTCCATCTGCATTTCTTCTTTGGAGAAATACAGAGATTAAACCAAATTTAAAAATGGGCAAAATAATTCAATAAACATTTCTCCATAGAATATACAGTTGACCGTTGAACAACATTGGTTTGAACTCCATGGGTCCACTTATACGTGGATTTTTTTCAATAGTTAATATTATAGTAGTATGCAGTCTGTGGTTGGTTGAATCTGCAGATGCAGATCTGTGGATATGGTGGATCCATGTGTACGGACAGTGGACTATAAGTTATATGTAGATTTTCAATTATACGGAGATTTGGGATCCCTAACCCCCATGTTGTTCAACAGTCAACTGTAAATGCAAAGGGTCAATCAACAGGGATAAACGTTGAAAACATTATTTTAAGTGTAAAAAGAGAGTCACCAAAGGCCACATATTATATGATTCCAGTTATAGTAAATGTCTAGTGTAGGCAAATTCACAGAGACACAAAGTAAATTGTGGTTATTGAGGGGAAGGACGGAGGAACAGGGAATGATTACTAATAGGTATGTTTTTTTTTTTTTTTGAGGTGATGGAAATATTTTGGAATTAGATAGCAGTGATGGTTGTGCAACTTAATTAATATACTAAAAACTGAATTATCCACTTTAAAATGGTGAATTTTATGATACATGAATTCTATCTCATAGTTTTTATTTTAAAAATGGAAGTGGAAGAGAAAGTGACCCACAGAGCTTTATTCCTAGAGAAGTCCCTGACATTTTCTGTCTCCCATGCTTTCTTCAAACAGTTGCTACTTTACATAAATTCAGTACCTGAAGGAACCATTTCCCCTACTATCTTTTGTGTGAAATTTTGTATCTCAATTGTTTTGGTATCTTAGTTAGGGCTAAGACTATAGACAAGGTTCCCTGATTATTCATAAGCCTCCTGAGTGTAATTCCTTGCATGATCATCTGGGCCCTATTTGACTATGTAGAATAAATCAGACTTGTATGCTATATGACCTACAGCAAGTTAGTTCACCATTTTAGAACCTTAATTTCCTTTACAGTATGTACTTTTCAGGGTTGTGAATACTAAATGAGATATAGATTTTAAGTACCGAACACGGGAGATTGGTTCAAGATGGCGGAGTAGAAGGGTGTGCGCTCACTCCCTGTTGAGAAAGCACCAGAATCACAGCTAACTGCTGAACAGTCATTTATAGGAAGACACTGGAACTCACCAAAAAATATACTCCACATCCAAAGAAAAGGAGAAGCCACAATAAGACAGTAGGAGGGGTGCAACCACAATAATATCAAATCCCATAATGCCTGGCTGGGTGACTCACAAAATGCAGAACACTTATACCACAGAAGTGCACCCACTGGAGTGAAGGTTCTGAGCCCCACATCAGGCTTCCCAACCTGGGGGTCCGGCAACGGGAGGGGGAATTCCTAGAGGATCAAACTTCGAAGGCTAGCAGGATTTGATTGCAGGGCTTCAACAGGAATGGGGGAAACAGAGACTCCACTCTTGGAGGGCACACACAAAGTAGTGTGTGCATTGGGACCCAGGGTGAGGAGCAGTGACCCCATTGGAGACTGAACCAGACCTACCTGTTGGTGTTGGAGGGTTTCCTGCAGAGGTGAGGAGTTGCTGTGTCTCACCATGAGGACAAGGACATTGGCAACAGAGTTTCGGGAAGTACTCCTTGGTGTGAGCCCACCCAGACTCCGCCACTAGCCCCACCAAAGAGCTGGGTATATTACCTTGTTGGGTCGCCTGAGTCCAAACAATCAACTGGGAGGGAACCCAGCACCACCCATCAGCAGACAAGTGGATTAAAGTGTTACTGAGCTCTGCCCACCAGAGCAACACCCAACTCTACCCACCACCAGTCTATCCAATCAGGAAACTTGCACAAGCCTCTTAGATAGCCTCATACACCACAGAGCAGACAGCAGAAGCCTCATACACCACAGAGCAGACAGCAGAAGCCTCATACACCACAGAGCAGACAGCAGAAGCAAGAAGAAATACAATCTGCACTGGAACAAAAAACACATTCACAGAAAGATAGACAGGAGGAAAAGGCAGAGGGCTATGTACCAGAAGAAGGAACAAGATAAAACCCCAGAAAAACAACTAACTGAAGTGGAGATAGGAAACTTTCCAGAAGAAGAATTTATAATAATGATAGTGAAGATGATCCAGGACCTCGGATAAAGAATGGAGGCAAAGATCGGGAAGATGCAAGAGATGTTTAACAAAGACCTAGAAGAATAAAAGAACAAAGAAACAGAGATGAACAATACAATAACTGAAATGAAAAATACACTAGAAGGAATCAGTAGCAGAATAACTGAGGCAGAGAAACGGATAACTGATCTGGAAGACAGAATGGTGGAATTCACTGCTGCAGAAAAGAATAAAGAAAAAAGGATGAAAAGAAATGAAGAAAGCCTAAGATACCTCTGGGACAAGATTAAATGCAACAACATTCACATAATAGGGGTACCAGAAGGAGAATAGAGAGAGAAAGGACCCGAGAATATATTTGAAGAGATTATAGTCAATAACTTCCCTAACATGGGATCAGAAATAGTCAATGAAGTCCAGGAAGCACAGAGAGTCCCAGGCAGGATAAACCGAAGAGGAAACACACTGAGACACATAGTAATCAAGGTGACAAAAATTAAAGGCAAAGAAAAATTACTGAAAGTAACAAGGGAAAAATGACAAATAATATACAGTGGATCTCGCATAATGTTAACAGCTCATTTATCAGCAGAAACTCTACAAGCCAGAAGGGAGTGGCATGATCTATTTAAAGTGATGAAAGGGAAGAAACTACAACCAAGATTAATCTACCCCGCAAGGATCTCATTCAGATTCGATGGAGAAATCAACAGCTTTACAGACAAGTAAAAGCTAAGAGAATTCAGCACCACCAAACCAGCTCTACAGCAAATGCTAAAGGAACTTCTAAGTGGGAAACACAAGAGAAATAAATGACCTACAAAAACAAACACATAACAATTAAGAAAATGGTAATAGGAGCATACATGTCAATAATTGCCTTTAACGTGAATGTATTAAATGCTCCAATCAAAAGACACAGGCTTGCTGAATGGATACACAGCAAGACCCATATATATGCTGTCTACAAGAGACCCACTTCAGACCTAGGGACACATACAGACTGAAAGTGGGAGGATGGAAAAAGATATTCCATGCAAATGGAAACCAAAAGAAAGCTGAAGTAGAAATACTCATATCAGATAAAATAGTCTTTAAAATAAAGAATGTTATGAGAGGCAAGGAAGGACACTACATAACGATCAACAGATGAATCCATGAAGTAGATATAACAATTATAAACATATATGCACCCAACATAGGAGCACCTCAATACATAAGGCAACTGCTAACATCTATAAAAGAGGAAATCGACAGTAACACAGTAATAGTGGGGGACTTTAACACCTCACTTACACCAATGGACAGATCATCCAAACAGAAAATTAATAAGGAATCATAAGCTTTAAATGACACAATAGATCACATAGATTTAATTGATATTTATAGGACATTCC